>NW_027362891.1:3337500-3380000 GCF_046119375.1 Phyllobates terribilis
CCCTACCTACATGACATCTGAGAGCTACATGGATCCCGCTTGTGAGGTTCCTGTCCGTCACTACTATTCAGTTTTAGGGTCCACTCACTAAGCCATATATTCTCTCATGCAAGAGAATAGGGCCAATTATGCTAATGACACTCGGCTCAAACTCTGTCAGAGCTTCAACTGAGTGTGATCCGATTCTCTCGCAGCACAGATATGGAGAAGATGGAGAACTTAATTTCTCCATCTTCTCCATAGTCTCTGTGAGTGTTCATCGGACTGCACTTGGATGACATCCGAGTGCAGTCCAATGTTTTACGTGCACCTGTAGACTTGTATGGGTGCACATGGTCCGAATATCGAATGAGATTATTTTCTCATGCCAATAATCGCAGATCTGCACTGTCCCATAGTATAACATAGGGCCGAGTCCTATCCGATAAAACATCACATAGCATTCGGCCGTGTTATATGACAGTGTGAGCGAGCCCTTAGAGTCAAGGAATATTTACATGCAAATGATGATATTACTCTCCAAGTGTATATTTTTTTAGGCGAGTTCATAGTAAATGCTTTGCCTTTTTGACATGTGATCAACTAAAGAACAAGAAAGATTTAGGACCTCCCCTATACAGAAACGGAAAATAGTTTGGAGGACTTGCATGTCCTTTTTTATTTATTATGAGAAAATCATAAAAGATCCCGTTTTTTAACCATGCTGTGACTTTCTGCTGAGGGAGAGGGAGAGAGCTGCCCTATTCAGAGTCTGTAATAAGACCTGCTGACAAAAGTGTTGAAGATACAGTCTAATGTGAATTAACAATGAAAAAAAGTTAATTTAACAAATGGCTTGTATTTTTTAATACAAACTTTTTTTGTGTTTACAGCTCCTTTAAAGGGAATCTGTCATCAGGTTTTTGCCACCTAATCTGAGTAATGTGTCACTTACTGGGCTGCTTAGTGTTGTTTTGATAAAATCATTGATTTGTCAGAAGGTAATTATTACTAGATGACTAGTAAGTTCTGTAGGACCCCACCCCCATCACTGATCAGTAGATTTCTGTGTACACTGAGCATGGGCAGAAAGCTGCCAATCAGTGGTGTGGGCGGGGCTATACAGAGCGCAGCATTCAGAGAGCTGCTAGATCTGCAGCAGATAAAACGGTGATTTTCTCAAAATGACAAGCAGCTGAAAAAGTGACACATCGCTGGAATCAGGGTATCTGCCCCAATATTGTGCTGCTCTCAGATGGGGCAGCACAATTAATATTATGCCAAATTAATTTCCCGTGAACTATCACATGATCTATCACGGGGATCATGTGACATGTCACGTGATAAATCAGGTGTGTGGAGGGGGCCCTTGCTACTCTTAATCCACCCCTGAGTGAGACTAATACTGTACAACCAAATTGGCTCAGCACAAAAGGTTTCTTCAGATGTGGAGCCAATCGGTGCAAAGCGTGTCTACATGCGGTTAAAACAGATAGTTTTATGTCCTTAAGTAATGATAGAGAATATAAAATTCATGATTTCCTCAATTGTAATTCATCAGGGGAGTCCCTGTGGATTTTCACATTGGATACCACAGGGGTTAAATTCAAGACAGGATCTGATACTGCAGTATTAAGAAATATAATTCTGCATTTATTTCCATGCATGTACACTGGGTACGGAAAGTATTCAGACCCCTTTACATTTTTCACTCTTTGTTTCATTGCAGCCATTTGTTAAATTCTAAAAAGTTCATTTTTTTCTCATTAAAGTCCACTCTGCACCCCATCTTGTCTGAAAGAAAACAGAAATGAAGAAATTTTTGCAAAATTTAATAAAAAAGAAAAACTGAAATATCACACGGGCATAAGTATTCAGACCCTTTGCTCAGTATTGAGTAGAAGCACCCTTTGGGGCTAGTACAGCCATGAGTCTTCTTGGAAATGATGCAACAAGTTTTTCACACCAGCATTTTGGGATCCTCTGCCATTCTTCCTTGCAGATCCTCTCCAGTTCCGTCAGGATGAATGGGAAACGTTGGTGGACAGCCATTTTCAGGTCTCTCCAAAGATGCTCAATTGGGTTTAGGTCAGGGCTCTGGCTGGGCCAGTCAAGAATGGTCACATAGTTGTTCTGAAGCCACTCCTTTGTTATTTTAGCTGTGTGCTTAGGGTCATTGTCTTGTTGGAAGGTGAACCTTTGGCCAAGTCTGAGGTGCAGAGCACTCTGGAAGAGGTTTTCATCCAGGATATCTCTGTACTTGGCCGCATTCATGTTTCCTTCAATTGCAACCAGTCGTCCTGTCCCTGCAGCTGAAAAACACACCCATAGCATGATACTGCTGTTATGATCTGCTACAAGAACTAAGGAAAGAGAGGAAATCTGTCCATACAATAGGACTAAGCTGATTCCTTACGATGCAGCGGGCAACCTGTTCCTTGCAAACAGACCCGCCTATGTCCGCGGCTAATCTGAACACAGACCTATAGATTAAAGGGAGGGGTCCCTAAAAGAACTAAGGACTGGGACAAAACTGGACACCTCCTGGCAGAAGTAGTAGCAGAAGAAGACAAACAGACAAAAGTACTTAGTGGTCCAAGGACCAAACAAACTAGAGAGATACAGTAGGTACAAAGCACCTGGCTAGATTAAGAGTCAAAGTAACACTGAAGTCCAGCAAAGCCTGAAGGCCGGAGCTGGAATAAATAGGCAGAAGGTCACATGACCACAAAATAGAAAAAACTAACAGGAGGGTTCTAACAACTGCCACCACCATGTTTCACTGTTGGGATTGTATTAGGCAGGTGATGAGCAGTGCCTGGTTTTCTCCACACATACCACTTAGAATTATCACCAAAAAGTTCTATCTTCGTCTCATCAGACCAGAGAATCTTATTTCTCATAGTCTGGGAGTCCTTCATGTGTTTTTGAGCAAACTCTATGCGGGCTTTCATATGAGGAGAGGCTTCCATCTGGCCACTCTGCCATAAAGGCCCAACTGGGGAAGGGCTGCAGTGATAGTTGACTATGTGGAACTTTCTCCCATCTAACTACTGCATCTCTGGAGCTCAGCCACAGTGATCTTGGGGTTCTTCTTTACCTCTCTCACCAAGGCTCTTCTCCCACGATTGCTCAGTTTGGCTGGACGGCCAGGTCTAGGAAGACTTCTGGTGGTCCCAAACTTCTTCCATTTAAGGATTATTGAGGCCACTGTGCTCTTATGAACCTTGGGTAATGCAGAAATTCTTTTATAACCTTGGCTAGATCTGTGCCTTGCCACAATTCGGTCTCTGAGCTCCTTGGGCAGTTCGTTTGAGCTCATGATTCTCATTTGGTCTGACATGTAGTGTGAGCTGTGGGGTCTTATATAGACAGGTGTGTGCCTTTCCAAATTAAGTCCTATCAGTTTAATTAAACACATTTGGACTCCATTGAAGGAGTAGAACCATCTCAAGGAGGATCACAAGGAAATGGACAGCATGTGACTTAAATATGAGTGTCTGAGCAAAGGATCTGAATACTTATGACCATGTGATATTTCAGTTTTTCTTTTTTAATAAATTTGCAAAAAAATTCTATATTGCTGTTTTTTTCAGTCAAGATGGGGTGCAGAGTGTACTTTAATGAGAAAAAAATGAACTTTTTAGAATTTATCAAATGGCTGCAATGAAACAAAGAGTGAAAAATTTAAAGGAGTCTGAATACTTTCCGTACTCACTGTATGTATCTATATAAACTGCTCCAAAAATAAAGGGAACACTTAAAACAACAGAATATAACTCCAAGTAAATCAAACTTCTGTGAAATCAAACTGTCCACTTAGGAAGCAACACTGATTGACAATCAATTTCACATGCTGATGTGCAAATGGAATAGAGGATAGATGGAAATTATTGGCAATTATCAAGACACCCTCAATAAAGGAGTGGTTCTGCAGGTGGGGACCACAGACCACATCTCAGTACCAATGCTTTCTGGCTGATGTTTTGGTCACTTTTGAATGTTGGTTGTGCTTTCACACTCGTGGTAGCATGACACAGACTCTACAACCCACAGAAGTTGCTCAGATAGTGCAGCTCATCCAGGATGGCACATCAATGCGAGCTGTGGCAAGAAGGTTGGCTGTGTCCAGAGGCTGGAGGCGCTACCAGGAGACAGGCCAGTACACCAGGAGATGTGGAGGGGGCCGTAGGAGGGCAACAACCCAGCAGCAGGACCGCTACCTCCGCCTTTGTGAAAGGAGGAACAGGAGGAGCACTGCCAGAGCCCTGCAAAATGACCTCCAGCAGGCCACAAATGTGCATGTGTTTGCACAAACGGTTAGATACCGACTCCATGAGGGTGGTATGAGGGCCCGACGTCCACAGATAGGGGTTGTGCTCACAGCCCAACACCATGCAGGACGCTTGGCATTTGCCACAGAACACCAGGATTGGCAAAGTTGCCACTCGCGCCCTGTGCTCTTCGTAGATGAAAGCAGGTTCACACTGAGCACATGTGACAGACGTGACAGAGTCTGGAGACGCCGTGGAGAGTGACATCCTTCAGCATGACCGGTTTGGCAGTGGGTGAGTAATGGTGTGGGGTGGCATTTCTTTGGAGAGCCGCACAGCCCTCCATGTGCTCGCCAGAGGTAGCCTGACTTCCATTAGGTACCGAGATGAGATCCTCAGACCCCTTGTGAGACCATATGCTGGTGCAGTTGGCCCTGGGTTCCTCATAATGCTGGACAATGGCAGACCTCATGTGGCTGGAGTGTGTCAGCAGTTCCTGCAAGATGGAGGCATTGAAGCTATGGACTGGCCCGCCCGTTTCCCAGACCTGAATCCGATTGAGCACATCTGGGACATCATGTCTCGCTCCATCCGCCAACGTCACGTTGCACCACAGACTGTCCAGGAGTTGGCGGATGCTTTAGTTCAGGTCTGGGAGGAGATCCCACAGGAGACCATCTGCAACCTCATCAGGAGCATGCCCAGGCGTTGTAGGGAGGTCATACAGGCACGTGGATATATATATATATATATATATATATATATGCCTTTTTGTCATTCTAGTAGTAGGGCCATAATTAAGACATGATTTGTTGAAACGTGTAGGTCTGTAAGCTATGATAGTTGCACATTTGCTGTATTCTTTGTGGAGCAGTGTTTTATATGGCTAATAAAAGCTAAGTTTTAATATTTTTTCTACTAAACAAACCTTTACGCTCGATCATTTGCACTTTTCCCATGTCTGACTGCACTTACGTTTTGCCCTGGTACCACTTATCTGCATCTCCAGAAGTTTCCCATTTCTCTATTATACTCTTCAAATTACATTTTGAGACTTTCTCCTCCTTTTCCCTTCATCTGCACAGGTATCATTAATCTATCAACTATAATGGCCGTACCAGGTCCTGCAGGTCCTGTATCCCGTACACATGACGTGGGCAGTGCACGGCATGCCGCTAGTTTTTATTCTGAGTGCTCTTATATACGGTGGTAGTTTTACACAATGTTGAGCCTGTGATTTGCAGAGTGAAATGTCTGACTGCTAGAACAGAAGTATACGGCAGATTCTACAGCATGGATACATAAAGGACGTCCTGGGGGAATATACCTCCCTCCAACACTCGTCCAGTCCCTGCCTCACACTAGAGACATTTATAATAACTCCAGGACTATGGAGCTGGTCATTTTCTCATAATCTGTGGCCATTATTAGTGATCTCGCATTGTACGGTAATATCACCCTGGAGGTTGTGATGTATTTAGTGTAATAGCGCCATCTAGAATATACAGTATATATCAGGCGATACCATGCTTACTATAGTTAGTCGTCTTCTGTGCCCTCTATAGCTATCTATTATACTTTATATTTCTTTATAATAATTTATAATAAATTACTCGATAGTTTTACAGCTTTATGATGTTTATTAATCTGCTGAAATGATAAAAGAAAGTCGAACCTTACAGTGGACACAGGTGGAAGTGTCCTCCATGATGGTGTAGGCTGAGGTGGAGCAAGTATTTAGTCAGTGGGGGATCAAGATGACGAGTATTCCCCAGGGTTCCCTGTTATCAGGGAGGGACCCGGTGTATGCAATCAAAAGATCTTATCCTCTGACCGGCTTTGTGCCATCAACAGGTAATGATCCTCTGTCCGGCTGTGTGCCATCAACAGGTAATGACCATCCGGCAGTCCGACATCAACTGGTCATCACCCTCCAGCTGTGTGCCATCAACAGGTAATGACCATCCGGCAGTGCGCCATCAACAGGTAATGACCCTCTGGCTATGGCCATCAATAGGTCATCACCCTCCGGCTGTGTTCCATCAACAGGTAATGACCATCCGGCAGTGTGCCATGAACAGGTAATGACCATCCAGCTGTGTGCCATCAACAGGTAATGACCATCCGGCAATGCACCATCAACAGGTAATGACCCTCTGGCTATGGCCATCAATTGGTCATCACCCTCCGGCTGTGTGCCATCAATAGGTAATGACCATCCGGCAGTGCGCCATGAACAGGTAATGACCATCCGTCTGTGTGCCATCAACAGGTAATTATCCTCTGTCCGGCTGTGTGCCATCAACAGGTAATGACCCTCTGGCTATGGTCATCAATAAGTCATCACCCTCCGGCTGTGTGCCATCAACAGGTAATGACCCTCTGGCTATGGCCATCAATAGATCATCACCCTCCGGCTGTGTGCCATCAACAGGTAATGACCCTCTGGTTATGGCCATCAATAGGTCATCACCCTCCGGCTGTGTGCCATCAACAGGTAATGACCCTCTGGCTATGGCCATCAATAGATCATCACCCTCCGGCTGTGTGCCATCAACAGGTAATGACCCTCTGGCTATGGCCATCAATAGGTCATCACCCTCCGGCTGTGTGCCATCAAATGTTTTTATCTTCTGTCCAGTTTTGTGCCATCAAGAGGTAATGACCCTCCAGCTGTGGGCCATCAACAGGTCATCACCCTTCGGCATTTAGGCTTCTTGTCTTCTGTAAGATGCGATTCTTGAGTCTCCTGATGCTAAAAAATATTTAAAAAATCACCGATTAAACTAATAATCTATCTTGTACATAAGCATCACAATTTATAATCTATCTAGTGCATAAGTATGACAATTTAGCTCACAGAACATACACTATGGTAAAACATTAGACCCTACAAGCAGAAATTTGCTAAACTAACATAAATATAACTGACAAATCAGTAGAAAAATCGCTACCAATGGCACAGCTCTCTTCACATCAACCTGTAACCATAGTAGATAAGAAATAGAGGACAATGCTCATAGTCAGTTATCAACAATTCGGCATGGGGCATCCCACCAGAGACATTATAATATCTAGTAGATTATAGATGGCAATAGAATTTACCAACAAGCACATAGTACGCCAAACTCAAGTACATAGTATGCCAAACCTCGACACGTTTTCCTAAAATAGGTTCATCAGAAGCACATACTAGACAGTGATACTTAGCAAAGCGTTCATAGATATATGCGCCATATGATAAGGTGCTAAAGTGCAAGTGTGTGACAAAATATCCATGCGATTTCAGGTGCAATGCTGCATTGTATGTAGTAAGATGGTGCCCATCAGACAGCATGTATAGGACTAACCTGTGATGAAAACACGAGCAATGGGAAAGTTCAAGCAGTTGCCTTCTCAATCTTCCTCGCCTCTAAGACATCTAAGGAAACATCTTCTCCTCTTGATTTTGGGTTGAGGTGTTGTAGGCATTTCAGGCTCTGGCATTCTAGGTTCTGACATACTAGGTTCTGACATGGTAGGTTCTGGTGTTCTAGGTTCTGGTGCTCTTGGCTCTGGAATTCTGGGTTGTTGGCTTCTCTGAAAAATCAGTAACCTCTCTTTAAGCTCCGTTGAACTTCGAGCTCTTCTTCCTATATTGTTGTGAGGGATCATTCTGACCCAGACAATATCACTGAACGCCACTTTATAGTTGCAACTAGGAACCTTTTTCGCATCCTGCGGTGCAGGAGCCATGGATGGAGTAGAACATTTGCCATTGGGCAGGACAGGTGTTCTCCTGGAGTCTTGCTTCTGAATCTGAGGGATGCAAATCGGCTCCTTACAAGCACTTTGTTCCTTCAGAATGGTTTTGTTCTCAGGAGTTTTCTGATTGTTTCACCAGGTTCAGACATTGCCCACTTGCTCAGGACAAGACTTAAGGCCAAATACTCTAGTATTGTCAGTAGTGTCATCACCGCAACAAAAACTGCGTCACGGAAGAGCCAAAGAGGAAGATTGATGGAAGCTTGATAGGTGCTTCTTCTGAGATCCACGGGTAGTGGGTCATCCTATAATAAAGAAAAAAAACATAATAAAGTCCTGTATATTTATACCCAATCCAGTCAAACAGAGAGCCCTTGTTATTATACAGTGATGGATACATTATCAAGCAACTTTCAGAAATATCCCATTGAGAAGATCAGGAAGAAGTTTGGGATTCACCTCCAGGGTCCATGGAATATTATTTACAGTTGGACTTTCATATGACGGACGGTCACGTGTCCAGTATGAGAAGTCCTGCAAGAGGCGATATTCTCATTAGCTGATCCTTGTGACCTCCATATTGATGAGAACATACTCGCCCTCAGTGTACTGTAATGTGGGGGGTAGAGCAACGTAAAGCACAGAAATGATAGGATGATACTCATCATCTCCAGAGGTCTCTCAGCACCAAGGTATGGTCAATGAGATACAAGCTGCAGATGGGCCGAGGCTTCTAATATACCCAGGGGTGACATCACAAAGCCCTCTGTGACATCATTGCACAGTTCTATCCATCATGTCACTGATACTTTGGACCTAACTAAATGTCTAAAAGAGAACCCTTCCACATGATTTCCAATCACGGAGCAGCTTCAGTTTTTCAAGAAAAGTTTAAAAAATATAATCTGTGCTGTGATTGGTCACAATGGCACATGAAGCAGAACGTCTTTAGATCTTTTAAAGGGAAAGTGTCAGCAATTTTTTTACAATTGTAAAATTGTAAAGTATTTATATTTATATATAAATACACATATATATTTAAAAAGGTTTTAATGGTATAAAATCTGAAAAAAATATTTTAACTCTTTTGATGTTTTCATCTTGTAAACACTAGGGGGAGCAGCTGCTGATATTTCCATGAAAACAGAATACAGCTAGCTCGCATTACGACTGCAGTAAAAGTGGGCGGGATCTGCTCACATGGGTGTGATGTCACTCCTCCCCTTCTGGGCGTTTGCAAAAAGGTAAATGAGACTGTAGTTTAGGATCACAGTGCGGAGCGATCACTGGTGACTGCAAAGTGATATATAAGGGACAACACCAAAGTCATTAATCACTACAAGGACAAGGCAGGAATGTGGGAGTCAGAGGGGTCACCCCACACTTATATCCCCTCTGACTGTCACTTCCTAAGCTCCTTTCCCTGCCATAACCTCTTATTCCCGCAGGTAAATTCTTACAGGACCCCCCTCCCCATCCCCTTCCCCTGCCGCAGCTGATTCTAAACGTCCTCCATATGTAATAATAGACAGGTACTCACCGGCAGCCTATGGTAATTCACAGGGTAGAACAGGGTACAGCACAGAAACAATATGGCGATCCTCATTGTCTCCAGGGGGTATCTCAGCACCAAGATATGGCCAATGAGATATGAGCTCCAGGTGGATGGAGCCCCCTTATATACCCCAAGGGTGACATCACAACGCCCTCTGTGACATCATCACCCACAACATTCCGTCACATGACATCACCCAGCACCAGCATCATGTGACCCAGCATAAATAGAAAGTCCTTGTTGGCTATAGCAACTATTCAAAACTAAGTTTAAACTTTTCCAACAGCTAAAGGCGGCTCTGTGATGGCAGTTTCTTCTTGTGGACGGTTGTGATAAATCTGCAGAACATCTACATAACGCGACATGTAGAAAATCCTGTCTTTTCCCCTCTGTTCTTCCTCTGGTGCTACAGAGACGGATAGAAGGAGCTTTTCCAGACCTTACAGTGCACAATATGGGACCTAATCACTGATATCCCAGATCTGCTCAGTACAAGCATACCGCCAACCTATGAGGACTAGAAAGAGGGCGAAACCATGCGGCACGCGTAGTCTGGCCACGCCCCTATCCACACCCCAAGCCACGCCCTTTTTATGCCTTGGCAGGAGGAGATGTCTGTACAAAGCGCAAGTTATCAAAAGGCTGAAGGAACACTTTATCAACATGAATGAAGGTTTTGAAGGGCATCCACTGTCCCGGCACTACCGGAAGTTCCACAACCAATCTTATAAGGACACTAAGTTTTGTGGGATCCGATTAGTCCCCAGAAAATGGAGGGGAGGTGATTACCTGAGATTAATGTCGCGGATGGAATCCAAATGGATCTTCACATTAAATAGCTTGGCTCTGAAGGGCCTTAATCACGAGAGTCAGCTGTATGCCTTCAACTCGCAGCGGTATATACTGTATGTATTTTTTATCCCAGTACCAATTGAACATTTACATTGCACTTTTATGAACCTCCTTATATTTTATCAATATAATATGTCTTTTGGATATATTCCTTTGAAGCCACCTATTTTATATATGTATTTGTTTCTATACATTGATACCCCTATTGGAGATACTATATAATGTTTTTATTTTTCTCCTTCATTTTTTCCTTTTTATCTCTGGATGGTACTAAGTGCCGAATTTATACTATCCTGGTAATATACACTGATTAACAGACTGTTTTTTATAGCCATCAGAAATATAAGTATATAATTTTTATTCATTTTTAATTGTGAAAGTTTGAACAAAGTCTTTTTTATTATTATTTTTTTCACACACAGTCTATTCTTATTGGAATTCTATCTTAGTTCTATTGCACCTCCATATGTCCTTTTGCACCGTCTTGTTAGTATTGGATCTTCCTCCATTTCTTTGGTTGTATTATCTTTGTGGGGGGCGTTTGGACTTTATTAGGTTACCAGTTTGACTACCAGCGAGAAGCTGACGAAGAGGAACTGTGAGTCCTCGAAACGCGTAGTTTTTTTTGGCCTATACAGGACATCGAAGGAGAAGGAGAGAGTCAATGCACAGGGATAAGCCCTCCTGATATCCAGAAGATATATATAACCATATCATATTATTGATACAAAATATAAATGCACAGAGTCAATAAAATCATTTAAAAACACCAAACCCCATCCTTACTTTGCAGGATACCTATTCCAAAGGTGTATCTAGGTTTTCTGGCACCCGGTGCAGCAGGGGCTGGCTGGCACATTTTAGCCTGGGGGGCAAGCACACAGCAGTGGCCCATGAGTAGCGGCCCATCCTTAACATGTTTATTACCAGATGCATCATAAGCCTATATTCACACGACCGTATTGTCTAAGTGCTGCCCGTGAAAAAACCTGACAGCACTTGGACCAGTTCAGATGAGTGTTTGTAGTGGTCAGACATAGTACATATTATTCTTATGTATTACTTAATGTTGAGCGATACCTTCCGATATCGGGAAATATCGGATCGGATTGGATCGGACCGATACCCAAAAAGTATCCGATATCGCCGATTCCGATACCGGAAACCAATGCAAGTCAATGGGACGCTAATATCGGAATGCCATCCCAGCGTGAGAGAATTCTCCTGATTGTTTAAAAGCCGGCGGGCGGTAAAAAGCCGCCGGCTTTTAAACAATCACACAGCCCCATACTGCTTCCCCGCAGCCTCCCACCCCGATCCTGCGCTCCCCCCGCCACCTCACATCCCGATCGTAAGTTAGGACCGGGCGGGGAGCGCAGCACCAAGGAGCAGGGAGCTAAGGACCCAGGCGGGGAAGCCGGCAGGGAAAAGACTTCACCGCCGGCTTTCCCGTTTTGTGCTGCGCTCTCCCGCCGGTTATTTCAAATGAACAGCTGAGGTATCAGGTGATGCTGATCAGCTGTTCATTTGAAGTAGCCGCGGTGCCCTCAGAGGGTTCATGTGAGTTCATGCTTCACTGCATGAACTCACATGAACTTTCCCACGGCCGCACAGGTCAGCCTCACCTCCCAGACCATCAGACCCATCATGATTGGAGTGTGCGCGGGTGTCTGTGCGATGTGTGCGGGTGTGTGCGCGATGTCTGCGGGTGTCTGCGTGCAGGCAGACATAGGCCGATGTGACACTACTACTCACATCGGCCTATGTCTGTCCCCCGTCCACTCGTGCCAGCAGGATCAGCTCGATGGGAGCAGTAGTTCCCATAAGCCTGATCCTGCTATTTAAACTGCCCCATATGTTATTTTTGCCCCTATACATCTTTTATGTTTTTAGGCCCCCCATATATTTTTTTTGTTTTTGGTCCCCAATAAATTTTAAATACATTTTTCATTGGTGGCCAGTGGTTACCTAAAATAAATTAGTTCATACATTACCTGATCGCCACCTAAAATAAAGTAAAAAATAAAAAACTACACCTATACTCACCTAGACACCGGTTTATGCAATGATGGGGCTGCTTTATGGCCCCGTCATTCTAGCGGCGGCAGTGGTTTAGAGCGGTCACATTTTATGTGGCTGCTCTAAACTGGAGATCTTCGTGGGACACTCGTGGACTACTACGGAGGGGTAAGGATAAGGTTGTGGTTTATTATTTTATATTTTATTACAGGAGATCGATGGCTTCGGGGAATTAGGTGTCTAGGTGAGTATAGGTGTAGTTTTTTATTTTTTACTTTATTTTAGGTGGCGATCGGCGGGGACAGGTAATGTATGAACTAATTTATTTTAGGTAACCACTGGCCACCAATGAAAAATGTATTTAAAATTTATTGGGGACCAAAAACAAAAAAAATATATGGGGGGCCTAAAAACATAAAAGATGTATAGGGGCAAAAATAACATATGGGGCAGTTTAAATAGCTACTGCTCCTATCGAGCTGATCCTGCTGGCACAAGTGGACGGGGGACAGACATAGGCCGATGGGAGTAGTAGTGTCACATTAGCCTATGTCTGCCTGCACGCAGACACCCGCAGACATCGCGCACACACCCGCACACATCGCACAGACACCTGCGCACACACCAATCATGATGGGTCTGATGGTCTGGGAGGTGAGGCTGACCTGTGCGGCCGTGGGAAAGTTCATGTGAGTTCATGCAGTGAAGCATGAACTCACATGAACCCTCTGAGGGCACCGCGGCTACTTCAAATGAACAGCTGATCAGCATCACCTGATACCTCAGCTGTTCATTTGAAATAACCGGCGGGAGAGCGCAGCACAGAACGGGAAAGCCGGCGGTGTAGTCTTTTCACTGCCGGCTTCCCCGCCCGGGTCCTTCGCTCCCTGCTCCTTGGTGCTGCGCTCCCCGCCCGGTCCTAACTTACGATCGGGATGTGAGGTGGCGGGGGGAGCGCAGGATCGGGGTGGGAGGCTGCGGGGAAGCAGTATGGGGCTGTGTGATTGTTTAAAAGCCGGCGGCTTTTTACCGCCCGCCGGCTTTTAAACAATCAGGAGAATTCTCTCACGCTGGGATGGCTTTCCGATATTAGTGTCCCATTGACTTGCATTGGTTTCCGGTATCGGAATCGGCGATATCCGATACTTTTGGGTATCGGTCCTATCCAATCTGATACGATATTTCCCGATATCGGAAGGTATCGCTCAACACTACTCCTGACCCCACACATAAACTTCAGCTCATCCAGCACCATGACAACCAGCACAGCAGAGTCCTGCATCCACTGAGGCCCCTGATCATGTGACCCCTGACTCTTCCCCTCCTGTGACCTCATCACAGCTCCTGTGCGCACAGAGCAGCCATATATGTGGTGGCGGCTCTGCAGGTGGAGGTATGTGGGGATCCCCCATTACTGGGCGCAGGGGGCATTAACCCCTTGAGCACAGAGACTCTTTTGGGGTCTTGTGTTGCCCCTTTATAAGAATCATAAGGTTTTTGTTCTGTTTCCTGTAATAGATATGTCGGGGAAAAAGAGAATATATATATTTGTAACTTTTATATTTTTGTAACTTTTATACGCTTTTTTGCTAATGTACTAACCACCATTTTGTGTCATATAACAATAAGCTTTCCTTGCTACGTAATTACTCAAATTGAAACTTAAACTAAGACATTTCCAGCGTTGCCAAGACTTATTCCAGAGAAACGAAACAAGATTATAAGCTGACGGCTGCAATATCTGCCCAGAGACTGAGATAAGGAGATGTGGACCAATCAGGAGTGGCCAGACACTGGACTTTCATGGCTTACCCCGCCCCGGACAACCCCTATCCCCTCCCATTATGTAGTGTATTTAGATTTGTGCATGTAAAAAATAAAGGCAGAACATTGCTGAGGACGTTGTCTGTAGTAGCCTTCTGAGCATGCTCTGAGCTTGAACCAGCTTATTGTCTGACTCATTCTTTGAATGGTTGACCCATGCTCATAGTTTGAATTTGGAGTGACTGGAGGACGAGTGGAATGTCATCACGACCCCCACAAATGGCGCCCAACGTGGGGCGTGGCTAGCGGTACGCCGCCCTCCTGGACCCATATTGCTGACTTCCCTGGTGGTGACCGCGGTGGCTGAATTTGAGGCCTGATCAACCTCCATCGAACACGGTAAGTTGAGATGTATTTTATATGTCTCACTTGCCTGTGTGTCAGCCGCAGCTGTTCCTGTGGGATTGTCAGGTTGGATCTGGGTGGGTGACCGGTCGAGTGGTGAGACCTTGGGCGTCCCGCACCACGTCCTGAACCAGCAAGTGTTAAAACGAGTGACGTCGCATGCCTGCGCGTGCTCGTGTGCACACCACCTCCTCCTCCCCCGGTCACTGTACTTTTCTTAGATAGCTGCCTCCCGTAACTGATAGTCGAAGTTTCGAAGCATTCCTGAATTGTAGTGTAAAGGAGGTGTTGTGCTGTCAGAATCTGTGACGAATTGAGGAGTACTCTTCGTCTAACACAGAGACTGCTGTAAAGTCAAGGTTAGGAAACAGTGTATTGAGAGGTACTCTACACTGACGGGTGGTGCCGTGTTAGGAAAGGAGATAGATTGAGAGGTGTACTCTCTATCTCATCAGTGTATTGAGAGGTGTACTCTACACTGACGGGTGGTGCCGTGGTAGGAAAGAAGACGGATTGAGAGGTACTCTTCGTCTTATACAGAGAAACCTCATAAGGAGGGGTTCTGCTGTCAGTCAGGGTGCCGTGGTGAGTCGTACTGTAAAGTCGCCATTCAAGGTTAGGGAAGGGACAGATTGAGAGGCGTACTCTCTGTCTTATCAGTGTATTGAGAGGTACTCTACACTGATGGGTGGCGACCTGTCGGCTGCACCAGTGATCTGAGTCGCGACAGATCATTGCATTCTATAAGAAAATGTTGTGTATATTCAAATTTGAAAGATCTCGTAAGTTGCGGAATGCTGCTGTAGGAGTTAAGCCAATTAGTGGAGTTACGGGAAGGCAAGAAGGCAAGAAGAATGTTAGGAATTTGTATAATATGATAAGCTTATCCAGTACAGGCAGGCTTTAGTCTTCAGTTTAGAATGAATGTGTTACACAGAAGTTGGGAAAGTTGGGTGAGGATTTTTGCACCAGACTCAAGCACATCTTAGAGTAGCGAGTGATTTGAAGTCTGAAGGCTAGGAAGAAGTAGATGGTGCAGGGGGGGGACAGAGAATGCCGAGCCTTTGTTCGGATACATGAAAGCTGCAGAATGTGATTTGTTATGTGACCCTAAATTGGCCTTAACCCCGTTGATGCCTGTTACTACACCTTTCCCTGCCCCCAAGAACAATCCCACCCCCACTCCCACCTCCTCCCTCCAACGGCCATCTTGCTACACCTCTTACTTGTTGTGGGAGGCCCGGAAAGCCCCAATCCAGCCTATATCCACTACTAGATCCGTCCGGTGCATATTACCAGCCACCAGCACAGGTGGAAAAGCCCGTAGTCCCAGAGTACCCATCTGAAACTAATGTGACACCCTCTGCTCCAGTCCACGATGCTGAGACGCTTCCCCTGTTTCCTATGGGAGTCACCCACAACCCTGGGGATATCCTCCTCAACTCCCCAGAATTTCAGGCCAGACTGCTCTCCCTCCGCCAACATACTGTTACTCAAGACGATACGGAGCCAGATGAGGGATGGGCTCAAGATACTCCAGCCCCCCCCCCCTCCTTTACCCCATACGTCTCCTATGGCATCCTCCACCCCACATTCATTGCCCATACTCCGGCCCTTGCTCCAAGCAACTGCTGAAAGAACACCACCCCCCCCCCAGCCCCTCAGAAGTCTGGGACCCCTGCCGCTCCCAGAATCTAGTAGACCCATCAGGACGCCCTGTCACTCTGTCAATAGGCTATGGTGACATCCTTACACATCGGGTGGGGGCCATAGTCAACCCTGCAAACACCCTATGAGCCATGTTGGAGGATTGGCTCGCAAAATTTCCCTTGCTGCTGGTTCTACTCTTGCTGCAGAATGCCAGGCTCACTTAGCCGAAAACGGAGAGCTTTCAAAAGGCCATGGATTCCACAAAAGCAGGATCCCTTAGTACGTATGAATCTGGCCTAGAATACATGAAACAGTTAAAAGCCTGGGCTCAGAATCGCTTGTCAGATCAAGCTGGGTCTGTACAAGATGTTCAACAAGACCCTGATGAATCAGTGGAAAGATATGCTGCAAGACTCAGCATGCATTTTGAGGATCTCGGATACAGTCCTCACGTCAAGACGCAGGCCGCCCTGTTGGTTCAGGCCCTAGTAGATGGCCTACAAGACGCTCTCAGAGATGACGTTCTGAGGGTACGCCCTGAGATTCGTTCTTCTTCTTTTAATGACGCAGTGAACATTGTCAAAGCTTTCCAAAAAGCCATGCTAAAAATGGAAAAGGATACTAAGCCAAAGAAGAAAACCGCTCCTGCCATGGTATATCAAGCTCAAGAAAGCTACCCACCCCCTCCCTGGCAACCAACATGGAATCAAGTGGGTAATGGTTAAAGGTACAGGTGATGATACTCCTCCCACATATAGAAGACAAGACAAAAGAGATGACAGGGGATCATCTAGAAACAGAAGACAACCTCGTGATTCTGAAGGATGAATGTTATGTTGGGAGTGTGGTAGCCTTGACCACATCCTCAGAGACTGTCCAACCCGCAGATAGTACCATGACCGGTCGTTCCGTGATGGTCCACACAACCAGGTGGACCATCAACCACTGGAGTTCCTGGTGGACACTGGGGCGGCCACATCTGTCATTTCCTCTGCACAGCTCCCTCCTTCTGTATTCCTATCACCGGAGTACTCACAAGATTCTTGGTATCTGAAACTTGCCCTGTCAATCTGTTGGGAGCCAATCTCTTAGAGCGAATGAAGGCAACAATTACCTTCGGAAACCATGGTATGGAGCTTCTTTTGCGGGACCCTCATTCCGAACAAGGGACTGAAGACCGCTGTGTTCTTAAAGCCTTCCCTCTCATGATGATGACCATACAACCTCACTCTCTGTGGTCCAGTGGGCCAGAGGACGTCGGCCTCCTGCAGGTTCCCCCGGTCCGAGTACACCTCAAGCCTGGACACAGGTATCCACGGTTGCCACAATACCCCCTCAAGGCTGCACAAGAACAAAGCTTGGGTACCCAAATCGCTTCCCTCCTGGAATCAGGAGTCCTTGTCAGATGTGTATCTCCATGCAATACACCCCTCTTTCCTGTAAAAAAAAGAAAACCGCTCCGGGAGAGCCTCTAAGATACCGGTTGGTTCAGGATCTCAGAGCCGTCAATGCAGCTACCATTTTAGAAACTCCAGTGGTACCCAACCCAAACACCCTTTTGTCTCAAGTGCCTCCAACGGCCACCTTGTTCACGGTGTTAGATCTGGCCAACGCCTTCTTCAGTATACCCTTACATGAAGATTCGTGGTTTCTTTTTGCCTTCACCTTTCAAGGAGCACAGTTTACATGGACCAGGACTCCGCAAAGAGCCCAGAACTCTCCTAACCAATTCACTCATTCTATGAAGTCTATTCTGGAGCCATGGGTTCAAGAGAACCCTCAGGTCACCCTTCTACAGTATGTGGATTATCTTTTACTCTGTGGCACTGAAGAAAATTTGCCAGAGATGTCAGCATCCCTTTTCTGGTTTCTTCACTCAGCTAACTGTAAAGTCTCGAAAGGCGAAGTCCAATGGTGTCTGCCCAAGGTCATTTTCCTCGGACATTGTATATCACAAGGTACTAGACATCTGACTGAAGAAAGAAAACAAGCCATCATGGATATCACCTTCCCAACCACCTACTCCGCTATGCAGACTTTCCTTGGCCTCATCACTTACTGCAGGCAATGGATCCCTGATGCCTCAAAGCTCATGCAACCTCTGTACGACTGTCTCAAGGATGAAGGCTCAGTTTGGCTTCATGCTGAAGATCCACGTGTTTCTCATCAACACAGACTATGTTTTGACCGCCTTAAACAGGCTGTTGTCTCTGCCCCGGCCTTGGGCTTACCAGACTATACTCAGCCATTTTATCTTTTTGTCTCGGAATCGGAAGGTCATGCCTCTGGAGTTCTAGCACAACGCTATGATCCTAAGTATCGGCCTTTGGGCTACTACTCAGCCCGCCTGGACCCTGTCGCCCGAACTGCCCCCACGTGCCTTAAGGCGGTCCACGCTGCTCACATCCTCCTTGACAAGTCAGCTGATATCGTCCTTGGACATGATCTAGTTATACAGGCTGGCCATGATCTCTCAGCTGTTCTGCAACACACATCTAACCAACCAAAGACACCTGCGTCTGCAGTGTTCCCTATTGTTGCCCTCCAATATAACATTTACCAAATGTCTGACTATCAACCCTGCCACTTTGCTTCCACCTTCTAGGGGGGAAGGTGAAGAGGGTGAAGGTCCATTGGTGGAACCTCATGATTGTATAAAAATTTTGCAGGAAGAGATTTCTGCTCCAGAGAATATGGTGGCACATCCGCTCGCAGACCCTCAAGGGAAGTTCCACACGGGATATGCTGTTACAACAGACCTAACAGTCCTCAAGGCTGAAGCTCTACCACCATACATGTCTGCACAAGAAGCTGAACTTGTGGCTCTCACAGAGGCCTGCCACCTGGCAGCAGGAACAAAGGCGAATATATATATATACCGATTCCAGGTATGGACATGGAATTTGCAATGATTCTGGACTCTTGTGGAAGTCTAGAGGATTCATCACAGCTGCAGGTACACCAGTGAAACATGTCTCATGGATTAAGGCCCTAATGAAGGCCCTGGAACTACCCATTCAGGTTGCTGTTATGAAGGTCAAGGCTCATGGAAGACTAGAATCCAGAGAAGCCAGGGGCAACCACCTAGCTGACCGAGCAGCCAAGACTGCAGCAGTGGAGAATGTGTCATCAAAGTGGCAGGAAAAGGAAGAAGAGATGGGGGAGACCCTGCAAACCGTAGCTGTGGCGCTCACTAGAGCAAGAGCCAAAGAACAGCCGGCGGAAGACCATACAAGTCCAGCGGAGACACGAGTGGAATCCAGGGGGGTCAGGATGCCTGAAGAAAAATTGTGTGAGGAACAAAGGAAGACCCCCACTGAAGAAGTCAAGCAATGGAAAGCGGCAGGAGCCGTGCTGGCAGGTCGCAAAGATTCAAAGGTCAACTCGACTCTTTACCAAGTGGATGGGAAGCCTTGCTTGCCTAGACGCATGTACTCAGCTGTGGCAGCATGGGCTCACGGGCCTACACACAGAGGAAAGAATCAAGCCCTGGCATGTATCAAGAAACTGTACTTTGCACCCGGAATCTCTTCCATTGTGACTGCGTACTCAAAATCCTGCTCTGTCTGCGCTACCTGCAACCCAACGTGTACGGCACGGGTCCCTCTCCAACACCTGGCTAAACCAGACTACCCTTGGCAGAGAATACAAGTCGACCATATCCAAATGCCTAAAGCAGGAAAATACGAGTACGTTTTGGTAGCCGTGGATATGTTCTCAGCCTGGCCCGAGGCCTACCCGGTTGTCAACATGACTGCTAAAGTCACAGCCAAGAAACTGATCACTGAAATTGCCTGCAGATTTGGAGTTCCCCAAGTCATAGAATCGGATCAAGGACCAGCTTTCACAGCAAATATCTACGAAGAACTCTGGAACATGTTGGGAACAGATTTGGGCCTCCACACTCCATACCATCCTGCCAGTTCAGGCAAAGTGGAAAGGACGAATTCCACACTCAAGACCCAGCTCTTGAAAATGACCTAAGATCATCCCCTCCCCTGGCCCGACCTACTCCCCATAGTATTGTATCATATCACACACACTCCTCAGGCCAAACATGGGCTGACTCCCTATAAAATTTTATTTGGGACCCCACCTAAAATAGGAGAGATTAGGCCCCAAGAGTTGTCTGAAACACATGATAGAGTGGTAAAATTTGTGATTGCCTTGTCTAGAGAATTGACTAACACCCGCTCTCCAGTATCTGCTTCTCTCCCAGAATCTACAGGTGATGCAGTACATGATTTCATCCCAGGCGATCTAGTGTATGTGAAGAAGTTTGTCCGGAAAGACTGCCTCCAGCCGCGGTTCGAGGGACCGTACACTGTGCTTCTCACCACCCCGACGGCTCTGAAGCTTGAGGGCAAGAGCACCTGGATTCACGCCTCCCACTGCAAGAGAGACAGAACGAGTCTATAAAAGATGACTACCTTCTTCTATATCCTTTCCATATGCTTACTGTCTGTTCCAGGGTAGATAGCTACCACACAGGGGTAGATACCTCCTTCTTCTCAAGTTGGTTGGGAGGGCTCAAGGGATTCCTCCAACAAGTTTGTCTAGTAATGGGAGGTCTACTAGTATTGGGCCTGGTGGTCCTGTGCTGCATAGTCCCCTTATATAGGAAAGCTATAACCAATGCTGTCCCAACCTCCGGGACCTTTCTGAATCAAGAGAATATATAGAGAAATACACTCCTTTGAACAAGTCTGACCAGCCCCCCCATGACAAAGTCCAATTGAGAGATTTAGTTTAGAGTCAGTTGGGAGAACTCCATGTGTCATCCAGGATAGGGCTCGATTGTCTGGGGGCGTCCCATAAGGGGGCAGCTTCTAAGATGATTGGGTGAAGAAATCCACCTCCCCTCTCCCCACACATGGACAGTCTCAAAGGCCCCGAAGCAAGGGAAAGCTTAGTGTTTAGGGGGGAATGTCGGGGAAAAAGAGAATATATATATTTGTAACTTTTATATTTTTGTAACTTTTATACGCTTTTTTGCTAATGTACTAACCACCATTTTGTGTCATATAACAATAAGCTTTCCTTGCTACGTAATTACTCAAATTGAAACTTAAACTAAGACATTTCCAGCGTTGCCAAGACTTATTCCAGAGAAACGAAACAAGATTATAAGCTGACGGCTGCAATATCTGCCCAGAGACTGAGATAAGGAGATGTGGACCAATCAGGAGTGGCCAGACACTGGACTTTCATGGCTTACCCCGCCCCGGACAACCCCTATCCCCTCCCATTATGTAGTGTATTTAGATTTGTGCATGTAAAAAATAAAGGCAGAACATTGCTGAGGACGTTGTCTGTAGTAGCCTTCTGAGCATGCTCTGAGCTTGAACCAGCTTATTGTCTGACTCATTCTTTGAATGGTTGACCCATGCTCATAGTTTGAATTTGGAGTGACTGGAGGACGAGTGGAATGTCATCACGACCCCCACAGATACATACGACCCAACTATGGAGACAGGAAGGGAGGAAACGTATTGTTCTCATAGTAAAGGGCCCCTTTACTGGCCCCACAGTGTAATGCCCCCATTATGCCCCTTATACAGAATGTATGATGCCCCCACACAGTGTAATGCCCCCATTATGCCCCTTATGTAGGATGCATGATGCCCCCCACAGTGTAATGCCCCCATTATACCCCTTATGCAGTATGTATGATGCCCCCACACAGTGTAATGCCCCCATTATGCCCCTTATGTAGGATGCATGATGCCCCCCACAGTGTAATGCCCCCATTATACCCCTTATGCAGTATGTATGATGCCCCCACACAGTGTAATGCCCCCATTATGCCCCTTATGCAGGATGCATGATGCCCCCACACAGTGTAATGCCCCCATTATGCCCCTTATGCAGGATGTATGATGCCCCCACACAGTGTAATGCCCCCATTATGCCCCTTATGCAGTATGTATGATGCCCCCCACACAGTGTAATGCCCCCATTATGCCCCTTATGCAGGATGTATGATGCCCCCACACAGTGTTATGCCCCTTATGCAGGATGTATGATGCCCCCCACACAGTGTAATGCCCCCATTATGCCCCTTATGCAGGATGTATGATGCCCCCACACAGTGTAATGCCCCCATTATGCCCCTTATGCAGTATACATGATGCCCCCACACAGTGTAATGCCCCCATTATGCTCCTTATGCAGTATGTATGATGCCCCCACACAGTGTAATGCCCCCATTATGCCCCTTATGCAGTATGTATGATGCCCCCACACAGTGTAATGCCCCATTATGCCCCTTATACAGTATATATGATGCCCCACACAGTGTAATGCCCCCATTATGCCCCTTATACAGTATGTATGATGCACCACACAGTGTATGCCACCATTATGCCCCTCATGCAGTATGTATGATGCTCCCACACAGTGTAATGCCCCCATTATGCCCCTTATACAAGATGTATGATGCTACCACACAATGTAATGCCCCCATTATGCCCCTTATGCAGTATGTATGATGCCCCCACACAGTGTATTGCCCCCATTATGCCCCTTATGCAGTATGTATGATGCCCCAAAAAGTTTAATGCCCCCATTATGCCCCTTATGTAGTATGTATTATGCCCCCACACAGTGTAATGCCCCCATTATGCCCCTTATGCAGTATGCAGGACATTGCCAGACCTCATGTGGCTGGAGTGTGTCAGCAGTTTCTGCAAGGTGAAGGCATTGAAGCTATGGACTGGCCCGCCTGTTCCCCAGACCTGAATCCGATTGAGCACATCTGGGACATCATGTCTCGCTCCATCTGTGTCACCCTGGCCTGGATGCCACAAAATGTATTAAAGCTGTGTCTGAGAGCAAGGGGGAGGTTCTCTAGTCAGGGGAACATTAGCATGCAATGCCTCCTGTCTCAGGCCAGTAGGGGGAGCAGGCTGCCCCTATAAAAACTGGTGCTGGGGGCAGGGTTAGAGAGAACTGGATGGCCTGTCTCAGCATTGAGACTTGTCCCAGAGCAGAACAGGGACAGACAGTTGCACTGCACCTAAGAGGAAGTGTGGCAGGAGGAGAGCCACAAGCCAGAGACAAGAGGCGAAGAGAGCCTGTCTTGGCAGAAAGAGGACTTAATTTACCAGACTTTGGTGTCTGAGGCTGAGAGGATTCCACATCCCCCAGCAGAGAACCAGTCCGCAGGGGACTGTATATTCCTTGGCCTAAGAAGCCTGGAGGCCCTGCCACAACAGAAGGGACCAGTAAAGCCGTACAAGGCTGGGAGCAGAAATGAACCCACGTCGCAGGCCATACAGGCGAGAATACACAGAAAGCTTGGAAACGTGGGCTGTTACCCTATCAGGAGGAGATAGCCAGAAGGAGCGCAGAAAGCACGGTAGGCCTACACCCTTACCCTGACCAGGGCCAATTTCCCCGTTGCTCTCAGACATCCAGGTCCCCCTCCTAGCCGGGACTGTTTATGGGTCAATTTACCTGTTCTAGTAAAGACCCTGGACTGCAACCTGTTGTCTGTGTGCTCCTTGCTTCTCCAGCACTATCAGCACTGGGACTCTCACCACCATCACTCCCACCATCCACTATACTGCCCTGGGGCCGCACTCTTCCCGTGGGGAGTCACACTACCCTAGCTGCACACCTCATCAGCCCCAGCGGTCGGCATGCAGCGGCGGTTCCTAATAACCGCAATCCACGGGTGGCGTAGTCGGACATAATCAATAGCACATAACGGACTACCACTGGCCTGACCACCCTGAGCCACGGAACCGGGTTGCCACTACTACTCCCATCGTTCCCAGACTGCCCGGATCCGAGTGCCCCACGGCCCAAGGGGCGAGTCAGCTTTGGCGTAGTCGGCAGGATTTCGTGCCCGCAAACACCGGGTACTGCGTGCCTGAAAAAGACTTTTGTAACTTACCTGTGGCGAAGTTTCCCGCCGTCCGGAGTCGTTTCCCGCCATCCGGAGCCGATTCCCGCCATCAGACGCCATCTTGGACTGTTTCCCGCCGTCTTCTGTCGTCTTCCCGCCATCCGCAGCTGTTTCTTGCCATCGGACGCCATCTTCAGGACGCCGCGCGGGAAGAAGAGGGGCGTGGACTTCAAAACCGCGCGAGATCCGAAGCTCCGCCCCACGCACCGACGCTGCGCAAGGTCCTGGAAGGGAGAGAGAGCGACGCTGACGTCATCAGGACGCGACGCAAGGTCCTCGTCCAGAGCAGCAGCAGCGGAGCCGCGGCCTACAGAAGAGGATCGTCGGAAGGTAGGCCACGCTTAACTAGGGGGGAGGAAGATGTCGGACACAGAGGCGCCCACTACCACCAACGCAGCTGCAGCAGCGGTGATGCCCTTTTCCCTGCCCTACATCCCTGGAGCGGCCTGGCTGCCCAAATACTCAGGGGAGCCCCATGCCCTAACTGACTTCAAGGAAAGGCTATACAGTTTGTTCCACGTTTACCCCCTGACAGAGGAACAGAAGGTCAGCATATTGACAGGGCAGTTAACTGGCGCAGCCCAAAGGGGGGTAAAATCATGGCCCACTGAGGATAAAAGGACTGTGAAGGGTATTCTGGCCCGGCTGCGGGGTACCTTTGACACACGTACCTCCGCTGAGATTAAAATGAGGTTCTATGGATGTAAGCAGCGGGCACAGGACAGCATCAGAGACTATGCCCTAAATCTGCAGGAAGCCTTGAGGGCTATTCAACAAACTGACCCTGGCAGTGTGCAGGAAACGGATAAGCTGCTAACAGAACAATTCATAGAAGGTCTGCTGTCTAGCGCCCACAGGGCCCAACTGCGTCTCATGTTCTTTCAGAACCCTGACCTAACCTTTGCCCAATTTAAGGACAGGGCCATAAGGGTGCTCCGTGAATCTGCAACCAGTGGCGCTATAAACCCCCGGCGCCCTGCTCTCACCAACCACCAGGAGGCGGCGCCCTCCTCTATGGATCCCGTGGGGGCTGATGCACAGGCCCTGAACCAAGCCCCGTCGAAAGACCTGCACCACCAAGTCCAGGAGCTGACCAGGAGCGTCGCGGCGTTGACCAGGATTGTCCAGGCGATGCAAGTGGACCCGTCAAGACCCATCGAGCTGGCGTCAAGTCCGGAGGATGTCCCGTGGCGTCGACAGAGGAGGATCCCGTCGTTCCGAGGGAGGCCCACAGACCGCTACGCAGAGGATGGACAGCCCATTTGCCGTCGATGCAACCAGCCCGGACACATTTCCAGGTACTGTAATTTAAAAGGGTCCAACCTGGGGCAAAGGGCCAACCCCCAGGCATAAGATCACCAGGCCCTTACAATTGGCGTAATAAGTACGTTGGGGGGCGCCCGGTTTTACCCGTGGTGCAGGACGGTATCCCCATGAGCGCCTTGCTGGATAATAGGTCACAAGTAACCACTATCCCTTATGTACTTTTTAAGCAGTATTGGACTGATGCTGATATCACACGGTATCCAGACAATAACTTGAGCATCATCGCCAGTAATGGCTTACCCGTGCCGCAGATGGGGTTCAAGGAGATGACCATTAAAATTGGTAAAGTTGAACTGCCGGCACAGGGGGTGATTATTGTGGACATTGACCGTCGTGAAAGTTACCCTAAAATAACTGTGGGTACTAACGTAATTGAAAATTGTCTTTCAGAGGTAATTGTAATTCTACAACAGGTGGCGGTGAATGCTAGTTCCAGCCAACAGAGAGTCCTCAACAAGGAGATAAAAGCCCTGATGAGACGGCAGCAGGTAGAACTGTCTGGTGGTGAGATCGGTAGCGTAAGACTGAGTGACCCATTCCCCATTTCCATGCCTCCCAAAAGTGAAATGATGATCTGGTGTCGGACTGCAATCGGGTTGAGATGTAGAGACTACCAAGCCATGGTAGAACCCGTGTACTCAGACAGCAGGCCCACCATTTTGACAGCCCGGGGGGTGGTTGATGTCCATCATGGGAGGGTGCCCGTCCGCATCCTCAACATTGGGGAGAGGGAAGTACACTTACCCAGGTACGCTACACTCGCCAAACTGTTTGTTGTCGAACACAAAGCTATCAGGGCCGTGGAACCCTTGCCTCCATCTCCTCAGGCGGAGGGTAATGGCTCCTAGAAACAAAAGGAGGACTGGTGCCAGAAACTCCATGTGGGTGCTGACTCCACTCCCCTGCACCAAAAACAAGGAGTCTACCGGGTGGTACAGGAGTACGAGAGAGTCTTTAGTAAGCACCCGCTAGACTTCGGCAGAGTAAAAGGGATAGAACACCACATCCCCACAGGGAGCCACCCACCAATAAAAGAGAGGCACAGACGTGTACCCCCTGCACATTATCAGAACGCAAAGGGCATGCTAAGAGAGATGAAAGAAGCTGGGGTTATTAGAGACAGCTGTAGCCCCTGGGCAGCCCCCTTGGTTCTGGTCAAAAAGAAAGACGGCACCATGAGAATGTGCGTGGACTATAGACAAATCAACCGTATCACCCACAAAGACGCATATCCGCTGCCTAGAATAGAGGAGTCTTTAGCCGCACTAAAATCTGCTAACTTCTTTTCTACTTTGGACCTTACTAGCGGGTACTGGCAGGTTCCTGTGGCAGAGGCTGACAAGGAGAAGACTGCCTTCACCACCCCGATGGGACTGAGTGAGTTCAACTGTATGCCCTTCGGGCTCTGCAACGCACCAGGGACCTTCCAGAGGCTGATGGAATGATGTCTAGGGCACCGAAACTTCGAGACGGTCCTCCTTTACCTGGACGACGTGATCGTCTATTCGAAGACTTACGAGGACCACCTAAAGCACCTGGCCGAGGTGTTCGAAGCCCTGGCAGGCTATGGCCTGAAGGTGAAACCATCGAAGTGTCACCTGCTGAAACCAAAGGACCAGTACCTAGGGCACGTGGTAAGCGCGGAAGGAGTGGCCCCCGACCCTGACAAGGTCACGGCAATCAAGAGCTGGCCAAGCCCCTCGAACATCAAAGAGGTGAGACAGTTTCTCGGGTTGGTAGGCTACTACCGAAGGTTCATCCCCGGGTTCACTAAGATGGCAGCTCCTATGCAGGACCTCCTGAGCGGACAGTCTAAGTCCAGGAGCCAAAAGCCGCCCTTCAAGTGGGATAAACCGGAAGAAGAGTCCTTCCGCCAGCTAAAGATGGCCCTCACAGGGGACGAGATCCTGGCCTACCCTGATTATGGCCAGCCTTTCATTCTCCACACAGATGCCAGTAATGTGGGACTGGGAGCCGTACTGTCCCAAAACCAACAGGGCAGAGAAAGGGTGATCGCGTACGCCAGCCGGAAGCTGAGACCCACCAAGAGGAACCCGGAGAATTACAGCTCCTTCAAGCTAGAATTCTTGGCGGTGGTGTGGGCCGTGACGGAACGCTTCAAGCATTACCTGGCCTCCGCAAAGTTCACCGTGTACACGGACAACAACCCGTTGACACACCTGGACAATGCAAGACTGGGTGCCCTAGAACAGCGGTGGATGGCCCGTCTCTCCAACTATGACTGATCAAGTACCGGGCCGGCAAAACCAATGCCAACGCTGACGCCCTATCAAGGATGCCTCACTTATCTGAAGGTGACGAAGACCCAGAAGAGCTGGAGGAGGTAGAACTCCCCGCGTTTCACCGGTATGGAGCTGCTCAATACTCCCACCGCGTGAAGGAGGAGGATCTAACAACCGTGATGATAAATCCCCTACCTCAACACAGCTGGGCCGAGACCCAAGATAGTGACCCTGCCATCCGCCTGGTGAAAGATCTGCTGACCCAGGAAGATGCCCGCATAGATCCGGATGCTCCAGAGGAAGCCAAGCAGCTATGGAAAGAGAAGAGCAAGCTGTTCCTCTACGAAGGCAAGTTGTGCAGAAGGATTGTCAACCACCGGACGCACGAGCTGACCTGGCAAGTCGTGGTCCCAAGGCGGGATGCAGCTATGGTCCTGGGGGCTTACCATGACAGAGCGGGACACATCGGTTCGGTTGGAAGAAACTGGAGTTCCTACTAAGAGGAAGGTTCTTTTGGGTCGGCATGAGAGGAGCTGTAGAAAAATGGTGCAGAGACTGTGGCCCTTGTCACCTAAGGAGGAAGGACCGCACCAGCCAGAAGACACCCTTGAGGCCCATCGTCACCACGCAGCCTCTTGAGCTGGTAGCTCTGGACCATGTCAAATTGGCTCCCAGCCGGTCAGGATACATCTATGCCCTGACAATCGTGGACCACTATTCCCGTTTTCTAGTGGTGGTCCCAGTAAAAGACTTGACAGCCCAAACAGCGGCCAGAGCCTTCCAGCAATATTTCTGCCGTCCACACGGGTATCCGGAACAGGTCCTGACAGACCAGGGTCCAGCGTTCGAGGCTGAAATCTTCCAGGAGTTCGGCAACCTCTATGGCTGTAAGAAGATTCGGACAACGCCTTACCACCCACAAACCAACGGGATGTGTGAGAAGATGAACAATATAGTCATTGATCTCCTGAAGACGTTGCCCCTGGAGGAGCGCAGCCTGTGGCCAGAAAAACTGCCGGACCTGATAGACTTATACAATCATATCCCGGTGAATGCTACCAACTGCACCCCGGCTTACCTGATGCGACCCAGACCGGGTAAGCTGCCTATAGACCTGGAGATGGGAGTCCTAACGCCTGAGGACACCTCCCCGGATGCGGACTGGGATACGGAAAGGCAACTGCAGTACAAGAAGGTGCAGTAGACTGTGGAGAAGAGCCTGGCCCAGGTGAGAGAGAGGCAAGAAAAACTCTTCAACCAACACGCCCCTGCTGGTCCCCTAGAACCTGGTGAGCAAGTCCTAAAGCGAAAAAGAAGGCTTCACAAGTTGGACGACCAGTGGGAAAGGGAACCCTACACCGTACTGCAGTCTGATCACGACAACCCGAAGGTGTGCGTGATCACCAAGGACGGAGGAGAAACCACTAGTACCGTCTCCAGAGACCATCTCAAAAGATGCCCCGAGCAACTCCGTAGTGCAGAAGAGGATCAGAGTGACCTTGAACCCGCAGAGGACAAGGAAGAAATGATCAGCACCGTTCTCGGAGAGTTCCCTCAGTCCTGGACTCGCATAAATGATGCCATAGTGGTACCCGTCCTGCATTTCCTGCAACCGGCACAGCAACAACCAACACCAGAGCTGGAAGGTGAAGAGGAGCAAGCGGTTCCAGAGGCAGAAGAGCCTGTACCAGCAGCCCAGGAGAGTCAACCCTCTGCTGACAGTGAGCCTGCCATGCCTGCGGTAAGCCAAAGGACCCGCAGACAGCTGCCTTCCCTACCTGTACACCCAGCTGGTAGCTGTACCCCTAACGCTAGTGGGGAAAGCCAGGTTGGTCCACCACCAGACAGTGGGCTACGTAGGTCAACCAGGAGCACAAAGGGGCTGATACCCGCTCGCTGGAGATTATAGAGCGCACTAAAATTGTAAATAACCTTGTTGCCAAATGTTGAATTGTTTGCAAAGTTACATGCATGTTTGGTAATTCCGTGTTTCAGTTTCTTGCAGTTACTGTAAGGACTCACAGGTTATGGACTTTTTATAACCGGGACCTGGTATGGACTGCGTTCGGAGCCTAACCAAGGAATGAACTAAGACTGTGAAGGACTTGGGGTAGGACAGACCCCCACCTGGTTAAGGCTCCCCGTTGTATTGGTGATATGGACACCCGGTCACAGGCCACACTGTGACCTTAAGAACTCAATTTGTGCGTCGTCTGTCTATTAATGTCTATTAATGTTTTATTGTCTTTGTTTATTGTTTAGTCCCGGAGTACTAAATTTCACTAGGGGGGAATGTGTCACCCTGGCCTGGATGCCACAAAATGTATTAAAACTGTGTCTGAGAGCAAGGGGGAGGTTCTCTAGTCAGGGGAACATTAGCATGCAATGCCTCCTGTCTCAGGCCAGTAGGGGGAGCAGGCTGCCCCTATAAAAGCTGGTGCTGGGGGCAGGGTTAGAGAGAACTGGATGGCCTGTCTCAGCATTGAGACTTGTCCCAGAGCAGAACAGGGACAGACAGTTGCACTGCACCTAAGAGGAAGTGTGGCAGGAGGAGAGCCACAAGCCAGAGACAAGAGGCGAAGAGAGCCTGTCTTGGCAGAAAGAGGACTTAATTTACCAGACTTTGGTGTCTGAGGCTGAGAGGATTCCACATCCCCCAGCAGAGAACCAGTCCGCAGGGGACTGTATATTCCTTGGCCTAAGAAGCCTGGAGGCCCTGCCACAACAGAAGGTACCAGTAAAGCCGTACAAGGCTGGGAGCAGAAAGGAACCCACGTCGCAGGCCATACAGGCGAGAATACACGGAAAGCTTGGAAACGTGGGCTGTTACCCTATCAGGAGGAGATAGCCAGAAGGAGCGCAGAAAGCACTTTAGGCCTACACCCTCACCCTGACCAGGGCCAATTTCCCCGTTGCTCTCAGACATCCAGGTCCCCCTCCTAGCCGGGACTGTTTATGGGTCAATATACCTGTTCTAGTAAAGACCCTGGACTGCAACCTGTTGTCTGTGTGCTCCTTGCTTCTCCAGCACTATCAGCACTGGGACTCTCACCACCATCACTCCCACCATCCACTATACTGCCCTGGGGCCGCACTCTTCCCGTGGGGAGTCACACTACCCTAGCTGCACACCTCATCAGCCCCAGCGGTCGGCATGCAGCGGCGGTTCCTAATAACCGCAAATCCACGGGTGGCGTAGTCGGACATAAACATCAGCACATAACGGACTACCACTGGCCTGACCACCCTGAGCCACGAAACCGGGTTGCCACTACTACTCCCATCGTTCCCCTACTGCCCGGATCCGAGTACCCCACGGCCCAGGGGGCGAGTCACATCCACCAACGTCGCGTTGCACCACTGACTTTTCAGGAGTTGGCTGATGCTTTAGTCTAGGTCTGGGAGGAGATCCCACAGGAGACCATCCGCAACCTCATCAGGAGCATGCCCAGGCGTTGTAGGGAGGTCATACAGGCACGTGGAGGCCACACACAATACTGAGCTTTCATCTGTGAAGAGCAGAGGGCACCAGTGGCGACTTTGCCAATCCTGGTGTTCTGTGGCAAATGTCAAGCGTCCTGCTCGGTGTTGGGCTGTGAGCACAACCCCCATCTGTGGACATCGGGCCCTCATACCACCCTCATGGAGTCGGTTTCTAACCGTTTGTGCAGACACATGCACATTTGTGGCCAGCTGGAGGTCATTTTGCAGGGCTCTGGCAGTGCTCCTCCTGTTCCTCCTTGCACAAAGGAGGAGGTAACGGTCCTGTTGCTGGGTTGTTGCCCTCCTATGGCTCCCTGCACATCTCCTGGTATCTGCTCCATGCTCTGGACACTGTGCTGACAGACACAGCTACACTTCTTGCCACAGCTCGCACTGATGTGCCATCCTGGATGAACGGCACTACCTGAGCAACTTCTATGGGTTGTACTGTAGACACTGCCTAATGCTAATGTACCTCTAGGGGTGAGAGCAATGGCAAAATGAAAAAGTGACCAAAACATCAGCCAAAAAGAATGAGAACAGAGAAATGGTCTGTGGTCACCACCTGCAGAACCACTCCTTTATAGGGGGTATCTGGCTAATTGCCTATCATTTCTACCAGTTGTCTGCTCCATTTGCACAACAGCAGGAGAAATTGATTCACAATCCGTGTTGCTTCATAACTGGACAGGTAGATTTCACAGAAGTGTTATTGACTTGGAGTTGTGATGTTTAAGTGTTCCCTTTATTTTTTGAGCAGTGTGTGTATATATATAATATATTTACATATTTTTATTGATCATATTAAAATTGTACATATACACTGTGTTCTAAATTATTATGCAAATAATATTTTCTCAGATTTTCCCAAATTACCTATATGAATTGCAGTCATTGTAATTTTCCAGTCAATAACTATTAGAGTACAATTGAACGGTTTTTGTACAAACTGCCTATGATAACAGTATATTTTTAAAAAAATAAAACACTCAAACTGCACTCAAAATGCATGTTCCAAATTATTATGCACAGCAGAGTTTTCAACCTTTTCATTTTAATAAAGAACAAAAAAATGGTCATTTTTGAAATTCTAAGCATTAGCAGGTTATTACAAACTGAAATCAAACAGTTTTCAACTCAAAACTTTATTCTAGGTGATGTTACATTTGCACATAGGACCGCTTGTTCGAAAGGAGCTTCTGAACTCTCTCGTCCATTGAATTTGTCAGGTTTTGGATGGTTTCTGCTTTAATTGTTGTGCATGAGGACAGAATACCCTCCCAGAGCTGTTGCTTAGATGTGAACTGCCTCCCGCCATCATAGACACTCCTTTTGATGATGCTCCAGAGGTTCTGAATGGGGTTGAGGTCAGGGGAGCATGGGGGCCACACCATAAGTTTGTCCCCTTTTATGCCCATAGCAGCCAGAGATGCAGATGTGTTATGTGCATCATGAGACGGTGCATTATCATGCATGAAATGATCTTGATGGTCCAGATGGATGGAGTGGAGGATGGCTGGTTGATGGACACCCCATGCAAACACGGCTACAGCGCCAACAAGGAGGAGGTGGAGTAATGTTTTGGGCTGGAATCATGGGGAGAGAGATTGTCGGCCCTTTTAGGATCCCTGAAGGGGTAAAGATGAACTCCATAATGTATGTTGAGTTTCTCAAACAGCACTTGCTTCCATGGTTCAAGAAGAAGAACCGTGCATTCCGCAGCAAGATCATTTTCATGCATGATAATGCCCCGTCTCATGCTGCACATAACACATCTGCATCTCTGGCTGCTATGGGCATAAAAGGGGACAAACTTATGGTGTGGCCCCCATGCTCCCCTGACCTCAACCCCATTGAGAACCTCTGGAGCATCATCAAAAGGAGTGTCTATGATGGCGGGAGGCAGCTCACATCTAAGCAACAGCTCTGGGAGGGTATTCTGTCCTCATGCAAAACAATTGAAGCAGAAACCATCCAAAACCTGACAAATTCAATGGACGAGAGAGTTCAGAAGCTCCTTTCGAACAAGCGGTCCTATGTGCAAATGTAACATCACCTAGAATAAAGTTTTGAGTTGAAAACTGTTTGATTTCAGTGTGTAATAACCTGCTAATGCTTAGAATTTCAAAAAAGACCATTTTTTTGTTCTTTATTAAAATTAAAAGGTTGAAAACTCTGCTGTGCATAATAATTTGGAACATGCATTTTGAGTGCAGTTTGAGTTTTTTATTTTTTTAAATATACTGTTATCATAGGCAGTTTGTACAAAAACCTTTCAATTGTACTCTAATAGTTATTTGACTGGAAAATTACAATGACTGCAATTCATATAGGTAATTTGGGAAAATCTGAGAAAATAATATTTGCATAATAATTTGGAACACAGTGTATACAGACCACAAAGTATGGCAGTATCAGCGATCAAGCAGACAAGGGCTGGAGAGAGCAGGAGAGACGCTAGAAAGACGCTCGAGAGAGAGAGAGAGCAGGAGAGACGCTCGAGAGAGAGAGCAGGAGAGACGCTAGAAAGACGCTCGAGAGAGAGAGAGAGCAGGAGAGATGCTCGAGATCAGGAGAGACGCTCGAGAGAGAGAGAGAGCAGGAGAGACGCTCAAGAGAGAGAGCAGGAGAGACGCTCGAGAGAGAGAGCAGGAGAGACGCTCAAGAGAGAGAGAGCAGGAGAGACGCTCGAGAGAGAGAGCAGGAGAGACGCTAGAAAGACGCTCGAGAGAGAGAGAGCAGGAGAGACGCTCGAGAGAGAGAGCAGGAGAGACGCTCAAGATCAGGAGAGACGCTCGAGAGAGAGAGCAGGAGAGACGCTCGAGAGAGAGAGCAGGAGAGACGCTCGAGAGAGAGCAGGAGAGACGCTAGAGAGAGAGAGCAGGAGAGACGCTAGAGAGAGAGAGAGAGCAGGAGAGACGCTCGAGAGAGAGAGAGCAGGAGAGACGCTCGAGAGAGAGCAGGAGAGACGCTCGAGAGAGAGAGCAGGAGAGACGCTAGAAAGACGCTCGAGAGAGAGAGCAGGAGAGACGCTCGAGAGAGAGAGCAGGAGAGACGCTCGAGAGAGAGCAGGAGAGACGCTCGAGAGAGAGAGCAGGAGAGACGCTCGAGAGAGAGAGAGCAGGAGAGACGCTCGAGAGAGAGAGCAGGAGAGACGCTTGAGAGAGAGAGAGCAGGAGAGACGCTCGAGAGAGAGAGCAGGAGAGACGCTCGAGAGAGAGAGAGCAGGAGAGACGCTCGAGAGAGAGAGAGCAGGAGAGACGCTCGAGAGAGAGAGCAGGAGAAACGTTCGAGAGAGTGAGCAGGAGAGACACTCGAGAGAGAGAGCAGGAGAGACGCTCGAGAGAGAGAGCAGGAGAGACGCTCGAGAGAGAGAGAGAGCAGGAGAGACGCTCAAGAGAGAGAGCAGGAGAGACGCTCGAGAGAGAGAGAGCAGGAGAGATGCTCGAGAGAGAGAGAGCAGGAGAGACGCTAGAGAGAGAGAGACGCTCGAGAGAGAGAGCAGGAGAGACGCTCAAGAGAGAGAGAGCAGGAGAGACGCTCGAGAGAGAGAGAGACGCTCGAGAGATTGAGCAGGAGAGAAGCTCGAGAGAGAGCAGGAGAGACGCTCGAGAGAGAGCAGGAGAGACGCTCAAGAGAGAGCAGGAGAGACGCTCGAGAGAGAGCAGGAGAGACGCTCGAGAGAGAGAGAGCAGGAGAGATGCAAGAGAGAGAGAGAGACGCTCGAGAGAAAGAGCAGGAGAGAAGCTCGAGAGAGAGAGAGACGCTCGAGAGATTGAGCAGGAGAGAAGCTCGAGAGAGAGAGCAGGAGAGACGCTCGAGAGAGAGCAGGAGAGACGCTCGAGAGAGAGCAGCAGAGACGCTCGAGAGAGAGAGCAGGAGAGACGCTCGAGAGAGAGAGAGCAGGAGAGATGCAAGAGAGAGAGAGAGACGCTCGAGAGAAAGAGCAGGAGAGAAGCTCGAGAGAGAGAGCAGGAGAGAAGCTTGAGAGAGAGAGCAGGAGAGACGCTCGAGAGAGAGCAGTAGAGACGCTCGAGAGAGAGAGCAGGAGAGACGCTCGAGAGAGAGAGCAGGAGAGACGCTCGAGAGAGAGAGCAGGAGAGACGCTCGAGAGAGAGAGAGCAGGAGAGACGCTCGAGAGAGAGAGCAGGAGAGACGCTCGAGAGAGAGAGCAGGAGAGACGCTCGAGAGAGAGAGCAGGAGAGACCCTCGAGAGAGAGAGAGCAGGAGAGACGCTCGAGAGAAAGAGCAGGAGAGAAGCTAGAGAGAGAGAGCAGGAGAGACGCTCGAGAGAGAGAGAGAGCAGGAGAGACGCTCGAGAGAGAGAGCAGGAGAGACGTTCTAGAGAGAGAGCAGGAGAGACGCTCGAGAGAGAGAGCAGGAGAGACGCTCGAGAGAGAGAGAGCAGGAGAGATGCTCGAGAGAGAGAGAGCAGGAGAGACGCTAGAGAGAGAGAGACGCTCGAGAGAGAGAGAGCAGGAGAGACGCTCAAGAGAGAGAGAGCAGGAGAGACGCTCGAGAGAGAGAGACGCTCGAGAGATTGAGCAGGAGAGATGCTCGAGAGAGAGAGCAGGAGAGACGCTCGAGAGAGAGCAGGAGAGACGCTCGAGAGAGAGAGCAGGAGAGACGCTCGAGAGAGAGAGAGCAGGAGAGATGCAAGAGAGAGAGAGACGCTCGAGAGAAAGAGCAGGAGAGAAGCTCGAGAGAGAGAGCAGGAGAGAAGCTCGAGAGAGAGAGCAGGAGAGACGCTCGAGAGAGAGCAGGAGAGACGCTCGAGAGAGAGAGCAGGAGAGACGCTCGAGAGAGAGAGCAGGAGAGACGCTCGAGAGAGAGAGCAGGAGAGACGCTCGAGAGAGAGAGAGCAGGAGAGACGCTCGAGAGAGAGAGCAGGAGAGACGCTCGAGAGAGAGAGCAGGAGAGACGCTCGAGAGAGAGAGCAGGAGAGACGCTCGAGAGAGAGAGAGCAGGAGAGACGCTCGAGAGAAAGAGCAGGAGAGAAGCTAGAGAGAGAGAGCAGGAGAGACGCTCGAGAGAGAGCAGGAGAGATGCTCGAGAGAGAGAGCAGGAGAGACGCTCGAGAGAGAGAGAGAGCAGGAGAGACGCTCGATAGAAAGCAGGAGCAACTGTCAATCACTTCATCACTATATGACTCAGTAATGATACCTATAGCATATTACTCAGGGTGACAACATGGCAGGTCACAGAGTTACTTTCATGATCTAGATTTGCTAAATTGGAGACATATCATGATACAGAGCCCATGTCCATGACTTATGTCAGCTCCAAAGTGAAATATGTATTGAAAAAAATTAAAAAAAATTATATATATACACACACATATACATACACTGCTCAAAAAAATAAAGGGAACACTCAAATAACACATCCTAGATCTGAATGAATGAAATATTCTCATTGAATACTTTGTTCTGTACAAAGCTGAATGTGCTGACAACAAAATCACATAAAAATCATCAATGGAAATCAAATTTATTAACTAATGGAGGCCTGGATTTGGAGCCACCCCCAAAATTAAAGTGGAAAAACACACTACAGGCTGATCCAGCTTTGATGTAATGTCCTTAAAACAAGTCAAAATGAGGTTCAGTATTGTGTGCGGCCTCCACGTGCCTGTATGACCTCCCTACAATGCCTGGGCATGCTCCTGATGAGGTGGTCTCCTGTGGGATCTCCTCCCAGACCTGGACTAAATCATCCGCCAACTTCTGGAAAGTCTATGGTGCAACGTGACGTTGGTGGATGGAGCGAGACATGATGTCCCAGATGTGCTCAATCGGATTCAGGTCTGGGGAACGGGTGGAACAGTCCATAGCTTCAATGCCTTCATCTTGCAGGAACTGCTGACACACTCCAGCCACATGAGGTCTGGCATTGTCCTGCATTAGGAGGAACCCAGGGCCAACCGCACCAGCATATGGTCTCACAAGGGGTCTGAGGATCTCATCTCGGTACCTAATGGCAGTCAGGCTACGTCTGGCGAGCACATGGAGGGCTGTGCGGCCCTCCAAAGAAATGCCACTCCACACCATTACTGACCCACTGCCAAACCGGTCATGCTGAAGGATGTTGCATGCAGCAGATCGCTCTCCACGGCGTCTCCAGACTCTGTCATGTCTGTCACATGTGCTCAGTGTGAACCTGCTTTCATCTGTGAAGAGCACAGGGCGCCAGTGGCGACTTTGCCAATCCTGGTGTTCTGTGGCAAATGCCAAGCGTCCTGCACAATGTTGGGATGTGATCACAACCCCCATCTGTGGACGTCGGGCCTTCATACCACCCTCATGGAGTCGGTTTCTAACCGTTTGTGCAGACACATGAACATTTGTGGCCTGCTGGAGGTCATTTTGCAGGGCTCTGTCAGTGCTCCCCCTGTTCCTCCTTGCACAAAGGCGGAGGTAGCGGTACTGCTGCTGGGTTGTTGCCCTCCTACGGCCCCCTCCTTGTCTCCTGGTGTACTGGCCTGTCTCCTGGTAGCACCTCCAGCCTCTGGACACTACGCTGACAGACACAGCAAACCTTCTTGCCACAGCTCGCACTGATGTGCCATCCTGGATGAGCTGCACTACCTGAGCAACTTCTGTGGGTTGTAGAGTCCGTCTCATGCTACCACGAGTGTGAAAGCATAATCAACATTCAAAAGTGACCAAAACATCTGCCAGAAAGCATTGGTACTGAGATGTGGTCTGTGGTCCCCACCTGCAGAATCAATCCTTTGAGGGTGTCTTGATAATTGCCAATAATTTCCATCTATTGTCTATTCCATTTGCACAACAGCATGTGAAATTGATTGTCAATCAGTGTCATTTCCTAAGTGGACAGTTTGATGCACTTGGAGTTATATTCTGTTGTTTAAGTGTTCCCTTTATTTTTTTGAGCAGTGTATATATACAGTACAGACCAAAAGGTGGACACACCTTCTCATTTAAAGATTTATCTGTATTTTCATGACTAAGAAAATTGTACATTCACACTGAAGGCATCAAAACTATGAATTAACACATGTGGAATTATATACTTAACAAAAACGTGTGAAACAACTGAAAATATGTCTTATATTCTAGGTTCTTCAAAGTAGCCACCTTTTGCTTTGATGGCTGCTTTGCACACTCTTGGCATTCTCTTGATGAGCTTCAAGAGGTAGTCACCGGAAATGGTTTTCACTTCACAGGTGTGCCCAGTTAGGTTTAATAAGTGGGATTTCTTGCCTTATAAATGGGGTTGGGACCATCACTTGTGTTGTGCAGAAGTCTGGTGGATACACAGCTGATAGTCCTACTGAATAGACTGTTAGATGATTTTTTCTTGCCATCATACAAATTCTAAGTAAAGAAAAACGAGTGGCCATCATTACTTTAAGAAATGAAGGTCAGTCAGTCCGAAAAATTGTGAAAACTTTGAAAGCGTCCCCAAGTGCAGTTGCAAAAACCATCAAGCGCTACAAAGAAACTGTCTCACATGAGGACTGCCCCAGGAAAGGAAGACCAAGAGTCACCTCTGCTTCTGAGGATAAGTTTATCCGAGTCACCAGCCTCAGAAATCGCAGGTTAACAGCAGCTCAGATTAGAGACCAGGTCAATGCCACACAGAGTTCTAGCAGCAGAAACATCTCTTCAACAACTGTTAAGAGGAGACTTTGTGCAGCAGGCCTTCATGGTAAAATAGCTGCTAGGAAACCACTGCTAAGGACAGGCAACAAGCAGAAGAGACTTGTTTGGGCTAAAGAACACAAGGAATGGACATTAGACCAGTGGAAATCTGTGCTTTGGTCTGATGAGTCCAAATTTGAGATCTTTGGTTCCAACCACCGTGTCTTTGTGCGACTCAGAAAAGGTGAACGGATGGACTTTACATGCCTGGTTCCCACCGTGAAGCATGGAGGAGGAGGTGTGATGGTGTGGGGGTGCTTTGCTGGTGACACTGTTGGAGATTTATTCAAAATTGAAGGCATACTGAACCAGCATGGCTACCACAGCATCTGGCAGCGGCATGCTATTCCATCCGGTTTGCGTTTAGTTGGACCATCATTTATTTTTCAAAAGGACAATGACCCCAAACACACCTCCAGGCTGTGTAAGGGCTATTTGACCAAGAAGGCGAGTGATGGGGTGCTACGCCAGATGACCTGGCCTCCACAGTCACCAGACCTGAACCCAATCGAGATGGTTTGGGGTGAGCTGGACCGCCGAGTGAAGGCAAAAGGGCCTACAAGTGCTAAGCATCTCCGGGAACTCCTTCAAGATTGTTGGAAGACCATTTCCGGTGACTACCACTTGAAGCGCATCAAGAGAATGCCAAGAGTGTGCAAAGCAGTCATCAAAGCAAAAGGTGGCTACTTTGAAGAACCTAGAATATAAGACATATTTTCAGTTGTTTCACACTTTTTTGTTAAGTATATATTTCCACATGTGTTAATTCATAGTTTTGATGCCTTCAGTGTGAATGTACAATTTTCATAGTCATGAAAATACATAAAAAATCTTTAAATGAGGTGTGTCCAAACTTTTGGTCTGTTCTGTACATACACACACACACACACACATATATATATACATACACGCACGCAGTAGGGAAAATAAGTATTTGATACACTGACGATTTTGCAAGCTTTCCCACCTACAAAGAATGGAGAGGTCTGTCATTTTTATCATAGGTACATTTCAACTGTGAGAGACAGAATCTAAAAATAAAATCCAAAAAAAAAATCACATTGTATGATTTTTAAATAATTAAATCGCATTTCATTGCATGAAATAAGTATTTGATCACCTACCAACCAGCAAGAAATCTCGCTCTCACAGACCTGTTAGTTTTTCTTTCAGAAGCCCTCCTACTCTGCACTCCTCACCTGTATTTATTGTACCTGTTTGAACTCGTTACCTGTATAAAAGACACCTGTCCACACACTCAATCAATCACACTCCAACCTATCCACCATGGTTAAGACCAAAGAGCTATCTAAGGACACCAGGGACAAAATTGTAGACCTGCTCCAGGCTGGGATTGGCTACAGGACAATATGCAAGCAGCTTGGTGAGAAAGCAACAACTGTTGGCACAATTATTAGAAAACGGAAGAAACACAAGATGACTGTCAATCTTCCTCGGTCTGGGGCTCCATGCAAGATCTCGACCCGTGGGATAAGGATGATTCTGAGAAAGGTCAGGAATCAGCCCAGAACTACACAGGAGGACCTGGTCAATGACCTGAAGAGAGCCGAGACTACAGTCTCAAACATTACCATTAGTAACACACTATGCCGTCATGGATTAAACTCCTGCAGGGCACGCAAGGTCCCCTGCTCACGCCAGCACATGTCCAGGCCCGTTTGAAGTTCGCCATTGACCATCTGGGTGATCCAGAGGAGGCATGGGAGAGGGTCATGTGGTCAGATGAGACCAAAATAGGACTTTTTGGTATCAACTCCACTTGACGTGTTTGGAGAAAGAAGAAGGATGAGTACAACCCCAAGAACACCGTCCCAACTGAGAAGCATGCTGGGGAAACCTTATACTTTGGGGGTGTTTTTCTGCAAAGGGGACAGGACAACTGCACCCAGCAACAGTCCCGAAACTTGAAAGATCTGGAGAAGATCTGTATGGAGGAGTGGTCCAAAATTCCTGCTGCAGTGTCTGCAAACTTGGTCAAGAACTACAGGAAACGTCTGACCTCTGTAATTGCAAACAAAGGTTTCCGTACCAAATATTAAGATCTGTTTTTCTATTGTATCAAATAATTAATTTGCATAATTGCATGAAATAAGTATGTAAAAATTATAAAATGTTATTTTCTGTTTTTTATTTTTAGATTCTGTCTCTCACAGGTGAAGTGTACCTACGATAAAAATTACAGCCCTCTCCATTCTTTGTAGGTGGGAAAACTTGCAAAATCGTCAGTGTATCCAATACTTATTTTCCCCACTGTATATACTTTGTTCCTAAAAAAGAAAAAACCCACCGGTCTTCTATGTGAACATAACAAAGACTATAACTAAAAATCTTATATATTAAAAAAAAAAACTAAAACAAGGTTGACCACATTTTCTTATGGTATTTTTATCTGAAACTTCCTTGGAAAATTCACTGGAAATATCAGAAATGTCTGAAGTGGGGACCTCAATGTAAGACCCCCACCCATTAGATGTAAGGTGGCTCCCAAACCTCACGTGTCGATGCAGCACAGCCATCTGCAGCCACATTTTACGTAGAGCACACGCAGAACTGGGTCATTAACACATACATTAATCCTTTCATTTCGTTCTCCTCTGCTGAAGATGTGTTTGACAAAGACCTCATCTACCAAAATAAAGAGGTGTATTCCCTATGAACTAACAATACCGTGGCATCTCTTCTTCCCAGGTCCTCTGCGTTGTGTCAATCTTCTGGAAATGTGTGGATACATTGACAACTGGCCACTGCCAGGCCCCTGGTCGTAGTGATTATGCCTACTGTCCAAACTGATTAGACATGGACAAGGAGTAAGGTAACACCCCATTGTCAATTAGATGTAAGGCTATGTTCACACTAGGCGTTTTTTCACTACACATTACTTTCAATGGGTGAAATACACTGAAAGAAGTGACGTGCTCTATTCAGCAAAAAACAATGCAAATCACAAAATACTGATCATACAAAAACCAAGGTGTGAGCATGAGATTTCTGAAATCTCATAGACTTTGCTTGTACTGTAAAACACAGCTGAAAATTTGCATTAAAAAAACGCTGAAAAAAACGCGATGTGTGAACATAGCCTTCAAAGGCACTGCACAGTGGTCTGAAACACAAATTCTGCACATTTGTGATTTTATAGGGTTTATAAGATTACTAAAACAGACGTGTCAGGAGACCACACAGATCCACTTTATAAAAACAAAAACACCTCAGTCATTGAAAGGTTAAATTACAACATTCCTAAGTCCAGTGCTCAAAATCTCCCAAGTCTCCTTACATTATGTAGTAAAGGACAGGTGACATTGGGGCCTTGCTTGTCCACCAGGTGATGTCTTATCGGTGGAAAGACTGTGATGAGAGGTTTGTCTTGAGGAAATTGTGGCGGAAGTAAACTGCAATAAAAACAAAGTATTAGAGCAAGACGCGGGATACATGACTGCAGCCTACAGAAACGTGACAGGTCCGGGGAAAATACCCAACAGCCTCATCTCATCTCAATGGAAAATCCATTTAGGTGGCACGTAGCGTAAGGCATAAAGGGACGTCAGCACCTTGACATATGATCGTAATGGTGTTATAAGAGATCTGATGAGTCCATCATGACAA
>NW_027362891.1:3387500-3492500 GCF_046119375.1 Phyllobates terribilis
GAAAGAAAACAGAAATGAAGAAATTTTTGCAAAATTTAATAAAAAAGAAAAACTGAAATATCACACGGGCATAAGTATTCAGACCCTTTGCTCAGTATTGAGTAGAAGCACCCTTTTGGGCTAGTACAGCCATGAGTCTTCTTGGAAATGATGCAACAAGTTTTTCACACCAGCATTTTGGGATCCTCTGCCATTCTTCCTTGCAGATCCTCTCCAGTTCCGTCAGGATGAATGGGAAACGTTGGTGGACAGCCATTTTCAGGTCTCTCCAAAGATGCTCAATTGGGTTTAGGTCAGGGCTCTGGCTGGGCCAGTCAAGAATGGTCACATAGTTGTTCTGAAGCCACTCCTTTGTTATTTTAGCTGTGTGCTTAGGGTCATTGTCTTGTTGGAAGGTGAACCTTTGGCCAAGTCTGAGGTGCAGAGCACTCTGGAAGAGGTTTTCATCCAGGATATCTCTGTACTTGGCCGCATTCATGTTTCCTTCAATTGCAACCAGTCGTCCTGTCCCTGCAGCTGAAAAACACACCCATAGCATGATACTGCTGTTATGATCTGCTACAAGAACTAAGGAAAGAGAGGAAATCTGTCCATACAATAGGACTAAGCTGATTCCTTACGATGCAGCGGGCAACCTGTTCCTTGCAAACAGACCCGCCTATGTCCGCGGCTAATCTGAACACAGACCTATAGATTAAAGGGAGGGGTCCCTAAAAGAACTAAGGACTGGGACAAAACTGGACACCTCCTGGCAGAAGTAGTAGCAGAAGAAGACAAACAGACAAAAGTACTTAGTGGTCCAAGGACCAAACAAACTAGAGAGATACAGTAGGTACAAAGCACCTGGCTAGATTAAGAGTCAAAGTAACACTGAAGTCCAGCAAAGCCTGAAGGGCAGAGCTGGAATAAATAGGCAGAAGGTCACATGACCACAAAATAGAAAAAACTAACAGGGGGGTTCTAACAACTGGCACCACCATGTTTCACTGTTGGGATTGTATAAGGCAGGTGATGAGCAGTGCCTGGTTTTCTCCACACATACCACTTAGAATTATCACCAAAAAGTTCTATCTTCGTCTCATCAGACCAGAGAATCTTATTTCTCATAGTCTGGGAGTCCTTCATGTGTTTTTGAGCAAACTCTATGCGGGCTTTCATATGAGGAGAGGCTTCCATCTGGCCACTCTGCCATAAAGGCCCAACTGGGGAAGGGCTGCAGTGATAGTTGACTATGTGGAACTTTCTCCCATCTCCCTACTGCATCTCTGGAGCTCAGCCACAGTGATCTTGGGGTTCTTCTTTACCTCTCTCACCAAGGCTCTTCTCCCACGATTGCTCAGTTTGGCTGGACGGCCAGGTCTAGGAAGACTTCTGGTGGTCCCAAACTTCTTCCATTTAAGGATTATGGAGGCCACTGTGCTCTTATGAACCTTGGGTAATGCAGAAATTCTTTTATAACCTTGGCTAGATCTGTGCCTTGCCACAATTCGGTCTCTGAGCTCCTTGGGCAGTTCGTTTGAGCTCATGATTCTCATTTGGTCTGACATGTAGTGTGAGCTGTGGGGTCTTATATAGACAGGTGTGTGCCTTTCCAAATCAAGTCCTATCAGTTTAATTAAACACATTTGGACTCCATTGAAGGAGTAGAACCATCTCAAGGAGGATCACAAGGAAATGGACAGCATGTGACTTAAATATGAGTGTCTGAGCAAAGGATCTGAATACTTATGACCATGTGATATTTCAGTTTTTCTTTTTTAATAAATTTGCAAAAAAATTCTATATTGCTGTTTTTTTCAGTCAAGATGGGGTGCTGAGTGTACTTTAATGAGAAAAAAATGAACTTTTTAGAATTTATCAAATGGCTGCAATGAAACAAAGAGTGAAAAATTTAAAGGAGTCTGAATACTTTCCGTACTCACTGTATGTATCTATATAAACTGCTCCAAAAATAAAGGGAACACTTAAAACAACAGAATATAACTCCAAGTAAATCAAACTTCTGTGAAATCAAACTGTCCACTTAGGAAGCAACACTGATTGACAATCAATTTCACATGCTGATGTGCAAATGGAATAGAGGATAGATGGAAATTATTGGCAATTATCAAGACACCCTCAATAAAGGAGTGGTTCTGCAGGTGGGGACCACAGACCACATCTCAGTACCAATGCTTTCTGGCTGATGTTTTGGTCACTTTTGAATGTTGGTTGTGCTTTCACACTCGTGGTAGCATGAGACAGACTCTACAACCCACAGAAGTTGCTCAGATAGTGCAGCTCATCCAGGATGGCACATCAATGCGAGCTGTGGCAAGAAGGTTGGCTGTGTCCAGAGGCTGGAGGCGCTACCAGGAGACAGGCCAGTACACCAGGAGATGTGGAGGGGGCCGTAGGAGGGCAACAACCCAGCAGCAGGACCGCTACCTCCGCCTTTGTGAAAGGAGGAACAGGAGGAGCACTGCCAGAGCCCTGCAAAATGACCTCCAGCTGGCCACAAATGTGCATGTGTCTGCACAAACGGTTAGATACCGACTCCATGAGGGTGGTATGAGGGCCCGACGTCCACAGATAGGGGTTGTGCTCACAGCCCAACACCATGCAGGACGCTTGGCATTTGCCACAGAACACCAGGATTGGCAAAGTTGCCACTCGCGCCCTGTGCTCTTCGTAGATGAAAGCAGGTTCACACTGAGCACATGTGACAGACGTGACAGAGTCTGGAGACGCCGTGGAGAGTGACATCCTTCAGCATGACCGGTTTGGCAGTGGGTGAGTAATGGTGTGGGGTGGCATTTCTTTGGAGAGCCGCACAGCCCTCCATGTGCTCGCCAGAGGTAGCCTGGCTTCCATTAGGTACCGAGATGAGATCCTCAGACCCCTTGTGAGACCATATGCTGGTGCGGTTGGCCCTGGGTTCCTCATAATGCTGGACAATGGCAGACCTCATGTGGCTGGAGTGTGTCAGCAGTTCCTGCAAGATGGAGGCATTGAAGCTATGGACTGGCCCGCCCGTTCCCCAGACCTGAATCCGATTGAGCACATCTGGGACATCATGTCTCGCTCCATCCGCCAACGTCACGTTGCACCACAGACTGTCCAGGAGTTGGCGGATGCTTTAGTTCAGGTCTGGGAGGAGATCCCACAGGAGACCATCCGCAACCTCATCAGGAGCATGCCCAGGCGTTGTAGGGAGGTCATACAGGCACGTGGATATATATATATATATATATATATATATATATATATATATATATATATATATATGCCTTTTTGTCATTCTAGTAGTAGGGCCATAATTAAGACATGATTTGTTGAAACGTGTAGGTCTGTAAGCTATGATAGTTGCACATTTGCTGTATTCTTTGTGGAGCAGTGTTTTATATGGCTAATAAAAGCTAAGTTTTAATATTTTTTCTACTAAACAAACCTTTACGCTGGATCATTTGCACTTTTCCCTTGTCTGACTGCACTTACGTTTTGCCCTGGTACCACTTTTCTGCATCTCCAGAAGTTTCCCATTTCTCTATTATACTCTTCAAATTACATTTTGAGACTTTCTCCTCCTGTTGTTGCACATATTTTTTTCCCTTCATCTGCACAGGTATCATTAATCTATCAACTATAATGGCCGTACCAGGTCCTGCAGGTCCTGTATCCCGTACACATGACGTGGGCAGTGCACGGCATGCCGCTAGTTTTTATTCTGAGTGCTCTTATATACGGTGGTAGTTTTACACAATGTTGAGCCTGTGATTTGCAGAGTGAAATGTCTGACTGCTAGAACAGAAGTATACGGCAGATTCTACAGCATGGATACATAAAGGACGTCCTGGGGGAATATACCTCCCTCCAACACTCGTCCAGTCCCTGCCTCACACTAGAGACATTTATAATAACTCCAGGACTATGGAGCTGGTCATTTTCTCATAATCTGTGGCCATTATTAGTGATCTCACATTGTACGGTAATATCACCCTGGAGGTTGTGATGTATTTAGTGTAATAGCGCCATCTAGAATATACAGTATATATCAGGCGATACCATGCTTACTATAGTTAGTCGTCTTCTGTGCCCTCTATAGCTATCTATTATACTTTATATTTCTTTATAATAATTTATAATAAATTACTCGATAGTTTTACAGCTTTATGATGTTTATTAATCTGCTGAAATGATAAAAGAAAGTCGAACCTTACAGTGGACACAGGTGGAAGTGTCCTCCATGATGGTGTAGGCTGAGGTGGAGCAAGTATTTAGTCAGTGGGTGATCAAGATGACGAGTATTCCCCAGGGTTCCCTGTTATCAGGGAGGGACCCGGTGTATGCAATCAAAAGATCTTATCCTCTGACCGGCTTTGTGCCATCAACAGGTAATGATCCTCTGTCCGGCTGTGTGCCATCAACAGGTAATGACCATCCGGCAGTCCGACATCAACTGGTCATCACCCTCCAGCTGTGTGCAATCAACAGGTAATGACCATCCGGCAGTGCGCCATCAACAGGTAATGACCCTCTGGCTATGGCCATCAATAGGTCATCACCCTCCGGCTGTGTTCCATCAACAGGTAATGACCATCCGGCAGTGTGCCATGAACAGGTAATGACCATCCGGCTGTGTGCCATCAACAGGTAATGACCATCCGGCAGTGCACCATCAACAGGTAATGACCATCCGGCAGTGCACCATCAACAGGTAATGACCCTTTGGCTATGGCCATCAATTGGTCATCACCCTCCGGCTGTGTGCCATCAATAGGTAATGACCATCCGGCAGTGCGCCATGAACAGGTAATGACCATCCGTCTGTGTGCCATCAACAGGTAATTATCCTCTGTACGGCTGTGTGCCATCAACAGGTAATGACCCTCTGGCTATGGCCATCAATAGGTCATCATCCTCCAGCTGTGTGCCATCAACAGGTAATGACCCTCTGGCTATGGTCATCAATAGGTCATCACCCTCCGGCTGTGTGCCATCAACAGGTAATGACCCTCTGGCTATGGTCATCAATAGATCATCACCCTCCGGCTGTGTGCCATCAACAGGTAATGACCCTCTGGCTATGGCCATCAATAGATCATCACCCTCCGGCTGTGTGCCATCAACAGGTAATGACCCTCTGGCTATGGTCATCAATAGGTCATCACCCTCCGGCTGTGTGCCATCAACAGGTAATGACCCTCTGGCTATGGCCATCAATAGGTCATCATCCTCCGGCTGTGTGCCATCAACAGGTAATGACCCTCTGGCTATGGTCATCAATAGATCATCACCCTCCGGCTGTGTGCCATCAACAGGTAATGACCCTCTGGCTATGGCCATCAATAGATCATCACCCTCCGGCTGTGTGCCATCAAATGTTTTTATCTTCTGTCCAGTTTTGTGCCATCAAGAGGTAATGACCCTCCAGCTGTGGGCCATCAACAGGTCATCACCCTTCGGCATTTAAGCTTCTTGTCTTCTGTAAGATGCGATTCTTGAGTCTCCTGATGCTAAAAAATATTTAAAAAATCACCGATTAAACTAATAATCTATCTTGTACATAAGCATCACAATTTATAATCTATCTAGTGCATAAGTATGACAATTTAGCTCACAGAACATACACTATGGTAAAACATTAGACCCTACAAGCAGAAATTTGCTAAACTAACATAAATATAACTGACAAATCAGTAGAAAAATCGCTACCAATGGCACAGCTCTCTTCACATCAACCTGTAACCATAGTAGATAAGAAATAGAGGACAATGCTCATAGTCAGTTATCAACAATTCGGCATGGGGCATCCCACCAGAGACATTATAATATCTAGTAGATTATAGATGGCAATAGAATTTACCAACAAGCACATAGTACGCCAAACTCAAGTACATAGTATGCCAAACCTCGACACGTTTTCCTAAAATAGGTTCATCAGAAGCACATACTAGACAGTGATACTTAGCAAAGCGTTCATAGATATATGCGCCATATGATAAGGTGCTAAAGTGCAAGTGTGTGACAAAATATCCATGCGATTTCAGGTGCAATGCTGCATTGTATGTAGTAAGATGGTGCCCATCAGACAGCATGTATAGGACTAACCTGTGATGAAAACACGAGCAATGGGAAAGTTCAAGCAGTTGCCTTCTCAATCTTCCTCGCCTCTAAGACATCTAAGGAAACATCTTCTCCTCTTGATTTTGGGTTGAGGTGTTGTAGGCATTTCAGGCTCTGGCATTCTAGGTTCTGACATACTAGGTTCTGACATGGTAGGTTCTGGTGTTCTAGGTTCTGGTGCTCTTGGCTCTGGAATTCTGGGTTGTTGGCTTCTCTGAAAAATCAGTAACCTCTCTTTAAGCTCCGTTGAACTTCGAGCTCTTCTTCCTATATTGTTGTGAGGGATCATTCTGACCCAGACAATATCACTGAACGCCACTTTATAGTTGCAACTAGGAACCTTTTTCGCATCCTGCGGTGCAGGAGCCATGGATGGAGTAGAACATTTGCCATTGGGCAGGACAGGTGTTCTCCTGGAGTCTTGCTTCTGAATCTGAGGGATGCAAATCGGCTCCTTACAAGCACTTTGTTCCTTCAGAATGGTTTTGTTCTCAGGAGTTTTCTGATTGTTTCACCAGGTTCAGACATTGCCCACTTGCTCAGGACAAGACTTAAGGCCAAATACTCTAGTATTGTCAGTAGTGTCATCACCGCAACAAAAACTGCGTCACGGAAGAGCCAAAGAGGAAGATTGATGGAAGCTTGATAGGTGCTTCTTCTGAGATCCACGGGTAGTGGGTCATCCTATAATAAAGAAAAAAAACATAATAAAGTCCTGTATATTTATACCCAATCCAGTCAAACAGAGAGCCCTTGTTATTATACAGTGATGGATACATTATCAAGCAACTTTCAGAAATATCCCATTGAGAAGATCAGGAAGAAGTTTGGGATTCACCTCCAGGGTCCATGGAATATTATTTACAGTTGGACTTTCATATGACGGACGGTCACGTGTCCAGTATGAGAAGTCCTGCAAGAGGCGATATTCTCATTAGCTGATCCTTGTGACCTCCATATTGATGAGAACATACTCGCCCTCAGTGTACTGTAATGTGGGGGGTAGAGCAACGTAAAGCACAGAAATGATAGGATGATACTCATCATCTCCAGAGGTCTCTCAGCACCAAGGTATGGTCAATGAGATACAAGCTGCAGATGGGCCGAGGCTTCTAATATACCCAGGGGTGACATCACAAAGCCCTCTGTGACATCATTGCACAGTTCTATCCATCATGTCACTGATACTTTGGACCTAACTAAATGTCTAAAAGAGAACCCTTCCACATGATTTCCAATCACGGAGCAGCTTCAGTTTTTCAAGAAAAGTTTAAAAAATATAATCTGTGCTGTGATTGGTCACAATGGCACATGAAGCAGAACGTCTTTAGATCTTTTAAAGGGAAAGTGTCAGCAATTTTTTTACAATTGTAAAATTGTAAAGTATTTATATTTATATATAAATACACATATATATTTAAAAAGGTTTTAATGGTATAAAATCTGAAAAAAATATTTTAACTCTTTTGATGTTTTCATCTTGTAAACACTAGGGGGAGCAGCTGCTGATATTTCCATGAAAACAGAATACAGCTAGCTCGCATTACGACTGCAGTAAAAGTGGGCGGGATCTGCTCACATGGGTGTGATGTCACTCCTCCCCTTCTGGGCGTTTGCAAAAAGGTAAATGAGACTGTAGTTTAGGATCACAGTGCGGAGCGATCACTGGTGACTGCAAAGTGATATATAAGGGACAACACCAAAGTCATTAATCACTACAAGGACAAGGCAGGAATGTGGGAGTCAGAGGGGTCACCCCACACTTATATCCCCTCTGACTGTCACTTCCTAAGCTCCTTTCCCTGCCATAACCTCTTATTCCCGCAGGTAAATTCTTACAGGACCCCCCTCCCCATCCCCTTCCCCTGCCGCAGCTGATTCTAAACGTCCTCCATATGTAATAATAGACAGGTACTCACCGGCAGCCTATGGTAATTCACAGGGTAGAACAGGGTACAGCACAGAAACAATATGGCGATCCTCATTGTCTCCAGGGGGTATCTCAGCACCAAGATATGGCCAATGAGATATGAGCTCCAGGTGGATGGAGCCCCCTTATATACCCCAAGGGTGACATCACAACGCCCTCTGTGACATCATCACCCACAACATTCCGTCACATGACATCACCCAGCACCAGCATCATGTGACCCAGCATAAATAGAAAGTCCTTGTTGGCTATAGCAACTATTCAAAACTAAGTTTAAACTTTTCCAACAGCTAAAGGCGGCTCTGTGATGGCAGTTTCTTCTTGTGGACGGTTGTGATAAATCTGCAGAACATCTACATAACGCGACATGTAGAAAATCCTGTCTTTTCCCCTCTGTTCTTCCTCTGGTGCTACAGAGACGGATAGAAGGAGCTTTTCCAGACCTTACAGTGCACAATATGGGACCTAATCACTGATATCCCAGATCTCCTCAGTACAAGCATACCGCCAACCTATGAGGACTAGAAAGAGGGCGAAACCATGCGGCACGCGTAGTCTGGCCACGCCCCTATCCACACCCCAAGCCACGCCCTTTTTATGCCTTGGCAGGAGGAGATGTCTGTACAAAGCGCAAGTTATCAAAAGGCTGAAGGAACACTTTATCAACATGAATGAAGGTTTTGAAGGGCATCCACTGTCCCGGCACTACCGGAAGTTCCACAACCAATCTTATAAGGACACTAAGTTTTGTGGGATCCGATTAGTCCCCAGAAAATGGAGGGGAGGTGATTACCTGAGATTAATGTCGCGGATGGAATCCAAATGGATCTTCACATTAAATAGCTTGGCTCTGAAGGGCCTTAATCACGAGAGTCAGCTGTATGCCTTCAACTCGCAGCGGTATATACTGTATGTATTTTTTATCCCAGTACCAATTGAACATTTACATTGCACTTTTATGAACCTCCTTATATTTTATCAATATAATATGTCTTTTGGATATATTCCTTTGAATCCACCTATTTTATATATGTATTTGTTTCTATACATTGATACCCCTATTGGAGATACTATATAATGTTTTTATTTTTCTCCTTCATTTTTTCCTTTTTATCTCTGGATGGTACTAAGTGCCGAATTTATACTATCCTGGTAATATACACTGATTAACAGACTGTTTTTTATAGCCATCAGAAATATAAGTATATAATTTTTATTCATTTTTAACTGATTGTGAAAGTTTGAACAAAGTCTTTTTTATTATTATTTTTTTCACACACAGTCTATTCTTATTGGAATTCTATCTTAGTTCTATTGCACCTCCATATGTCCTTTTGCACCGTCTTGTTAGTATTGGATCTTCCTCCATTTCTTTGGTTGTATTATCTTTGTGGGGGGCGTTTGGACTTTATTAGGTTACCAGTTTGACTACCAGCGAGAAGCTGACGAAGAGGAACTGTGAGTCCTCGAAACGCGTAGTTTTTTTTGGCCTATACAGGACATCGAAGGAGAAGGAGAGAGTCAAGGCACAGGGATAAGCCCTCCTGATATCCAGAAGATATATATAACCATATCATATTATTGATACAAAATATAAATGCACAGAGTCAATAAAATCATTGAAAAACACCAAACCCCATCCTTACTTTGCAGGATACCTATTCCAAAGGTGTATCTAGGTTTTCTGGCACCCGGTGCAGCAGGGGCTGGCTGGCACATTTTAGCCTGGGGGGCAAGCACACAGCAGTGGCCCATGAGTAGCGGCCCATCCTTAACATGTTTATTACCAGATGCATCATAAGCCTATATTCACACGACCGTATTGTCTAAGTGCTGCCCGTGAAAAAACCTGACAGCACTTGGACCAGTTCAGATGAGTGTTTGTAGTGGTCAGACATAGTACATATTATTCTTATGTATTACTTAATGTTGAGCGATACCTTCCGATATCGGGAAATATCGGATCGGATTGGATCGGACCGATACCCAAAAAGTATCGGATATCGCCGATTCCGATACCGGAAACCAATGCAAGTCAATGGGACGCTAATATCGGAATGCCATCCCAGCGTGAGAGAATTCTCCTGATTGTTTAAAAGCCGGCAGGCGGTAAAAAGCCGCCGGCTTTTAAACAATCACACAGCCCCATACTGCTTCCCCGCAGCCTCCCACCCCGATCCTGCGCTCCCCCCGCCACCTCACATCCCGATCGTAAGTTAGGACCAGGCGGGGAGCGCAGCACCAAGGAGCAGGGAGCGAAGGACCCAGGCGGGGAAGCCGGCAGGGAAAAGACTTCACCGCCGGCTTTCCCGTTTTGTGCTGCGCTCTCCCGCCGGTTATTTCAAATGAACAGCTGAGGTATCAGGTGATGCTGATCAGCTGTTCATTTGAAGTAGCTGCGGTGCCCTCAGAGGGTTCATGTGAGTTCATGCTTCACTGCATGAACTCATATGAACTTTCCCACGGCCGCACAGGTCAGCCTCACCTCCCAGACCATCAGACCCATCATGATTGGAGTGTGCGCGGGTGTCTGTGCGATGTGTGCGGGTGTGTGCGCGATGTCTGCGGGTGTCTGCGTGCAGGCAGACATAGGCCGATGTGACACTACTACTCACATCGGCCTTTGTCTGTCCCCCGTCCACTCGTGCCAGTAGGATCAGCTCGATGGGAGCAGTAGTTCCCATCAGCCTGATCCTGCTATTTAAACTGCCCCATATGTTATTTTTGCCCCTATACATCTTTTATGTTTTTAGGCCCCCCATATATTTTTTTTGTTTTTGGTCCCCAATAAATTTTAAATACATTTTTCATTGGTGGCCAGTGGTTACCTAAAATAAATTAGTTCATACATTACCTGATCGCCACCTAAAATAAAGTAAAAAATAAAAAACTACACCTATACTCACCTAGACACCGGTTTATGCAATGATGGGGCTGCTTTACGGCCCCGTCATTCTAGCGGCGGCAGTGGTTTAGAGCGGTCACATTTTATGTGGCTGCTCTAAACTGGAGATCTTCGTGGGACACTCGTGGACTACTACGGAGGGGTAAGGATAAGGTTGTGGTTTATTATTTTATATTTTATTACAGGAGATCGATGGCTTCGGGGAATTAGGTGTCTAGGTGAGTATAGGTGTAGTTTTTTATTTTTTACTTTATTTTAGGTGGCGATCGGCGGGGACAGGTAATGTATGAACTAATTTATTTTAGGTAACCACTGGCCACCAATGAAAAATGTATTTAAAATTTGTTGGGGACCAAAAACAAAAAAAATATATGGGGGGCCTAAAAACATAAAAGATGTATAGGGGCAAAAATAACATATGGGGCAGCTAAAATAGCTACTGCTCCCATCGAGCTGATCCTGCTGGCACAAGTGGATGGGGGACAGACATAGGCCGATGGGAGTAGTAGTGTCACATTAGCCTATGTCTGCCTGCACGCAGACACCCGCAGACATCGCGCACACACCCGCACACATCGCACAGACACCTGCGCACACACCAATCATGATGGGTCTGATGGTCTGGGAGGTGAGGCTGACCTGTGCGGCCGTGGGAAAGTTCATATGAGTTCATGCAGTGAAGCATGAACTCACATGAACCCTCTGAGGGCACCGCGGCTACTTCAAATGAACAGCTGATCAGCATCACCTGATACCTCAGCTGTTCATTTGAAATAACCGGCGGGAGAGCGCAGCACAGAACGGGAAAGCCGGCGGTGTAGTCTTTTCACTGCCGGCTTCCCCGCCCGGGTCCTTCGCTCCCTGCTCCTTGGTGCTGCGCTCCCCGCCCGGTCCTAACTTACGATCGGGATGGGAGGTGGCGGGGGGAGCGCAGGATTGGGGTGGGAGGCTGCGGGGAAGCAGTATGGGGCTGTGTGATTGTTTAAAAGCCGGCGGCTTTTTACCGCCCGCCGGCTTTTAAACAATCAGGAGAATTCTCTCACGCTGGGATGGCTTTCCGATATTAGTGTCCCATTGACTTGCATTGGTTTCCGGTATCGGAATCGGCGATATCCGATACTTTTGGGTATCGGTCCTATCCAATCTGATACGATATTTCCCGATATCGGAAGGTATCGCTCAACACTACTCCTGACCCCACACATAAACTTCAGCTCATCCAGCACCATGACAACCAGCACAGCAGAGTCCTGCATCTGACGCGCCCCTGGGCCTGCTGTGTCGCGCAGCGTCTCGCGCACGGGGCTTACCCGGAACCGGATCAGATGAGGGTTGTAGTCTCCGAGTGGCGGGGACCCGGTCCGTGCCCAGGGAGTCAACTCAGTGTGTGGCAGTCTTGATAGATGTTATTTGAGTGTCGACTACGCCACCCGTTGATTTGCAGCTATGGAGCTGCCGCTGCAGGGCAGACCGCTGAGGCCGGTGTAGAATTGTGCAGCGTGATAGTATAACCCCCAACGGGAGGGGTATGGCCTCAGGGCAGCCGACGTGGAAAATGGGGGTAGCAGGAACCACTCAGAGACGGTGCGGTGTAATTCAGGGTCTTTACTGGTAACAACGATAGACCCTCCCGGAGTACTTGCTAGCGAACGGGGCCTGGTCAGTCCTTGAGCAGATGGGATCTCCCCTGGCCAGGCGGAGTTGTAGGCCTCCCAAACTGACTGTACTCTTCTGGCTACCTTGCTAGAAGCGGATATAAGTAGCCCACGTCCCTGAGTGTACCGTGTGGTGCTCACCCGTATGGCCGGTGACTCGGGGCCTTCTAATGGCTTCCGCTCCACGATGGCGGTGCTGGTCCCACGCGTGTGACCGTGCCTTTGGGTTTCTGGGCCTGAGGACCTGAAATCCCCTGCCGGTCGGCTTCTGCTGCTGGGTAAGAGTTAGTCCCCACAGCCTCGGACGCCGGGTCCGGTAAGAAAGCTTCTCAGTCAGGGCGAGCTCTGCAGCTGCCAGCCCCTGACTCGTATTAGTATTGCCCCCACTGAGCTTCTGCTGTTTCTTCATATGACTGTTTCTTGTCTCTACTCTCCTTGACTCCAGGCTCAGGCCCCTGGACAGGGCCTGCCTGTGGAGCAGAGCCCATAGAGCAGCTCTGCTCCCTGTCTTCTCCTCTCAGAACTCCCTACCCTGCCTCAGCCCCAGGTTTATATAGGGGAAGTCCTTCCCCTCCCAAGACTGGGCAGGAGGTGTGGCATGCACAGGATCCCTGACCAAAGGACCTCCCACCTGCTCTCAGACATAATATCTCTATCACTGTGGCAACCAGACCCCTGGGGTGTCACACATCCACTGAGGCCCCTGATCATGTGACCCCTGACTCTTCCCCTCCTGTGACCTCATCACAGCTCCTGTGCGCACAGAGCAGCCATATATGTGGTGGCGGCTCTGCAGGTGGAGGTATGTGGGGATCCCCCATTACTGGGCGCAGGGGGCATTAACCCCTTGAGCACAGAGACTCTTTTTGGGTCTTGTGTTGCCCCTTTATAAGAATCATAAGGTTTTTGTTCTGTTTCCTGTAATAGATACATACGACCCAACTATGGAGACAGGAAGGGAGGAAACGTATTGTTCTCATAGTAAAGGGCCCCTTTACTGGCCCCACAGTGTAATGCCCCCATTATGCCCCTTATACAGAATGTATGATGCCCCCACACAGTGTAATGCCCCCATTATGCCCCTTATGTAGGATGCATGATGCCCCCCACAGTGTAATGCCCCATTATACCCCTTATGCAGTATGTATGATGCCCCCACACAGTGTAATGCCCCCATTATGCCCCTTATGTAGGATGCATGATGCCCCCCACAGTGTAATGCCCCCATTATACCCCTTATGCAGTATGTATGATGCCCCCACACAGTGTAATGCCCCCATTATGCCCCTTATGCAGGATGCATGATGCCCCCACACAGTGTAATGCCCCCATTATGCCCCTTATGCAGGATGTATGATGCCCCCACACAGTGTAATGCCCCCATTATGCCCCTTATGCAGTATGTATGATGCCCCCCACACAGTGTAATGCCCCCATTATGCCCCTTATGCAGGATGTATGATGCCCCCACACAGTGTTATGCCCCTTATGCAGGATGTATGATGCCCCCCACACAGTGTAATGCCCCCATTATGCCCCTTATGCAGGATGTATGATGCCCCCACACAGTGTAATGCCCCCATTATGCCCCTTATGCAGTATACATGATGCCCCCACACAGTGTAATGCCCCCATTATGCTCCTTATGCAGTATGTATGATGCCCCCACACAGTGTAATGCCCCCATTATGCCCCTTATGCAGTATGTATGATGCCCCCACACAGTGTAATGCCCCATTATGCCCCTTATACAGTATATATGATGCCCCACACAGTGTAATGCCCCCATTATGCCCCTTATACAGTATGTATGATGCACCACACAGTGTATGCCACCATTATGCCCCTCATGCAGTATGTATGATGCTCCCACACAGTGTAATGCCCCCATTATGCCCCTTATACAAGATGTATGATGCTACCACACAATGTAATGCCCCCATTATGCCCCTTATGCAGTATGTATGATGCCCCCACACAGTGTATTGCCCCCATTATGCCCCTTATGCAGTATGTATGATGCCCCAAAAAGTTTAATGCCCCCATTATGCCCCTTATGTAGTATGTATTATGCCCCCACACAGTGTAATGCCCCCATTATGCCCCTTATGCAGTATGCAGGACATTGCCAGACCTCATGTGGCTGGAGTGTGTCAGCAGTTTCTGCAAGGTGAAGGCATTGAAGCTATGGACTGGCCCGCCTGTTCCCCAGACCTGAATCCGATTGAGCACATCTGGGACATCATGTCTCGCTCCATCTGTGTCACCCTGGCCTGGATGCCACAAAATGTATTAAAGCTGTGTCTGAGAGCAAGGGGGAGGTTCTCTAGTCAGGGGAACATTAGCATGCAATGCCTCCTGTCTCAGGCCAGTAGGGGGAGCAGGCTGCCCCTATAAAAACTGGTGCTGGGGGCAGGGTTAGAGAGAACTGGATGGCCTGTCTCAGCATTGAGACTTGTCCCAGAGCAGAACAGGGACAGACAGTTGCACTGCACCTAAGAGGAAGTGTGGCAGGAGGAGAGCCACAAGCCAGAGACAAGAGGCGAAGAGAGCCTGTCTTGGCAGAAAGAGGACTTAATTTACCAGACTTTGGTGTCTGAGGCTGAGAGGATTCCACATCCCCCAGCAGAGAACCAGTCCGCAGGGGACTGTATATTCCTTGGCCTAAGAAGCCTGGAGGCCCTGCCACAACAGAAGGGACCAGTAAAGCCGTACAAGGCTGGGAGCAGAAAGGAACCCACGTCGCAGGCCATACAGGCGAGAATACACAGAAAGCTTGGAAACGTGGGCTGTTACCCTATCAGGAGGAGATAGCCAGAAGGAGCGCAGAAAGCACGGTAGGCCTACACCCTTACCCTGACCAGGGCCAATTTCCCCGTTGCTCTCAGACATCCAGGTCCCCCTCCTAGCCGGGACTGTTTATGGGTCAATTTACCTGTTCTAGTAAAGACCCTGGACTGCAACCTGTTGTCTGTGTGCTCCTTGCTTCTCCAGCACTATCAGCACTGGGACTCTCACCACCATCACTCCCACCATCCACTATACTGCCCTGGGGCCGCACTCTTCCCGTGGGGAGTCACACTACCCTAGCTGCACACCTCATCAGCCCCAGCGGTCGGCATGCAGCGGCGGTTCCTAATAACCGCAATCCACGGGTGGCGTAGTCGGACATAATCAATAGCACATAACGGACTACCACTACAACCGGGTTGCCACTACTACTCCCATCGTTCCCAGACTGCCCGGATCCGAGTGCCCCACGGCCCAAGGGGCGAGTCAGCTTTGGCGTAGTCGGCAGGATTTCATGCCCGCAACCACCGGGTACTGCGTGCCTGAAAAAGACTTTTGTAACTTACCTGTGGCGAAGTTTCCCGCCGTCCGGAGTCGTTTCCCGCTATCCGGAGCCGATTCCCGCCATCAGACGCCATCTTGGACTGTTTCCCGCCGTCTTCTGCCGTCTTCCCGCCATCCGCAGCTGTTTCTCGCCATCGGACGCCATCTTCAGGACGCCGCGCGGGAAGAAGAGGGGCGTGGACTTCAAAACCGCGCGAGATCCGAAGCTCCGCCCCACGCACCGACGCTGCGCAAGGTCCTGGAAGGGAGAGAGATCGACGCTGACGTCATCAGGACGCGACGCAAGGTCCTCGTCCAGAGCAGCAGCAGTGGAGCCGCGGCCTACAGAAGAGGATCGTCGGAAGGTAGGCCACGCTTAACTAGGGGGGAGGAAGATGTCGGACACAGAGGCGCCCACTACCACCAACGCAGCTGCAGCAGCGGTGATGCCCTTTTCCCTGCCCTACATCCCTGGAGCGGCCTGGCTGCCCAAATACTCAGGGGAGCCCCATGCCCTAACTGACTTCAAGGAAAGGCTATACAGTTTGTTCCACGTTTACCCCCTGACAGAGGAACAGAAGGTCAGCATATTGACAGGGCAGTTAATTGGCGCAGCCCAAAGGGAGGTAAAATCATGGCCCACTGAGGATAAAAGGACTGTGAAGGGTATTCTGGCCCGGCTGCGGGGTACCTTTGACACACGTACCTCCGCTGAGATTAAAATGAGGTTCTATGGATGTAAGCAGCGGGCACAGGACAGCATCAGAGACTATGCCCTAAATCTGCAGGAAGCCTTGAGGGCTATTCAACAAACTGACCCTGGCAGTGTGCAGGAAACGGATAAGCTGCTAACAGAACAATTCATAGAAGGTCTGCTGTCTAGCGCCCACAGGGCCCAACTGCGTCTCATGTTCTTTCAGAACCCCGACCTAACCTTTGCCCAATTTAAGGACAGGGCCATAAGGGTGCTCCGTGAATCTGCAACCAGTGGCGCTATAAACCCCCGGCGCCCTGCTCTCACCAACCACCAGGAGGCGGCGCCCTCCTCTATGGATCCCGTGGGGGCTGATGCACAGGCCCTGAACCAAGCCCCGTCGAAAGGCCTGCACCACCAAGTCCAGGAGCTGACCAGGAGCGTCGCGGCGTTGACCAGGACCGTCCAGGCGTTGCAAGTGGACCCGTCAAGACCCATCGAGCTGGCTTCAAGTCCGGAGGATGTCCCGTGGCGTCGACAGAGGAGGATGCCGTCGTTCCGAGGGAGGCCCACAGACCGCTACGCAGAGGATGGACAGCCCATTTGCCGTCGATGCAACCAGCCCGGACACATTTCCAGGTACTGTAATTTAAAAGGGTCCAACCTGGGGCAAAGGGCCAACCCCCAGGCATAAGATCACCAGGCCCTTACAATTGGCGTAATAAGTACGTTGGGGGGCGCCCGGTTTTACCCATGGTGCTGGACGGTATCCCCATGAGCGCCTTGCTGGATAATAGGTCACAAGTAACCACTATCCCTTATGTACTTTTTAAGCAGTATTGGACTGATGCTGATATCACACGGTATCCAGACAATAACTTGAGCATCATCGCCAGTAATGGCTTACCCGTGCCGCAGATGGGGTTCAAGGAGATGACCATTAAAATTGGTAAAGTTGAACTGCCGGCACAGGGGGTGATTATTGTGGACATTGACCGTCGTGAAAGTCACCCTAAAATAACTGTGGGTACTAACGTAATTGAAAATTGTCTTTCAGAGGTAATTGTAATTCTACAACAGGTGGCGGTGAATGCTAGTTCCAGCCAACAGAGAGTCCTCAACAAGGAGATAAAAGCCCTGATGAGACGGCAGCAGGTAGAACTGTCTGGTGGTGAGATCGGTAGCGTAAGACTGAGTGACCCATTCCCCATTTCCATGCCTCCCAAAAGTGAAATGATGATCTGGTGTCGGACTGCAATCGGGTTGAGAGGTAGAGACTACCAAGCCATGGTAGAACCCGTGTACTCAGACAGCAGGCCCACCATTTTGACAGCCCGGGGGGTGGTTGATGTCCGTCATGGGAGGGTGCCCGTCCGCATCCTCAACATTGGGGAGAGGGAAGTACACTTACCCAGGTACGCTACACTCGCCAAACTGTTTGTTGTCGAACACAAAGCTATCAGGGCCGTGGAACCCTTGCCTCCATCTCCTCAGGCGGAGGGTAATGGCTCCCAGAAACAAAAGGAGGACTGGTGCCAGAAACTCCATGTGGGTGCTGACTCCACTCCCCTGCACCAAAAACAAGGAGTCTACCGGGTGGTACAGGAGTACGAGAGAGTCTTTAGTAAGCACCCGCTAGACTTCGGCAGAGTAAAAGGGATAGAACACCACATCCCCACAGGGAGCCACCCACCAATAAAAGAGAGGCACAGACCTGTACCCCCTGCACATTATCAGAACGCAAAGGGCATGCTAAGAGAGATGAAAGAAGCTGGGGTTATTAGAGACAGCTGTAGCCCCTGGGCAGCCCCCTTGGTTCTGGTCAAAAAGAAAGACGGCACCATGAGAATGTGCGTGGACTATAGACAAATCAACCGTATCACCCACAAAGACGCATATCCGCTGCCTAGAATAGAGGAGTCTTTAGCCGCACTAAAATCTGCTAACTTCTTTTCTACTTTGGACCTTACTAGCGGGTACTGGCAGGTTCCTGTGGCAGAGGCTGACAAGGAGAAGACTGCCTTCACCACCCCGATGGGACTGAGTGAGTTCAACTGTATGCCCTTCGGGCTCTGCAACGCACCAGGGACCTTCCAGAGGCTGATGGAATGATGTCTAGGGCACCGAAACTTCGAGACGGTCCTCCTTTACCTGGACGACGTGATCGTCTATTCGAAGACCTACGAGGACCACCTAAAGCACCTGGCCGAGGTGTTCGAAGCCCTGGCAGGCTATGGCCTGAAGGTGAAACCATCGAAGTGTCACCTGCTGAAACCAAAGGACCAGTACCTAGGGCACGTGGTAAGCGCGGAAGGAGTGGCCCCCGACCCTGACAAGGTCACGGCAATCAAGAGCTGGCCAAGCCCCTCGAACATCAAAGAGGTGAGACAGTTTCTCGGGTTGGTAGGCTACTACCGAAGGTTCATCCCCGGGTTCACTAAGATGGCAGCTCCTATGCAGGACCTCCTGATCGGACAGTCTAAGTCCAGGAGCCAAAAGCCGCCCTTCAAGTGGGATAAACCGGAAGAGGAGTCCTTCCGCCAGCTAAAGATGGCCCTCACAGGGGACGAGATCCTGGCCTACCCTGATTATGGCCAGCCTTTCATTCTCCACACAGATGCCAGTAATGTGGGACTGGGAGCCGTACTGTTCCAAAACCAACAGGGCAGAGAAAGGGTGATCGCGTACGCCAGCCGGAAGCTGAGACCCACCAAGAGGAACCCGGAGAATTACAGCTCCTTCAAGCTAGAATTCTTGGCGGTGGTGTGGGCCGTGACGGAACGCTTCAAGCATTACCTGGCCTCCGCAAAGTTCACCGTGTACACGGACAACAACCCGTTGACACACCTGGACAATGCAAGACTGGGTGCCCTAGAACAGCGGTGGATGGCCCGTCTCTCCAACTATGACTGATCAAGTACCGGGCCAGCAAAACCAATGCCAACGCTGACGCCCTATCGAGGATGCCTCACTTATCTGAAGGTGACGAAGACCCAGAAGAGCTGGAGGAGGTAGAACTCCCCGCGTTTCACCGGTATGGAGCTGCTCAATACTCCCACCGCGTGAAGGAGGAGGATCTAACAACCGTGATGATAAATCCCCTACCTCAACACAGCTGGGCCGAGACCCAAGATAGTGACCCTGCCATCCGCCTGGTGAAAGATCTGCTGACCCAGGAAGATGCCCGCATAGATCCGGATGCTCCAGAGGAAGCCAAGCAGCTATGGAAAGAGAAGAGCAAGCTGTTCCTCTACGAAGGCAAGTTGTGCAGAAGGATTGTCAACCACCGTACGCACGAGCTGACCTGGCAAGTCGTGGTCCCAAGGCGGGATGCAGCTATGGTCCTGGGGGCTTACCATGACAGAGCGGGACACATCGGTTCGGTTGGAAGAAACTGGAGTTCCTACTAAGAGGAAGGTTCTTTTGGGTCGGCATGAGAGGAGCTGTAGAAAAATGGTGCAGAGACTGTGGCCCTTGTCACCTAAGGAGGAAGGATCGCACCAGCCAGAAGACACCCTTGAGGCCCATCGTCACCACGCAGCCTCTTGAGCTGGTAGCTCTGGACCATGTCAAATTGGCTCCCAGCCGGTCAGGATACATCTATGCCCTGACAATCGTGGACCACTATTCCCGTTTTCTAGTGGTGGTCCCAGTAAAAGACTTGACAGCCCAAACAGCGGCCAGAGCCTTCCAGCAATATTTCTGCCGTCCACACGGGTATCCGGAACAGGTCCTGACAGACCAGGGTCCAGCGTTCGAGGCTGAAATCTTCCAGGAGTTCGGCAACCTCTATGGCTGTAAGAAGATTCGGACAACGCCTTACCACCCACAAACCAACGGGATGTGTGAGAAGATGAACAATATAGTCATTGATCTCCTGAAGACGTTGCCCCTGGAGGAGCGCAGCCTGTGGCCAGAAAAACTGCCGGACCTGATAGACTTATACAATCATATCCCGGTGAATGCTACCAACTGCACCCCGGCTTACCTGATGCGACCCAGACCGGGTAAGCTGCCTATAGACCTGGAGATGGGAGTCCTAACGCCTGAGGACACCTCCCCGGATGCGGACTGGGATACGGAAAGGCAACTGCAGTACAAGAAGGTGCAGTAGACTGTGGAGAAGAGCCTGGCCCAGGTGAGAGAGAGGCAAGAAAAACTCTTCAACCAACACGCCCCTGCTGGTCCCCTAGAACCTGGTGAGCAAGTCCTAAAGCGAAAAAGAAGGCTTCACAAGTTGGACGACCAGTGGGAAAGGGAACCCTACACCGTACTGCAGTCTGATCACGACAACCCGAAGGTGTGCGTGATCACCAAGGACGGAGGAGAAACCACTAGTACCGTCTCCAGAGACCATCTCAAAAGATGCCCCGAGCAACTCCGTAGTGCAGAAGAGGATCAGAGTGACCTTGAACCCGCAGAGGACAAGGAAGAAATGATCAGCACCGTTCTCGGAGAGTTCCCTCAGTCCTGGACTCGCATAAATGATGCCATAGTGGTACCCGTCCTGCATTTCCTGCAACCGGCACAGCAACAACCAACACCAGAGCCGGAAGGTGAAGAGGAGCAAGCGGTTCCAGAGGCAGAAGAGCCTGTACCAGCAGCCCAGGAGAGTCAACCCTCTGCTGACAGTGAGCCTGCCATGCCTGCGGTAAGCCAAAGGACCCACAGACAGCTGCCTTCCCTACCTGTACACCCAGCTGGTAGCTGTACCCCTAACGCTAGTGGGGAAAGCCAGGTTGGTCCACCACCAGACAGTGGGCTACGTAGGTCAACCAGGAGCACAAAGGGGCTGATACCCGCTCGCTGGAGAATATAGAGCGCACTAAAATTGTAAATAACCTTGTTGCCAAATGTTGAATTGTTTGCAAAGTTACATGCATGTTTGGTAATTCCGTGTTTCAGTTTCTTGCAGTTACTGTAAGGACTCACAGGTTATGGACTTTTTATAACCGGGACCTGGTATGGACTGCGTTCGGAGCCTAACCAAGGAATGAACTAAGACTGTGAAGGACTTGGGGTAGGACAGACCCCCACCTGGTTAAGGCTCCCCGTTGTATTGGTGATATGGACACCCGGTCACAGGCCACACTGTGACCTTAAGAACTCAATTTGTGCGTCGTCTGTCTATTAATGTCTATTAATGTTTTATTGTCTTTGTTTATTGTTTAGTCCCGGAGTACTAAATTTCACTAGGGGGGAATGTGTCACCCTGGCCTGGATGCCACAAAATGTATTAAAGCTGTGTCTGAGAGCAAGGGGGAGGTTCTCTAGTCAGGGGAACATTAGCATGCAATGCCTCCTGTCTCAGGCCAGTAGGGGGAGCAGGCTGCCCCTATAAAAGCTGGTGCTGGGGGCAGGGTTAGAGAGAACTGGATGGCCTGTCTCAGCATTGAGACTTGTCCCAGAGCAGAACAGGGACAGACAGTTGCACTGCACCTAAGAGGAAGTGTGGCAGGAGGAGAGCCACAAGCCAGAGACAAGAGGCGAAGAGAGCCTGTCTTGGCAGAAAGAGGACTTAATTTACCAGACTTTGGTGTCTGAGGCTGAGAGGATTCCACATCCCCCAGCAGAGAACCAGTGCGCAGGGGACTGTATATTCCTTGGCCTAAGAAGCCTGGAGGCCCTGCCACAACAGAAGGTACCAGTAAAGCCGTACAAGGCTGGGAGCAGAAAGGAACCCACGTCGCAGGCCATACAGGCGAGAATACACGGAAAGCTTGGAAACGTGGGCTGTTACCCTATCAGGAGGAGATAGCCAGAAGGAGCGCAGAAAGCACGGTAGGCCTACACCCTCACCCTGACCAGGGCCAATTTCCCCGTTGCTCTCAGACATCCAGGTCCCCCTCCTAGCCGGGACTGTTTATGGGTCAATTTATCTGTTCTAGTAAAGACCCTGGACTGCAACCTGTTGTCTGTGTGCTCCTTGCTTCTCCAGCACTATCAGCACTGGGACTCTCACCACCATCACTCCCACCATCCACTATACTGCCCTGGGGCCGCACTCTTCCCGTGGGGAGTCACACTACCCTAGCTGCACACCTCATCAGCCCCAGCGGTCGGCATGCAGCGGCGGTTCCTAATAACCGCAAATCCACGGGTGGCGTAGTCGGACATAAACATCAGCACATAACGGACTACCACTGGCCTGACCACCCTGAGCCACGAAACCGGGTTGCCACTACTACTCCCATCGTTCCCCTACTGCCCGGATCCGAGTACCCCACGGCCCAGGAGGCGAGTCACATCCACCAACGTCGCGTTGCACCACTGACTGTTCAGGAGTTGGCTGATGCTTTAGTCTAGGTCTGGGAGGAGATCCCACAGGAGACCATCCGCAACCTCATCAGGAGCATGCCCAGGCGTTGTAGGGAGGTCATACAGGCACGTGGAGGCCACACACAATACTGAGCTTTCATCTGTGAAGAGCAGAGGGCACCAGTGGCGACTTTGCCAATCCTGGTGTTCTGTGGCAAATGTCAAGCGTCCTGCTCGGTGTTGGGCTGTGAGCACAACCCCCATCTGTGGACATCGGGCCCTCATACCACCCTCATGGAGTCGGTTTCTAACCGTTTGTGCAGACACATGCACATTTGTGGCCAGCTGGAGGTCATTTTTCAGGGCTCTGGCAGTGCTCCTCCTGTTCCTCCTTGCACAAAGGAGGAGGTAACGGTCCTGTTGCTGGGTTGTTGCCCTCCTATGGCTCCCTGCACATCTCCTGGTATCTGCTCCATGCTCTGGACACTGTGCTGACAGACACAGCTACACTTCTTGCCACAGCTCGCACTGATGTGCCATCCTGGATGAACGGCACTACCTGAGCAACTTCTATGGGTTGTACTGTAGACACTGCCTAATGCTAATGTACCTCTAGGGGTGAGAGCAATGGCAAAATGAAAAAGTGACCAAAACATCAGCCAAAAAGAATGAGAACAGAGAAATGGTCTGTGGTCACCACCTGCAGAACCACTCCTTTATAGGGGGTATCTGGCTAATTGCCTATCATTTCTACCAGTTGTCTGCTCCATTTGCACAACAGCAGGAGAAATTGATTCACAATCCGTGTTGCTTCATAACTGGACAGGTAGATTTCACAGAAGTGTTATTGACTTGGAGTTGTGATGATGAGGTGCACCTTTGGTCAAAATCAGAGGCTTCGTGTCCCGTTTGCAACAGGCTTGACCTTAAATGTTGCCGAAAGGCAACAAAGGATGACCTTTTGTTGCAAACGGGACACAAGATGGCCGACTTTTGTTGCCGGAATGCAACATCTGTTGCATTTGGGCAACAGGCTTGACCTTGATACATTGGAACTGGACTAAAGAGTCAATATGGTAGTATGACCTTCTGTACTATAGTAATATATAGGGACTGATGGGGGAAATTTGTTTTTTGGCATTTGGGACGCTTACGCACGCGGTGGGATGCGCTAAATTTTTTTCAGGGTTAAGGCAAAATTTTTGCTCGAAACTACCCGCTCTGCGGTCTGAAATATCGCTCCTGAGGGGGTCTACGCAATAAAAATGCAAAAAAATGTAACATTAGGGTTGGCTAAATCACTTACCTGATTGACCAATAGCCAGCCCTCATTGACTTTTTTGTTGACATTGTGTGTTCTGAGGAAACTCCACCGGGTGGCAATGTTGTCCAACTTTTTAATTTTTTATTTTAGGATTGTAAAAACACCAGATGGCAATGTTTCTCTTTCTAATGTGCACGCAAGCATGAGAGCTGGCTGCTGGTTGTCCTGGATTACCTGCATCCAGCCCTCATATTGGGCATATAATGTATATAGCCAACTCTCAAATTTTTTTTGCTTTAATAACACTAAGGCTAGGTAACCACGATGCAGAAATGAAGCATTTTGTTCACGGCTGCCTCTAGCCAGCCCCCCAATTTTTTTTTTCTTTAATAACACAAACACCATGAGGGCTGGCTATCGTGTGTCCACGGCTGCCTCTAGCCAGCCCCCCAATTTTTTTTTTCTTTAATAACACAAACACCATGAGGGCTGGCTATCGTGTGTTCACGGGTGCCTCTAGCCAGCCCCCCAATTTTTTTTTTTCTTTAATAACACAAACACCATGAGGGCTGGCTATCGTGTATCCACGGCTACCTCTAGCCAGCCCCCCAATTTTTTTTTTCTTTAATAACACAAGCACCATGAGGGCTGGCTATCGTGTGTCCACGGCTGCCTCTAGCCAGCCCCCCAATTTTTTTTTTCTTTAATAACACAAACACCATGAGGGCTGGCTATCGTGTGTTCACGGCTGCCTCTAGCCAGCCCCCCAATTTTTTTTTTCTTTAATAACACAAACACCATGAGGGCTGGCTATCGTGTGTCCACGGCTGCCTCTAGCCAGCCCCCCAAATATTTTTTTTCTTTAATAACACAAACACCATGAGGGCTGGCTATCGTGTGTTCACGGCTGCCTCTAGCCAGCCCCCCAATTTTTTTTTTCTTTAATAACACAAACACCATGAGGGCTGGCTATCGTGTGTTCACAGATGCCTCTAGCCAGCCCCCCAATTTTTTTTTTTCTTTAATAACACAAACACCATGAGGGCTGGCTATCGTGTATCCACGGCTACCTCTAGCCAGCCCCCCAATTTTTTTTTTCTTTAATAACACAAGCACCATGAGGGCTGGCTATCGTGTGTCCACGGCTGCCTCTAGCCAGCCCCCCAATTTTTTTTTTTCTTTAATAACACAAACACCATGAGGGCTGGCTATCGTGTGTTCACGGCTGCCTCTAGCCAGCCCCCCAATTTTTTTTTTCTTTAATAACACAAACACCATGAGGGCTGGCTATCGTGTCTCCACGGCTGCCTCTAGCCAGCCCCCCAAATATTTTTTTTCTTTAATAACACAAACACCATGAGGGCTGGCTATCGTGTGTTCACGGCTGCCTCTAGCCAGCCCCCCAATTTTTTTTTTCTTTAATAACACAAACACCATGAGGGCTGGCTATCGTGTGTCCACGGCTGCCTCTAGCCAACCCCCAAATTTTTTTTTCTTTAATAACACAAACACCATGAGGGCTGGCTATCGTGTGTCCACGGCTGCCTCTAGCCAGCCACCCAATTTTTGTTTTTCTTTAATAACACAAACACCATGAGGGCTGGCTATCGTGTGTTCACGGCTGCCTCTAGCCAGCCCCCCAATTTTTTTTTTCTTTAATAACACAAACACCATGAGGGCTGGCTATCGTGTGTCCACGGCTGCCTCTAGCCAGCCACCCAAATATTTTTTTTCTTTAATAACACAAACACCATGAGGGCTGGCTATCGTGTGTTCACGGCTGCCTCTAGCCAGCCCCCTAATTTTTTTTTTCTTTAATAACACAAACACCATGAGGGCTGGCTATCGTGTGTCCACGGCTGCCTCTAGCCAGCCCCCCAATTTTTTTTTTTCTTTAATAACACAAACACCATGAGGGCTGGCTATCGTGTGTTCACGGCTGCCTCTAGCCAGCCCCCCAATTTTTTTTTTTCTTTAATAACACAAACACCATGAGGGCTGGCTATCGTGTATCCACGGCTACCTCTAGCCAGCCCCCCAATTTTTTTTTTCTTTAATAACACAAGCACCATGAGGGCTGGCTATCGTGTGTCCACGGCTGCCTCTAGCCAGCCCCCCAATTTTTTTTTTCTTTAATAACACAAACACCATGAGGGCTGGCTATCATGTGTCCACGGCTGCCTCTAGCCAGCCCCCCAATTTTTTTTTTCTTTAATAACACAAACACCATGAGGGCTGGCTATCGTGTGTTCACGGCTGCCTCTAGCCAGCCCCCCAATTTTTTTTTTCTTTAATAACACAAACACCATGAGGGCTGGCTATGGTGTGTTCACGGCTGCCTCTAGCCAGCCCCCCAATTTTTTTTTTCTTTAATAACACAAACACCATGAGGGCTCGCTATCATGTGTCCACGGCTGCCTCTAGCCAGCCCCCCAATTTTTTTTTTCTTTAATAACACAAACACCATGAGGGCTGGCTTTCGTGTGTTCACGGCTGCCTCTAGCCAGCCCCCCAATTTTTTTTTCTTTAATAACACAAACACCATGAGGGCTGGCTATCGTGTGTCCACGGCTGCCTCTAGCCAGCCCCCCAATTTTTTTTTTTCTTTAATAACACAAACACCATGAGGGCTGGCTATCGTGTGTTCACGGCTGCCTCTAGCCAGCCCCCCAATTTTTTTTTTCTTTAATAACACAAACACCATGAGGGCTGGCTATCGTGTGTTCACGGCTGCCTCTAGCCAGCCCCCCAATTTTTTTTTCTTTAATAACACAAACACCATGAGGGCTGGCTATCGTGTGTTCACGGCTGCCTCTAGCCAGCCCCCCAATTTTTTTTTTTCTTTAATAACACAAACACCATGAGGGCTGGCTATCGTGTATCCACAGCTACCTCTAGCCAGCCCCCCAATTTTTTTTTTCTTTAATAACACAAGCACCATGAGGCCTGGCTATCGTGTGTCCACGGCTGCCTCTAGCCAGCCCCCCAATTTTTTTTTTCTTTAATAGCACAAACACCATGAGGGCTGGCTATCATGTGTCCACGGCTGCCTCTAGCCAGCCCCCCAATTTTTTTTTTCTTTAATAACACAAACACCATGAGGGCTGGCTATCGTGTGTCCACGGCTGCCTCTAGCCAGCCCCCCAAATATTTTTTTTCTTTAATAACACAAACACCATGAGGGCTGGCTATCGTGTGTTCACGGCTGCCTCTAGCCAGCCCCCCAATTTTTTTTTTCTTTAATAACACAAACACCATGAGGGCTGGCTATCGTGTGTTCACAGATGCCTCTAGCCAGCCCCCCAATTTTTTTTTTTCTTTAATAACACAAACACCATGAGGGCTGGCTATCGTGTATCCACGGCTACCTCTAGCCAGCCCCCCAATTTTTTTTTTTGTTTAATAACACAAGCACCATGAGGGCTGGCTATCGTGTGTCCACGGCTGCCTCTAGCCAGCCCCCCAATTTTTTTTTTTCTTTAATAACACAAACACCATGAGGGCTGGCTATCGTGTGTTCATGGCTGCCTCTAGCCAGCCCCCCAATTTTTTTTTTCTTTAATAACACAAACACCATGAGGGCTGGCTATCATGTGTCCACGGCTGCCTCTAGCCAGCCCCCCAATTTTTTTTTTCTTTAATAACACAAACACCATGAGGGCTGGCTATCGTGTGTTCACGGATGACTCTAGCCAGCCCCCCAATTTTTTTTTTTTTTTAATAACACAAACACCATGAGGGCTGGCTATCGTGTATCCACGGCTACCTCTAGCCAGCCCCCCAATTTTTTTTTTTTCTTTAATAACACAAGCACCATGAGGGCTGGCTATCGTGTGTCCACGGCTGCCTCTAGCCAGCCCCCCAATTTTTTTTTTCTTTAATAACACAAACACCATGAGGGCTGGCTATCGTGTGTTCACGGCTGCCTCTAGCCAGCCCCCCAATTTTTTTTTTCTTTAATAACACAAACACCATGAGGGCTGGCTATCGTGTGTCCACGGCTGCCTCTAGCCAGCCCCCCAAATATTTTTTTTCTTTAATAACACAAACACCATGAGGGCTGGCTATCGTGTGTTCACGGCTGCCTCTAGCCAGCCCCCCAATTTTTTTTTTCTTTAATAACACAAACACCATGAGGGCTGGCTATCGTGTGTTCACAGATGCCTCTAGCCAGCCCCCCAATTTTTTTTTTTCTTTAATAACACAAACACCATGAGGGCTGGCTATCGTGTATCCACGGCTACCTCTAGCCAGCCCCCCAATTTTTTTTTTTGTTTAATAACACAAGCACCATGAGGGCTGGCTATCGTGTGTCCACGGCTGCCTCTAGCCAGCCCCCCAATTTTTTTTTTTCTTTAATAACACAAACACCATGAGGGCTGGCTATCGTGTGTTCACGGCTGCCTCTAGCCAGCCCCCCAATTTTTTTTTTCTTTAATAACACAAACACCATGAGGGCTGGCTATCGTGTGTTCACGGCTGCCTCTAGCCAGCCCCCCAATTTTTTTTTCTTTAATAACACAAACACCATGAGGGCTGGCTATCGTGTGTTCACGGCTGCCTCTAGCCAGCCCCCCAATTTTTTTTTTTCTTTAATAACACAAACACCATGAGGGCTGGCTATCGTGTATCCACAGCTACCTCTAGCCAGCCCCCCAATTTTTTTTTTCTTTAATAACACAAGCACCATGAGGCCTGGCTATCGTGTGTCCACGGCTGCCTCTAGCCAGCCCCCCAATTTTTTTTTTCTTTAATAGCACAAACACCATGAGGGCTGGCTATCATGTGTCCACGGCTGCCTCTAGCCAGCCCCCCAATTTTTTTTTTCTTTAATAACACAAACACCATGAGGGCTGGCTATCGTGTGTCCACGGCTGCCTCTAGCCAGCCCCCCAAATATTTTTTTTCTTTAATAACACAAACACCATGAGGGCTGGCTATCGTGTGTTCACGGCTGCCTCTAGCCAGCCCCCCAATTTTTTTTTTCTTTAATAACACAAACACCATGAGGGCTGGCTATCGTGTGTTCACAGATGCCTCTAGCCAGCCCCCCAATTTTTTTTTTTCTTTAATAACACAAACACCATGAGGGCTGGCTATCGTGTATCCACGGCTACCTCTAGCCAGCCCCCCAATTTTTTTTTTTGTTTAATAACACAAGCACCATGAGGGCTGGCTATCGTGTGTCCACGGCTGCCTCTAGCCAGCCCCCCAATTTTTTTTTTTCTTTAATAACACAAACACCATGAGGGCTGGCTATCGTGTGTTCACGGCTGCCTCTAGCCAGCCCCCCAATTTTTTTTTTCTTTAATAACACAAACACCATGAGGGCTGGCTATCATGTGTCCACGGCTGCCTCTAGCCAGCCCCCCAATTTTTTTTTTCTTTAATAACACAAACACCATGAGGGCTGGCTATCGTGTGTTCACGGATGACTCTAGCCAGCCCCCCAATTTTTTTTTTTTTTTAATAACACAAACACCATGAGGGCTGGCTATCGTGTATCCACGGCTACCTCTAGCCAGCCCCCCAATTTTTTTTTTTTCTTTAATAACACAAGCACCATGAGGGCTGGCTATCGTGTGTCCACGGCTGCCTCTAGCCAGCCCCCCAATTTTTTTTTTCTTTAATAACACAAACACCATGAGGGCTGGCTATCGTGTGTTCACGGCTGCCTCTAGCCAGCCCCCCAATTTTTTTTTTCTTTAATAACACAAACACCATGAGGGCTGGCTATCGTGTGTCCACGGCTGCCTCTAGCCAGCCCCCCAAATATTTTTTTTCTTTAATAACACAAACACCATGAGGGCTGGCTATCGTGTGTTCACGGCTGCCTCTAGCCAGCCCCCCAATTTTTTTTTTCTTTAATAACACAAACACCATGAGGGCTGGCTATCGTGTGTTCACAGATGCCTCTAGCCAGCCCCCCAATTTTTTTTTTTCTTTAATAACACAAACACCATGAGGGCTGGCTATCGTGTATCCACGGCTACCTCTAGCCAGCCCCCCAATTTTTTTTTTTGTTTAATAACACAAGCACCATGAGGGCTGGCTATCGTGTGTCCACGGCTGCCTCTAGCCAGCCCCCCAATTTTTTTTTTTCTTTAATAACACAAACACCATGAGGGCTGGCTATCGTGTGTTCACGGCTGCCTCTAGCCAGCCCCCCAATTTTTTTTTTCTTTAATAACACAAACACCATGAGGGCTGGCTATCGTGTGTTCACGGCTGCCTCTAGCCAGCCCCCCAAATATTTTTTTTCTTTAATAACACAAACACCATGAGGGCTGGCTATCGTGTGTTCACGGCTGCCTCTAGCCAGCCCCCCAATTTTTTTTTTCTTTAATAACACAAACACCATGAGGGCTGGCTATCGTGTGTTCACGGCTGCCTCTAGCCAGCCCCCCAATTTTTTTTTTTCTTTAATAACACAAACACCATGAGGGCTGGTTATCGTGTGTCCACGGCTGCCTCTAGCCAGCCCCCTAATTTTTTTTTTCTTTAATAACACAAACACCATGAGGGCTGGCTATCGTGTGTCCACAGCTGCCTCTAGCCAGCCCCCCAATTTTTTTTTTCTTTAATAACACAAACACCATGAGGGCTGGCTATCGTGTGTTCACGGCTGCCTCTAGCCAGCCCCCCAATTTTTTTTTTCTTTAATAACACAAACACCATGAGGGCTGGCTATCGTGTGTCCACTGCTGCCTCTAGCCAGCCCCCTAATTTTTTTTTTCTTTAATAACACAAACACCATGAGGGCTGGCTATCGTGTGTCCACAGCTGCCTCTAGCCAGCCCCCCAATTTTTTTTTTCTTTAATAACACAAACACCATGAGGGCTGGCTATCGTGTGTTCACGGCTGCCTCTAGCCAGCCCCCCAATTTTTTTTTTTCTTTAATAACACAAACACCATGAGGGCTGGCTATCGTGTATCCACGGCTACCTCTAGCCAGCCCCCCAATTTTTTTTTTCTTTAATAACACAAGCACCATGAGGGCTGGCTATCGTGTGTCCACGGCTGCCTCTAGCCAGCCCCCCAATTTTTTTTTTCTTTAATAACACAAACACCATGAGGGCTGGCTATCGTGTGTCCACGGCTGCCTCTAGCCAGCCCCCCAATTTTTTTTTTCTTTAATAACACAAACACCATGAGGGCTGACTATCGTCTGTTCACGGCTGCCTCTAGCCAGCCCCCCAATTTTTTTTTTCTTTAATAACACAAACACCATGAGGGCTGGCTATCGTGTGTCCACGGCTGCCTCTAGCCAGCCCCCCAATTTTTTTTTTCTTTAATAACACAAACACCATGAGGGCTGGCTATCGTGTGTTCACGGCTGCCTCTAGCCAGCCCCCCAATTTTTTTTTTCTTTAATAACACAAACACCATGAGGGCTGGCTATCGTGTGTCCACGGATGCCTCTAGCCAACCCCCAAATTTTTTTTTCTTTAATAACACAAACACCATGAGGGCTGGCTATCGTGTGTCCATGGCTGCCTCTAGCCAGCCCCCCAATTTTTGTTTTTCTTTAATAACACAAACACCATGAGGGCTGGCTATCGTGTGTTCACGGCTGCCTCTAGCCAGCCCCCCAATTTTTTTTTTCTTTAATAACACAAACACCATGAGGGCTGGCTATCATGTGTCCATGGCTGCCTCTAGCCAGCCCCCCAATTTTTTTTTTCTTTAATAACACAAACACCATGAGGGCTGGCTATCGTGTGTTCACGGCTGCCTCTAGCCAGCCCCCCAATTTTTTTTTTTCTTTAATAACACAAACACCATGAGGGCTGGCTATCGTGTGTTCACGGCTGCCTCTAGCCAGCCCCCCAATTTTTTTTTTCTTTAATAACACAAGCACCATGAGGCCTGGCTATCGTGTGTTCACGGCTGCCTCTAGCCAGCCCCCCAATTTTTTTTTTCTTTAATAACACAAACACCATTAGGGCTGGCTATCCTGTGTCCACGGCTGCCTCTAGCCAGCCACCCAAATATTTTTTTTCTTTAATAACACAAACACCATGAGGGCTGGCTATCGTGTGTTCACGGCTGCCTCTAGCCAGCCCCCTAATTTTTTTTTTCTTTAATAACACAAACACCATGAGGGCTGGCTATCGTGTGTCCACGGCTGCCTCTAGCCAGCCCCCCAATTTTTTTTTTCTTTAATAACACAAACACCATGAGGGCTGGCTATCGTGTGTTCACGGCTGCCTCTAGCCAGCCCCCCAATTTTTTTTTTTCTTTAATAACACAAACACCATGAGGGCTGGCTATCGTGTATCCACGGCTACCTCTAGCCAGCCCCCGAATTTTTTTTTTCTTTAATAACACAAGCACCATGAGGGCTGGCTATCGTGTGTCCACGGCTGCCTCTAGCCAGCCCCCCAATTTTTTTTTTCTTTAATAACACAAACACCATGAGGGCTGGCTATCATGTGTCCACGGCTGCCTCTAGCCAGCCCCCCAATTTTTTTTTTCTTTAATAACACAAACACCATGAGGGCTGGCTATCGTGTGTTCACGGCTGCCTCTAGCCAGCCCCCCAATTTTTTTTTTCTTTAATAACACAAACACCATGAGGGCTGGCTATCGTGTGTTCACGGCTGCCTCTAGCCAGCCCCCCAATTTTTTTTTTCTTTAATAACACAAACACCATGAGGGCTCGCTATCATGTGTCCACGGCTGCCTCTAGCCAGCCCCCCAATTTTTTTTTTCTTTAATAACACAAACACCATGAGGGCTGGCTTTCGTGTGTTCACGGCTGCCTCTAGCCAGCCCCCCAATTTTTTTTTTCTTTAATAACACAAACACCATGAGGGCTGGCTATCGTGTGTCCACGGCTGCCTCTAGCCAGCCCCCCAATTTTTTTTTTTTCTTTAATAACACAAACACCATGAGGGCTGGCTATCGTGTGTTCACGGCTGCCTCTAGCCAGCCCCCCAATTTTTTTTTTCTTTAATAACACAAACACCATGAGGGCTGGCTATCGTGTGTCCACGGCTGCCTCTAGCCAACCCCCAAATTCTTTTTTCTTTAATAACACAAACACCATGAGGGCTGGCTATCGTGTGTCCACGGCTGCCTCTAGCCAGCCCCCCAATTTTTGTTTTTCTTTAAAAACACAAACACCATGAGGGCTGGCTATCGTGTGTTCACGGCTGCCTCTAGCCAGCCCCCCAATTTTTTTTTCTTTAATAACACAAACACCATGAGGGCTGGCTATCATGTGTCCATGGCTGCCTTTAGCCAGCACCCCAATTTTTTTTTTCTTTAATAACACAAACACCATGACGGCTGGCTATCGTGTGTTCACGGCTGCCTCTAGCCAGCCCCCCAATTTTTTTTTTTTCTTTAATAACACAAACACCATGAGGGCTGGCTATCGTGTGTTCACGGCTGCCTCTAGCCAGCCCCCCAATTTTTTTTTTTCTTTAATAACACAAACACCATGAGGGCTGGCTATCGTGTATCCACGGCTACCTCTAGCCAGCCCCCCAATTTTTTTTTTCGTTAATAACACAAGCACCATGAGGCCTGGCTATCGTGTGTCCACGGCTGCCTCTAGCCAGCCCCCCAATTTTTTTTTTCTTTAATAACACAAACACCATGAGGGCTGGCTATCATGTGTCCACGGCTGCCTCTAGCCAGCCCCCCAATTTTTTTTTTCTTTAATAACACAAACACCATGAGGACTGGCTATCGTGTGTTCACGGCTGCCTCTAGCCAGCCCCCCAATTTTTTTTTTCTTTAATAACACAAACACCATGAGGGCTGGCTATCGTGTGTCCACGGCTGCCTCTAGCCAGCCCCCCAATTTTTTTTTTCTTTAATAACACAAACACCATGAGGGCTGGATATCGTGTGTTCACGGCTGCCTCTAGCCAGCCCCCCAATTTTTTTTTTCTTTAATAACACAAACACCATGAGGGCTGGCTATCGTGTGTCCACGGCTGCCTCTAGCCAACCCCCAAATTTTTTTTTCTTTAATAACACAAACACCATGAGGGCTGGCTATAGTGTGTCCACGGCTGCCTCTAGCCAGCCCTCAAATTTTTTTTTTCTTTAATAACACAAACACCATGATGGCTGGCTATGAGGAAGGGAGCTATGTCCTTGTAAAGTTAGCTTGTTGTCATGTGGAAAAGAGTTTGAGGGGATTGTGGCCCTGTGGAAATGCTTGTGGCCCGGCAGAAGGAGCCAGTGGTCCTGTGGAGAGAGTTGATGGGGTTGAGGCCCTGTGGAAAGGCCTGTGACCCTGTATAGGGGTCCGTTGCCCTGTGGAGAGAGCTGGAGGGGCTCGTGCCCTATGGAAATGACTATGGCCATGTAGACAGGCCTTCTGGCCTTGAAGAGGGGGCTTGTGCCTTGCAGACGGGCCTTGTGTCTCTGTGGAGAGAGCTAAAGGGGGCAGTGGCGGTGCAGAAAGTGCATTTCGCCCTGTTGATGGGAGCTATGGCCCGGTAAAGAGAGCTTGTTGTCCTGTGGAGAAGAGTTGGAGGGGTTTGTGGCACTGTAGAAAGGCCTGTGGCCCAGTAGGAGCCTGTGGTCCTGTGGAGACAGCTGAAGGGGTTGAGGCCCTGTGGAAAGGCCTGTGACCCTGTATAGGGGTCTGTGGCCCCGCAGAGGGGGATGTGGCGATGTAAAGAGAGCTGGAGGGAGTTGTGGCCTGAGGAAAAGGCCATGTGGAGCGGGCTGGAGAGGCCTGTGGAAGGCTCTGGAGTAAGATTTGAGCCTATGAAGTCCTTTGCAGTAAACAACATGCAACATGATTGCCTGTAGAGAGAGCTGGAGGGGCTTGTGGCACTATGGAAAGGCCTGTGGCCCAGTAGGAGCCTGTGGTCCTGTGGAGAGAGCTGAAGGTGTTGTGGCCCTGTGGAAAGGCCTGTGACCCTGTATAGGGGTCCGTTGCCCTGTGGAGAGAGCTGGAGGGGCTCGTGCCGTATGTAAATGACTATAGCCATGTAGAAAGGCCTTTTGGCCTTGAAGAGGGCGCTTGTGCCCTGCAGACGGGCCCTGTGACTCTGTGGAGAGAGCTGTTGGGAGTTGTAGCCGTGTGGAAAGTGCATTTGGCCCTGTGGAGGTGAGCTATGGCCCTGTAAAGAGAGCTTCTTGTCCTGTGGAGAGAGCTGGAGGGTGTTGTGGCCCTGTGGAAAGGTATGTGGCCCTATGGATAGGCCCTTTAGCCTTGTGGAAAGGGCTGTGGCCCTGTGGTGAGAGCTGGAAGGAGTTGTGGGCTGTGGAAAAGCCTGTGGTCCTGTGGAGACAGCTGAAGGGGTTGAGGCCCTGTGGAAAGGCCTGTGACCCTGTATAGGGGTCTGTGGCCCCGCAGAGGGGCATGTGGCGATGTAAAGAGAGCTGGAGGGAGTTGTGGCCTGAGGAACAGGCCATGTGGAGCGGGCTGGAGAGGCCTGTGGAAGGCTCTGGAGTAAGATTTGAGCCTATGAAGTCCTTTGCAGTAAACAACATGCAACATGATTGCCTGTGGAGAGAGCTGGAGGGGCTTGTGGCACTGTGGAAAGGCCTGTGGCCCAGTAGGAGCCTGTGGTCCTGTGGAGAGAGCTGAAGGTGTTGTGGCCCTGTGGAAAAGCCTGTGACCCTGTTTAGGGGTCCGTTGCCCTGTGGAGAGAGCTGGAGGGGCTCGTGCCGTATGGAAATGACTATAGCCATGTAGAAAGGCCTTTTGGCCTTGAAGAGGGCGCTTGTGCCCTGCAGACGGGCCCTGTGACTCTGTGGAGAGAGCTGTTGGGAGTTGTAGCCATGTGGAAAGTGCATTTGGCCCTGTGGAGGTGAGCTATGGCCCTGTAAAGAGAGCTTCTTGTCCTGTGGAGAGAGCTGGAGGGTGTTGTGGCCCTGTGGAAAGGTCTGTGGCCCTATGGATAGGCCCTTTAGCCTTGTGGAAAGGGCTGTGGCCCTGTGGTGAGAGCTGGAAGGAGTTGTGGGCTGTGGAAAAGCCTGTGGTCCTGTGGAGACAGCTGAAGGGGTTGAGGCCCTGTGGAAAGGCCTGTGACCCTGTATAGGGGTCTGTGGCCCCGCAGAGGGGCATGTGGCGATGTAAAGAGAGCTGGAGGGAGTTGTGGCCTGAGGAAAAGGCCATGTGGAGCGGGCTGGAGAGGCCTGTGGAAGGCTCTGGAGTAAGATTTGAGCCTATGAAGTCCTTTGCAGTAAACAACATGCAACATGATTGCCTGTGGAGAGAGCTGGAGGGGCTTGTGGCACTGTGGAAAGGCCTGTGGCCCAGTAGGAGCCTGTGGTCCTGTGGAGAGAGCTGAAGGTGTTGTGGCCCTGTGGAAAGGCCTGTGACCCTGTATAGGGGTCCGTTGCCCTGTGGAGAGAGCTGGAGGGGCTCGTGCCGTATGACTATAGCCATGTAGAAAGGCCTTTTGGCCTTGAAGAGGGCGCTTGTGCCCTGCAGACGGGCCCTGTGACTCTGTGGAGAGAGCTGTTGGGAGTTGTAGCCGTGTAGAAAGTGCATTTGGCCCTGTGGAGGTGAGCTATGGCCCTGTAAAGAGAGCTTCTTGTCCTGTGGAGAGAGCTGGAGGGTGTTGTGGCCCTGTGGAAAGGTCTGTGGCCCTATGGATAGGCCTTTAGCCTTGTGGAAAGGGCTGTGGCCCTGTGGTGAGAGCTGGAAGGAGTTGTGGGCTGTGGAAAAGCCTGTGGTCCTGTGGAGACAGCTGAAGGGGTTGAGGCCCTGTGGAAAGGCCTGTGACCCTGTATAGGGGTCTGTGGCCCCGCAGAGGGGCATGTGGCGATGTAAAGAGAGCTGGAGGGAGTTGTGGCCTGAGGAAAAGGCCATGTGGAGCGGGCTGGAGAGGCCTGTGGAAGGCTCTGGAGTAAGATTTGAGCCTATGAAGTCCTTTGCAGTAAACAACATGCAACATGATTGCCTGTGGAGAGAGCTGGAGGGGCTTGTGGCACTGTGGAAAGGCCTGTGGCCCAGTAGGAGCCTGTGGTCCTGTGGAGAGAGCTGAAGGTGTTGTGGCCCTGTGGAAAGGCCTGTGACCCTGTATAGGGGTCCGTTGCCCTGTGGAGAGAGCTGGAGGGGCTCGTGCCGTATGTAAATGACTATAGCCATGTAGAAAGGCCTTTTGGCCTTGAAGAGGGCGCTTGTGCCCTGCAGACGGGCCCTGTGACTCTGTGGAGAGAGCTGTTGGGAGTTGTAGCCGTGTGGAAAGTGCATTTGGCCCTGTGGAGGTGAGCTATGGCCCTGTAAAGAGAGCTTCTTGTCCTGTGGAGAGAGCTGGAGGGTGTTGTGGCCCTGTGGAAAGGTATGTGGCCCTATGGATAGGCCCTTTAGCCTTGTGGAAAGGGCTGTGGCCCTGTGGTGAGAGCTGGAAGGAGTTGTGGGCTGTGGAAAAGCCTGTGGTCCTGTGGAGACAGCTGAAGGGGTTGAGGCCCTGTGGAAAGGCCTGTGACCCTGTATAGGGGTCTGTGGCCCCGCAGAGGGGCATGTGGCGATGTAAAGAGAGCTGGAGGGAGTTGTGGCCTGAGGAACAGGCCATGTGGAGCGGGCTGGAGAGGCCTGTGGAAGGCTCTGGAGTAAGATTTGAGCCTATGAAGTCCTTTGCAGTAAACAACATGCAACATGATTGCCTGTGGAGAGAGCTGGAGGGGCTTGTGGCACTGTGGAAAGGCCTGTGGCCCAGTAGGAGCCTGTGGTCCTGTGGAGAGAGCTGAAGGTGTTGTGGCCCTGTGGAAAAGCCTGTGACCCTGTTTAGGGGTCCGTTGCCCTGTGGAGAGAGCTGGAGGGGCTCGTGCCGTATGGAAATGACTATAGCCATGTAGAAAGGCCTTTTGGCCTTGAAGAGGGCGCTTGTGCCCTGCAGACGGGCCCTGTGACTCTGTGGAGAGAGCTGTTGGGAGTTGTAGCCATGTGGAAAGTGCATTTGGCCCTGTGGAGGTGAGCTATGGCCCTGTAAAGAGAGCTTCTTGTCCTGTGGAGAGAGCTGGAGGGTGTTGTGGCCCTGTGGAAAGGTCTGTGGCCCTATGGATAGGCCCTTTAGCCTTGTGGAAAGGGCTGTGGCCCTGTGGTGAGAGCTGGAAGGAGTTGTGGGCTGTGGAAAAGCCTGTGGTCCTGTGGAGACAGCTGAAGGGGTTGAGGCCCTGTGGAAAGGCCTGTGACCCTGTATAGGGGTCTGTGGCCCCGCAGAGGGGCATGTGGCGATGTAAAGAGAGCTGGAGGGAGTTGTGGCCTGAGGAAAAGGCCATGTGGAGCGGGCTGGAGAGGCCTGTGGAAGGCTCTGGAGTAAGATTTGAGCCTATGAAGTCCTTTGCAGTAAACAACATGCAACATGATTGCCTGTGGAGAGAGCTGGAGGGGCTTGTGGCACTGTGGAAAGGCCTGTGGCCCAGTAGGAGCCTGTGGTCCTGTGGAGAGAGCTGAAGGTGTTGTGGCCCTGTGGAAAGGCCTGTGACCCTGTATAGGGGTCCGTTGCCCTGTGGAGAGAGCTGGAGGGGCTCGTGCCGTATGTAAATGACTATAGCCATGTAGAAAGGCCTTTTGGCCTTGAAGAGGGCGCTTGTGCCCTGCAGACGGGCCCTGTGACTCTGTGGAGAGAGCTGTTGGGAGTTGTAGCCGTGTGGAAAGTGCATTTGGCCCTGTGGAGGTGAGCTATGGCCCTGTAAAGAGAGCTTCTTGTCCTGTGGAGAGAGCTGGAGGGTGTTGTGGCCCTGTGGAAAGGTCTGTGGCCCTATGGATAGGCCCTTTAGCCTTGTGGAAAGGGCTGTGGCCCTGTGGTGAGAGCTGGAAGGAGTTGTGGGCTGTGGAAAAGCCTGTGGTCCTGTGGAGACAGCTGAAGGGGTTGAGGCCCTGTGGAAAGGCCTGTGACCCTGTATAGGGGTCTGTGGCCCCGCAGAGGGGCATGTGGCGATGTAAAGAGAGCTGGAGGGAGTTGTGGCCTGAGGAAAAGGCCATGTGGAGCGGGCTGGAGAGGCCTGTGGAAGGCTCTGGAGTAAGATTTGAGCCTATGAAGTCCTTTGCAGTAAACAACATGCAACATGATTGCCTGTGGAGAGAGCTGGAGGGGCTTGTGGCACTGTGGAAAGGCCTGTGGCCCAGTAGGAGCCTGTGGTCCTGTGGAGAGAGCTGAAGGTGTTGTGGCCCTGTGGAAAGGCCTGTGACCCTGTATAGGGGTCCGTTGCCCTGTGGAGAGAGCTGGAGGGGCTCGTGCCGTATGGAAATGACTATGGCCATGTAGAAAGGCCTTTTGGCCTTGAAGAGGGCGCTTGTACCCTGCAGACGGGCCCTGTGACTCTGTGGAGAGAGCTGTTGGGAGTTGTAGCCGTGTGGAAAGTGCATTTGGCCCTGTGGAGGTGAGCTATGGCCCTGTAAAGAGAGCTTCTTGTCCTGTGGAGAGAGCTGGAGGGTGTTGTGGCCCTGTGGAAAGGTCTGTGGCCCTATGGATAGGCCCTTTAGCCTTGTGGAAAGGGCTGTGGCCCTGTGGTGAGAGCTGGAAGGAGTTGTGGGCTGTGGAAAAGCCTGTGGTCCTGTGGAGACAGCTGAAGGGGTTGAGGCCCTGTGGAAAGGCCTGTGACCCTGTATAGGGGTCTGTGGCCCCGCAGAGGGGCATGTGGCGATGTAAATGTGGCACCCCAGGGGTCTGGTTTTCCACAGTAATGTAATGTTATGTCTGAGAGCAGGTGGGAGGTCCTTTGGTCAGGGATCCTGTGCATGCCACACCTCCTGCCCAGTCTTGGGAGGGGAAGAACTTCCCCTGTATAAACCCTGGGCTGAGGCAGGGTTAGTCAGTCAAGGAAAGTAGAGACAAGAAACAGCAGAAGCAATACTACTACGAGTCAGGGGCTGGCAGCTGCAGAGCTCGCCCTGACTGAGAAGATTTCTTACCGGACCCGGAGTCCGAGGCTGTGGGGACTAACTCCTACCCAGCAGCAGAATCCGTCCGGCAGGGGATTTCAGGTCCTCTGGCCAAGAAGCCCGAAGGCACGGTCACACGCGTGGGACCAGCACCGCCACCGTGGAGCGGAAGCCACTAGAAGGCCCCGAGTCACCGGCCATACGGGTGAGCACCACACGGTACACTCAGGGACGTGGGCTACTTATACCCGCTTCTAGCAAGGTAGCCAGAAGAGTACAGTCAGTTTGGGAGGCCTACAACTTCGCCTGGCCAGGGGAGATCCCATCTGCTCAAGGATTGACCAGGCCCCGTTCACTAGCAAGTACTCCGGGAGGGTCTATCGTTGTTACCAGTAAAGACCCTGAATTACACCGCACCGTCTCTGAGTGGTTCCTGCTACCCCCATCATCCACATCTGCTGCCCTGAGGCCATACCCCTCCCGTTGGGGGTTATACCATCTACGCTGCACCATCCATCCACCGGCCTCAGCGGACTGTCCTGCAGCGGCAGCTCCATAGCTGCATTCAACGGGTGGCGTAGTCGACCTACATCTACCGCTGTTACATCGCCACTCAGTTTGACTCCCTGGGCACGGACCGGGTCACCGCCACGAGACTACAACCCTCAAGAGATCCGGCTCCGGGTAAGCTCCCGCGTGCGCAACGCAGCGCGACACAGGCCCAGGGGCGCGTCAACTTTGGCGTAGTCGGCAGGATTTCGTGCCCGCAACCACCGGGTACTGCGTGCCTGAAAAAGAGACTTTTAAAACTTACCATCCGTGAAGTTTTCCCGCCATCGGTGAAGATTCCCGCCATCCGGCGCCATTTTCAGCCTTCTTCCCGCCATCTGTGAAGATTTCCGCCATCCGGCGCCATCTTCAGCCTTCTTCCCGCCATCCGTGGAGTTTTCCCGCCGTTGGACGCCATCTTGAGGACGCCGCGCGGGAAGAAGAGGGGCGTGGACTCCGAAAGCGCGCGAGAACTGAAGCCCCGCCTCACGTCCGGACGTTGCGTAAGGTCCTGGAAGGAGCCCAGCAGACGCCGACGTCACCGGAGCGCGACGGAAGGTCCTCAACCCTGACGATCTACTGCGGAGCCGCGGCCTACGGAACAGGATCATCGCAAGGTAGGCCACGGTCCACTAGGGGGGAGGAAGATGTCGGATGCGGAGGAGAGCTTCATTGCCTCAACCCCCTCCAGCGCCACCGCTGCTGCAGTTATGCCCTTCACCATGCCCTATATCCCGGGAGCAGCTTGGCTACCCCAGTACTCAGGGGAGTCACATACCCTGCATGACTTTAGAGAAAAGCTGGATAGCCTCTTCCAGGTGTACCCCCTCACAGAAGAGCAAAAAGTGAGCATCCTGGTGGCCCAACTAACCGGGGCAGCCAAAAGGGAAGTAAAATCCTGGCCACCTGGGAGGAAGACTGTCGCAGGGATACTAACCCGGCTGAAGGACACCTTTGATACCCGCACCTCAGCCGAGATTAAGCTTAGATTCTACGGGTGCAAGCAGCGAGCGCATGAGAGTATAAGGGACTATGCACTAAACCTACAAGAGGCCCTGAGGGCCATTAAGCAGACCGACCCTGATGGAGTGGGAAACGAGGACAGGCTGTTGACCGAACAATTTATAGAGGGACTATATTGTAATGCCCACCGAACCCAGTTGCGGGCGATGGCCTTACAGGATCCCCATCTGGGCTTTGCACAGTTCAAGGACAGAGCCATCCGGGTGCTCCGAGAACCGGCACCGGGTGGCGTTGTGACCCACAGGCGCCCAGCTATCACTTACCACCAGGAGGCGGCGCCCTTGTCGGCAGGGCCTGTGGGAGCTGATGCGCAGGCTTTGGACAATGACCCGGCTCCAGACCTACACCATCAGGTCCAAGAGCTAGCTAAGAGCGTTGCTGCGCTAACCCGAACTGTGCAGTCTTTACAGGTTTCCACCCCAGGGAAGATCCAGCTGGCATCCGGACCGGAGGACATCCCGTGGCGTCGACCAAGGAGGACCCCACCGGCCAGAGGAAGACCCAGTGACCGATACAGCGAGGACGGACGACCCATCTGCCGCCGCTGCAATCAACCTGGACATATGGCAAGGTACTGTTCTTTAAACGGGCACAACCTGGGGTAGAGGGCCAACCCCCAGGAAAAAGATCACCAGGCCCATCGAACTGGCGCGACAGATATGTGGGAGGACGTCCAGTCTTGCCTGTGGTACTGGATGGCATTCCCATGAGTGCCCTACTGGACACCGGGTCACAGGTCACCACCATCCCGTACGTGCTCTTTAAGCAGTACTGGAATGACTCGGATATTACCCGCTACCCTGACGACGACTTGAGTATCATCGCCAGCAATGGCCAGCCCGTGCCACAGATCGGATTTAAAGAGGTGACCATCAAAATCGGTAGAGTCGAACTGGCAGCACAGGGACTGATCATTGTAGATATTGACAAACACGAGAGTCACCCAAAAATAACTCTAGGAACTAATGTAATTGAAAATTGTCTTGCAGAGGTGATTTTCCTTTTACAGCAGGTTGCCAAGAACGCCAGCTCCGGCGAGCAGCGGGTGCTCCAGAAAGAGATCCGGGCACTGATGCGACGGCAACAGGTGGAACTCTCCGGCGGTGAGATTGGTAGCGTAAGAATGTGTGACCCTTTTCCTATTGCCATGCCCCCAAAAAGTGAAATGATGATTTGGTGCCGGGCAGCTATTGGTCTGAGAGGTAGAGATTACCAGGCAATGGTAGAACCAGTTTACTCGGACAGTAGGCCCACCATTTTGACAGCACGGGGGGTGGTTGATGTACGCCATGGGAGGGTGCCCGTTCGCATAATAAATATCGGGGAGAGGGAAGTGTACCTGCCACGGTATGCCACGCTAGCCAAATTATATACCATTAACCAAAATTCTATACAATCTGTGGAACCCTTGCCTCCATCTCACCCGGAGGAAGGTAACGGCTCTAAGAAAAACATGGAGGACTGGTGTCAGCAACTACATCTGGGTACTGACTCCACTCCCGCACACCAGAAACAAGGAGTCTATCGGGTGGTTCAGGAGTACGAGAGAGTGTTCAGTAAACACCCGTTAGACTTCGGGCGAGTCAAGGGGGTAGAACACCACATCCCCACGGGAGACCATCCTCCTATAAAAGAGAGGTATCGACCCGTACCCCCTGCCCACTACCAACACACCAAGGGGATGCTTAGAGACATGAAGGAGGCTGGGGTGATCAGGGATAGCTGTAGCCCCTGGGCAGCTCCACTAGTCTTAGTCCGAAAGAAAGACAACACCATGAGGATGTGTGTAGATTACCGGAAAATCAATCGTATCACACACAAGGATGCGTACCCCTTACCAAGGATAGAGGAGTCATTGGCTGCTTTAAGATCTGCTAACTTCTTCTCTACCTTGGATCTCACTAGCGGGTACTGGCAGGTTCCTGTAGCAGAGGCGGACCGGGAGAAGACCGCATTCACCACCCCGATGGGACTTAGCGAGTTCACCTGCATGCCGTTCGGACTCTGCAACGCACCGGGAACCTTCCAACGACTAATGGAGTGTTGTCTGGGCCACAGAAACTTCGAGACGGTCCTGTTGTACCTGGACGATGTCATCGTATATTCCAAGACGTATGAGGACCACCTGAAACACCTGGCGGAAGTGTTCGAAGCTCTGGCAAGTTACGGCCTAAAGGTGAAACCCTCCAAGTGTCACCTCCTGAAACCAAAGGTGCAGTACCTGGGACACGTGGTGAGCACTGACGGAGTGGCTCCCGACCCTGATAAGATCACCGCAATTAAGGAATGGCCAAGCCCCTCCAGCGTAAAAGAAGTGCGGCAGTTCCTCGGGTTGGTAGGCTACTACCGAAGGTTTATTCCCGGTTTCACCAAAAAGGCAGCACCTATGCAGGACCTCCTGATAGGCCAGTCCCGGAAGGCCAAGAACCAGAAGCCGCCCTTCAAATGGGAGGAGCTGGAAGAAGAGTCCTTCCGCCAGCTGAAGATGGCCCTCACGGGGGACGAAATCCTGGCGTACCCGGATTATAGCCAGCCCTTTATCCTCTACACCGACGCCAGTAACATCGGGCTAGGAGCCGTACTGTCCCAGATCCAGCAGGGGAAGGAACGAGTAATCGCCTACGCCAGCCGAAAACTGCGACCCACCGAAAGGAACCCCGAGAATTACAGCTCATTTAAGTTAGAGTTCCTGGCCGTAGTATGGGCAGTCACCGAGCGCTTTAAGCATTACCTCGCTTCTTCCCGGTTCACCGTGTACACGGATAACAACCCGTTGACACACCTGGACACGGCATGACTCGGTGCCCTGGAGCAGAGGTGGATGGCCCGTTTGTCCAACTACGAGTTCACAATCAAATACCGGGCAGGACGCTCCAATACCAACGCGGACGCCCTGTCCAGGATGCCCAACCTGCCGGACGGAGGAGAAGATCCGGAGGGACTGGAAGAAGTTGAACTCCCTGCGTTCCACCGTCATGGGACTATCCAGTATTCCCACCGGGTAAGGAGTAAGCAGGCTGCTACGTTGAACCCCTTACCCCACTACAACTGGGCGGAAATGCAAGACAGCGACCCTGCCGTCCGACTGGTGAAGGAGATGCTGACTCGGCCGGAGGCTCGCCTTGAACCTGACGCTCCGGAGGAAGCCAAACAACTATGGGCAGAGAAGAGTCGACTGTTCCTTTACAAAGGGAAGTTGTGCCGCAGAATGGTTAACTCCCGGACGCATGAATTACTCTGGCAAGTAGTGGTGCCACGAAGAGACGCAGCCATGGTGATGGAGGCATACCACGACGGAGCTGGACACTTCGGGTGGAAGAAGCTGGAGTTCCTGCTGCGCGAGTGGTTCCACTGGGTAGGCATGAGGGGAACCATCGAGAAGTGGTGCAGAGACTGTGGCCCGTGCAACCTGAGAAGGAAGGACCGTGCCAGCCAGAAGACTCCCCTGCAGTCCATCGTCACCCAGCAACCGTTGGAACTGGTAGCCTTGGATCATGTAAAACTGACCCCAAGCAGAAGTGGCTACGTCTACGCGTTAACCATCGTGGATCATTACTCCCGGTTTCTGGTTGTCGTCCCCGTCAAGGACTTAACGGCTCAAACAGCAGCTAGAGCCTTCCAGCAGCACTTTTGCCGTCCACACGGGTACCCGGACCAAGTGCTGACGGACCAGGGACCTGCCTTTGAAGCGGAGGTCTTCCAGGAATTCTGCAATCTGTATGGCTGCCGGAAGATAAGGACGACACCCTACCATCCGCAAACTAATGGACTTTGTGAGAAAATGAACCAGGTGGTAATGGATCTTCTAAAAACGTTGCCCCTGGAAGAACGCAGTCTGTGGCCTGAGAAGTTGCCCGATCTGGTGGACCTATACAACCACATCCCGGTAGGTTCCACCAACTGTACCCCGGCTTACCTAATGAGGGCAAGACCTGGTAAGTTACCTGTTGACCTGGAAATGGGAGTCCTGACACCCGAGGACACTTCACCAGAAACAGACTGGGACACAGAGAGGCAGCAGCAGTACCGGAGAGTACAGGAGAGCGTGGAGCGAAGTCTCTGTCAGGCTAGGGAAAGACAAGAGAAAACTTACAACCAGTATGCTCCCGCTGTTCCCCTGGTACCCGGAGAGCAGGTCTTGAAGAGGAAGAGACGGCTCCACAAGTTGGATGACCAGTGGGAGAAGGACCCGTACACCGTACTGCCCTCAAGCCACGAGAACCCGAAGGTTTGTACCATCAGTAAAGACGGAGGGGAAACCACAGCCATTGTATCCCGGGACCACCTGAAGAAGTGTCCCGAACAACTGAGGAACCCTGAAGAGGAACAAGAAGACCATCGACCCGTAGAGGAAAGGGAAGATATGGTTAGTACTGTGCTCGGGGACTTCCCTCGGTCTTGGACTCAAGTCAATGGTGCAGTTGTGGTACCCGTACTCACCTTCCTCCAACCAGCATCCCAAGCACCTACGGAGCAACAGGTAGAGCTGGAAGAACAGCCGGTCCAGGAGGCAGAAGACTCCACACAAGCAGAACAGGAGGATCAACCCTCTGCTTATAGTGAGCCTGCCGTACCCCTAGTGAGACAAAGAGCCGGTAGACAGCTGCCCAGTTTACCCTTGACAGCTCCTACACCCTGTAGTTCAGGGCCAGACAGTCAGCTCCGTAGGTCCACTAGGGCCACTAGAGGCCAGTTACCCGCACGCTGGAGGATTTGAAGTGTATAAATTGTTTTATTTATGTTTATCTGTGTATTGTTGCTTGTGTATAATTTTGTGTTTCCAGTTATTTTTAGGAATCCTTGGTGGATTTACCGGGAATCCTTGTACATAGTTGGAGCGTAACCCAGGATGGACTAGAGACTGTTAAGGACTCAGGGTAGGACAGACCCCTACCTGGTTACGTCTCCCTGTTTTGGTGAAATGGACACCTTGCTTTCTTCAAAGACTACACCCGGTTACGGACATGCCGTGACCACCTTTATGTGTTTCTTCTTATTGTACTATTATTGTTGTTATATCTTGTTATGTTTTTTCTAAAATATGTTTAGTCCCGGAGTACTAAATTTCACTAGGGGGGAATGTGGCACCCCAGGGGTCTGGTTTTCCACAGTAATGTAATGTTATGTCTGAGAGCAGGTGGGAGGTCCTTTGGTCAGGGATCCTGTGCATGCCACACCTCCTGCCCAGTCTTGGGAGGGGAAGAACTTCCCCTGTATAAACCCTGGGCTGAGGCAGGGTTAGTCAGTCAAGGAAAGTAGAGACAAGAAACAGCAGAAGCAATACTACTACGAGTCAGGGGCTGGCAGCTGCAGAGCTCGCCCTGACTGAGAAGATTTCTTACCGGACCCGGAGTCCGAGGCTGTGGGGACTAACTCCTACCCAGCAGCAGAATCCGTCCGGCAGGGGATTTCAGGTCCTCTGGCCAAGAAGCCCGAAGGCACGGTCACACGCGTGGGACCAGCACCGCCACCGTGGAGCGGAAGCCACTAGAAGGCCCCGAGTCACCGGCCATACGGGTGAGCACCACACGGTACACTCAGGGACGTGGGCTACTTATACCCGCTTCTAGCAAGGTAGCCAGAAGAGTACAGTCAGTTTGGGATGCCTACAACTTCGCCTGGCCAGGGGAGATCCCATCTGCTCAAGGACTGACCAGGCCCCGTTCACTAGCAAGTACTCCGGGAGGGTCTATCGTTGTTACCAGTAAAGACCCTGAATTACACCGCACCGTCTCTGAGTGGTTCCTGCTACCCCCATCATCCACATCTGCTGCCCTGAGGCCATACCCCTCCCGTTGGGGGTTATACCATCTACGCTGCACCATCCATCCACCGGCCTCAGCGGACTGTCCTGCAGCGGCAGCTCCATAGCTGCATTCAACGGGTGGCGTAGTCGTCCTACATCTACCGCTGTTACATCGCCGCTCAGTTTGACTCCCTGGGCACGGACCGGGTCACCGCCACGAGACTACAACCCTCAAGAGATCCGGCTCCGGGTAAGCTCCCGCGTGCGCAACGCAGCGCGACACAGGCCCAGGGGCGCGTCATAAAGAGAGCTGGAGGGAGTTGTGGCCTGAGGAAAAGGCCATGTGGAGCGGGCTGGAGAGGCCTGTGGAAGGCTCTGGAGTAAGATTTGAGCCTATGAAGTCCTTTGCAGTAAACAACATGCAACATGATTGCCTGTGGAGAGAGCTGGAGGGGCTTGTGGCACTGTGGAAAGGCCTGTGGCCCAGTAGGAGCCTGTGGTCCTGTGGAGAGAGCTGAAGGTGTTGTGGCCCTGTGGAAATGCCTGTGATCCTGTATAGGGGTCTGTTGCCCTGTGGAGAGAGCTGGAGGGGCTCGTGCCCTATGGAAATGACTATGGCCATGTAGAAAGGCCTTTTGGCCTTGAAGAGGGGGCTTGTGCCCTGCAGACGGGCCCTGTGACTCTGTGGAGAGAGCTGTTGGGAGTTGTGGCCGTGTGGAAAGTGCATTTGGCCCTGTGGAGGTGAGCTATGGCCCTGTAAAGAGAGCTTCTTGTCCTGTGGAGAGAGCTGGAGGGTGTTGTGGCCCTGTGGAAAGGTATGTGGCCCTATGGATAGGCCCTTTAGCCTTGTGGAAAGGGCTGTGGCCCTGTGGTGAGAGCTGGAAGGAGTTGTGGGCTGTGGAAAAGCCTGTGGTCCTGTGGAGACAGCTGAAGGGGTTGAGGCCCTGTGGAAAGGCCTGTGACCCTGTATAGGGGTCTGTGGCCACGCAGAGGGGCATGTGGCGATGTAAAGAGAGCTGGAGGGAGTTGTGGCCTGAGGAAAAGGCCATGTGGAGCGGGCTGGAGAGGCCTGTGGAAGGCTCTGGAGTAAGATTTGAGCCTATGAAGTCCTTTGAAGTAAACAACATGCAACATGATTGCCTGTGGAGAGAGCTGGAGGGGCTTGTGGCACTGTAGAAAGGCCTGTGGCCCAGTGGGAGCCTGTGGTCCTGTGGAGAGAGCTGAAGGTGTTGTGGCCCTGTGGAAAGGCCTGTGATCCTGTATAGGGGTCTGTTGCCCTGTGGAGAGAGCTGGAGGGGCTCGTGCCCTATGGAAATGACTATGGCCATGTAGAAAGGCCTTTTGGCCTTGAAGAGGGGGCTTGTGCCCTGCAGACGGGCCCTGTGACTCTGTGGAGAGAGCTGTTGGGAGTTGTGGCCGTGTGGAAAGTGCATTTGGCCCTGTGGAGGTGAGCTATGGCCCTGTAAAGAGAGCTTCTTGTCCTGTGGAGAGAGCTGGAGGGTGTTGTGGCCCTGTGGAAAGGTATGTGGCCCTATGGATAGGCCCTTTAGCCTTGTGGAAAGGGCTGTGGCCCTGTGGTGAGAGCTGGAAGGAGTTGTGGGCTGTGGAAAAGCCTGTGGTCCTGTGGAGACAGCTGAAGGGGTTGAGGCCCTGTGGAAAGGCCTGTGACCCTGTATAGGGGTCTGTGGCCCCGCAGAGGGGCATGTGGCGATGTAAAGAGAGCTGGAGGGAGTTGTGGCCTGAGGAAAAGGCCATGTGGAGCGGGCTGGAGAGGCCTGTGGAAGGCTCTGGAGTAAGATTTGAGCCTATGAAGTCCTTTGCAGTAAACAACATGCAACATGATTGCCTGTGGAGAGAGCTGGAGGGGCTTGTGGCACTATGGAAAGGCCTGTGGCCCAGTACGAGCCTGTGGTCCTGTGGAGAGAGCTGAAGGTGTTGTGGCCCTGTGGAAAGGCCTGTGATTCTGTATAGGGGTCCGTTGCCCTGTGGAGAGAGCTGGAGGGGCTCGTGCCGTATGGAAATGACTATAGCCATGTAGAAAGGCCTTTTGGCCTTGAACAGGGCGCTTGTGCCCTGCAGACGGGCCCTGTGACTCTGTGGAGAGAGCTGTTGGGAGTTGTAGCCGTGTGGAAAGTGCATTTGGCCCTGTGGAGGTGAGCTATGGCCCTGTAAAGAGAGCTTCTTGTCCTGTGGAGAGAGCTGGAGGGTGTTGTGGCCCTGTGGAAAGGTATGTGGCCCTATGGATAGGCCCTTTAGCCTTGTGGAAAGGGCTGTGGCCCTGTGGTGAGAGCTGGAAGGAGTTGTGGGCTGTGGAAAAGCCTGTGGTCCTGTGGAGACAGCTGAAGGGGTTGAGGCCCTGTGGAAAGGCCTGTGACCCTATATAGGGGTCTGTGGCCCCGCAGAGGGGCATGTGGCGATGTAAAGAGAGCTGGAGGGAGTTGTGGCCTGAGGAACAGGCCATGTGGAGCGGGCTGGAGAGGCCTGTGGAAGGCTCTGGAGTAAGATTTGAGCCTATGAAGTCCTTTGCAGTAAACAACATGCAACATGATTGCCTGTGGAGAGAGCTGGAGGGGCTTGTGGCACTGTGGAAAGGCCTGTGGCCCAGTAGGAGCCTGTGGTCCTGTGGAGAGAGCTGAAGGTGTTGTGGCCCTGTGGAAAGGCCTGTGACCCTGTATAGGGGTCCGTTGCCCTGTGGAGAGAGCTGGAGGGGCTCGTGCCGTATGGAAATGACTATAGCCATGTAGAAAGGCCTTTTGGCCTTGAAGAGGGCGCTTGTGCCCTGCAGACCGGCCCTGTGACTCTGTGGAGAGAGCTGTTGGGAGTTGTAGCCGTGTGGAAAGTGCATTTGGCCCTGTGGAGGTGAGCTATGGCCCTGTAAAGAGAGCTTCTTGTCCTGTGGAGAGAGCTGGAGGGTGTTGTGGCCCTGTGGAAAGGTCTGTGGCCCTATGGATAGGCCCTTTAGCCTTGTGGAAAGGGCTGTGGCCCTGTGGTGAGAGCTGGAAGGAGTTGTGGGCTGTGGAAAAGCCTGTGGTCCTGTGGAGACAGCTGAAGGGGTTGAGGCCCTGTGGAAAGGCCTGTGACCCTGTATAGGGGTCTGTGGCCCCGCAGAGGGGCATGTGGCGATGTAAAGAGAGCTGGAGGGAGTTGTGGCCTGAGGAAAAGGCCATGTGGAGCGGGCTGGAGAGGCCTGTGGAAGGCTCTGGAGTAAGATTTGAGCCTATGAAGTCCTTTGCAGTAAACAACATGCAACATGATTGCCTGTGGAGAGAGCTGGAGGGGCTTGTGGCACTGTGGAAAGGCCTGTGGCCCAGTAGGAGCCTGTGGTCCTGTGGAGAGAGCTGAAGGTGTTGTGGCCCTGTGGAAAGGCCTGTGACCCTGTATAGGGGTCCGTTGCCCTGTGGAGAGAGCTGGAGGGGCTCGTGCCGTATGGAAATGACTATAGCCATGTAGAAAGGCCTTTTGGCCTTGAAGAGGGCGCTTGTGCCCTGCAGACGGGCCCTGTGACTCTGTGGAGAGAGCTGTTGGGAGTTGTAGCCGTGTGGAAAGTGCATTTGGCCCTGTGGAGGTGAGCTATGGCCCTGTAAAGAGAGCTTCTTGTCCTGTGGAGAGAGCTGGAGGGTGTTGTGGCCCTGTGGAAAGGTCTGTGGCCCTATGGATAGGCCCTTTAGCCTTGTGGAAAGGGCTGTGGCCCTGTGGTGAGAGCTGGAAGGAGTTGTGGGCTGTGGAAAAGCCTGTGGTCCTGTGGAGACAGCTGAAGGGGTTAAGGCCCTGTGGAAAGGCCTGTGACCCTGTATAGGGGTCTGTGGCCCCGCAGAGGGGCATGTGGCGATGTAAAGAGAGCTGGAGGGAGTTGTGGCCTGAGGAAAAGGCCATGTGGAGCGGGCTGGAGAGGCCTGTGGAAGGCTCTGGAGTAAGATTTGAGCCTATGAAGTCCTTTGCAGTAAACAACATGCAACATGATTGCCTGTGGAGAGAGCTGGAGGGGCTTGTGGCACTGTAGAAAGGCCTGTGGCCCAGTAGGAGCCTGTGGTCCTGTGGAGAGAGCTGAAGGTGTTGTGGCCCTGTGGAAAGGCCTGTGATCCTGTATAGGGGTCTGTTGCCCTGTGGAGAGAGCTGGAGGGGCTCGTGCCCTATGGAAATGACTATGGCCATGTAGAAAGGCCTTTTGGCCTTGAAGAGGGGGCTTGTGCCCTGCAGACGGGCCCTGTGACTCTGTGGAGAGAGCTGTTGGGAGTTGTGGCCGTGTGGAAAGTGCATTTGGCCCTGTGGAGGTGAGGTATGGCCCTGTAAAGAGAGCTTCTTGTCCTGTGGAGAGAGCTGGAGGGTGTTGTGGCCCTGTGGAAAGGTATGTGGCCCTATGGATAGGCCCTTTAGCCTTGTGGAAAGGGCTGTGGCCCTGTGGTGAGAGCTGGAAGGAGTTGTGGGCTGTGGAAAAGCCTGTGGTCCTGTGGAGACAGCTGAAGGGGTTGAGGCCCTGTGGAAAGGCCTGTGACCCTGTATAGGGGTCTGTGGCCCCGCAGAGGGGCATGTGGCGATGTAAAGAGAGCTGGAGGGAGTTGTGGCCTGAGGAAAAGGCCATGTGGAGCGGGCTGGAGAGGCCTGTGGAAGGCTCTGGAGTAAGATTTGAGCCTATGAAGTCCTTTGCAGTAAACAACATGCAACATGATTGCCTGTGGAGAGAGCTGGAGGGGCTTGTGGCACTGTGGAAAGGCCTGTGGCCCAGTAGGAGCCTGTGGTCCTGTGGAGAGAGCTGAAGGTGTTGTGGCCCTGTGGAAAGGCCTGTGACCCTGTATAGGGGTCCGTTGCCCTGTGGAGAGAGCTGGAGGGGCTCGTGCCGTATGGAAATGACTATAGCCATGTAGAAAGGCCTTTTGGCCTTGAAGAGGGCGCTTGTGCCCTGCAGACGGGCCCTGTGACTCTGTGGAGAGAGCTGTTGGGAGTTGTAGCCATGTGGAAAGTGCATTTGGCCCTGTGGAGGTGAGCTATGGCCCTGTAAAGAGAGCTTCTTGTCCTGTGGAGAGAGCTGGAGGGTGTTGTGGCCCTGTGGAAAGGTCTGTGGCCCTATGGATAGGCCCTTTAGCCTTGTGGAAAGGGCTGTGGCCCTGTGGTGAGAGCTGGAAGGAGTTGTGGGCTGTGGAAAAGCCTGTGGTCCTGTGGAGACAGCTGAAGGGGTTGAGGCCCTGTGGAAAGGCCTGTGACCCTGTATAGGGGTCTGTGGCCCCGCAGAGGGGCATGTGGCGATGTAAAGAGAGCTGGAGGGAGTTGTGGCCTGAGGAAAAGGCCATGTGGAGCGGGCTGGAGAGGCCTGTGGAAGGCTCTGGAGTAAGATTTGAGCCTATGAAGTCCTTTGCAGTAAACAACATGCAACATGATTGCCTGTGGAGAGAGCTGGAGGGGCTTGTGGCACTGTAGAAAGGCCTGTGGCCCAGTAGGAGCCTGTGGTCCTGTGGAGAGAGCTGAAGGTGTTGTGGCCCTGTGGAAAGGCCTGTGATCCTGTATAGGGGTCTGTTGCCCTGTGGAGAGAGCTGGAGGGGCTCGTGCCCTATGGAAATGACTATGGCCATGTAGAAAGGCCTTTTGGCCTTGAAGAGGGGGCTTGTGCCCTGCAGACGGGCCCTGTGACTCTGTGGAGAGAGCTGTTGGGAGTTGTGGCCATGTGGAAAGTGCATTTGGCCCTGTGGAGGTGAGGTATGGCCCTGTAAAGAGAGCTTCTTGTCCTGTGGAGAGAGCTGGAGGGTGTTGTGGCCCTGTGGAAAGGTATGTGGCCCTATGGATAGGCCCTTTAGCCTTGTGGAAAGGGCTGTGGCCCTGTGGTGAGAGCTGGAAGGAGTTGTGGGCTGTGGAAAAGCCTGTGGTCCTGTGGAGACAGCTGAAGGGGTTGAGGCCCTGTGGAAAGGCCTGTGACCCTGTATAGGGGTCTGTGGCCCCGCAGAGGGGCATGTGGCGATGTAAAGAGAGCTGGAGGGAGTTGTGGCCTGAGGAAAAGGCCATGTGGAGCGGGCTGGAGAGGCCTGTGGAAGGCTCTGGAGTAAGATTTGAGCCTATGAAGTCCTTTGCAGTAAACAACATGCAACATGATTGCCTGTGGAGAGAGCTGGAGGGGCTTGTGGCACTGTGGAAAGGCCTGTGGCCCAGTAGGAGCCTGTGGTCCTGTGGAGAGAGCTGAAGGTGTTGTGGCCCTGTGGAAAGGCCTGTGACCCTGTATAGGGGTCCGTTGCCCTGTGGAGAGAGCTGGAGGGGCTCGTGCCGTATGGAAATGACTATAGCCATGTAGAAAGGCCTTTTGGCCTTGAAGAGGGCGCTTGTGCCCTGCAGACGGGCCCTGTGACTCTGTGGAGAGAGCTGTTGGGAGTTGTAGCCGTGTGGAAAGTGCATTTGGCCCTGTGGAGGTGAGCTATGGCCCTGTAAAGAGAGCTTCTTGTCCTGTGGAGAGAGCTGGAGGGTGTTGTGGCCCTGTGGAAAGGTCTGTGGCCCTATGGATAGGCCCTTTAGCCTTGTGGAAAGGGCTGTGGCCCTGTGGTGAGAGCTGGAAGGAGTTGTGGGCTGTGGAAAAGCCTGTGGTCCTGTGGAGACAGCTGAAGGGGTTGAGGCCCTGTGGAAAGGCCTGTGACCCTGTATAGGGGTCTGTGGCCCCGCAGAGGGGCATGTGGCGATGTAAAGAGAGCTGGAGGGAGTTGTGGCCTGAGGAAAAGGCCATGTGGAGCGGGCTGGAGAGGCCTGTGGAAGGCTCTGGAGTAAGATTTGAGCCTATGAAGTCCTTTGCAGTAAACAACATGCAACATGATTGCCTGTGGAGAGAGCTGGAGGGGCTTGTGGCACTGTAGAAAGGCCTGTGGCCCAGTAGGAGCCTGTGGTCCTGTGGAGAGAGCTGAAGGTGTTGTGGCCCTGTGGAAAGGCCTGTGATCCTGTATAGGGGTCTGTTGCCCTGTGGAGAGAGCTGGAGGGGCTCGTGCCCTATGGAAATGACTATGGCCATGTAGAAAGGCCTTTTGGCCTTGAAGAGGGGGCTTGTGCCCTGCAGACGGGCCCTGTGACTCTGTGGAGAGAGCTGTTGGGAGTTGTGGCCGTGTGGAAAGTGCATTTAGCCCTGTGGAGGTGAGCTATGGCCCTGTAAAGAGAGCTTCTTGTCCTGTGGAGAGAGCTGGAGGGTGTTGTGGCCCTGTGGAAAGGTATGTGGCCCTATGGATAGGCCCTTTAGCCTTGTGGAAAGGGCTGTGGCCCTGTGGTGAGAGCTGGAAGGAGTTGTGGGCTGTGGAAAAGCCTGTGGTCCTGTGGAGACAGCTGAAGGGGTTGAGGCCCTGTGGAAAGGCCTGTGACCCTGTATAGGGGTCTGTGGCCCCGCAGAGGGGCATGTGGCGATGTAAAGAGAGCTGGAGGGAGTTGTGGCCTGAGGAAAAGGCCATGTGGAGCGGGCTGGAGAGGCCTGTGGAAGGCTCTGGAGTAAGATTTGAGCCTATGAAGTCCTTTGCAGTAAACAACATGCAACATGATTGCCTGTGGAGAGAGCTGGAGGGGCTTGTGGCACTGTGGAAAGGCCTGTGGCCCAGTAGGAGCCTGTGGTCCTGTGGAGAGAGCTGAAGGTGTTGTGGCCCTGTGGAAAGGCCTGTGATTCTGTATAGGGGTCCGTTGCCCTGTGGAGAGAGCTGGAGGGGCTCGTGCCGTATGGAAATGACTATAGCCATGTAGAAAGGCCTTTTGGCCTTGAAGAGGGCGCTTGTGCCCTGCAGACGGGCCCTGTGACTCTGTGGAGAGAGCTGTTGGGAGTTGTAGCCATGTGGAAAGTGCATTTGGCCCTGTGGAGGTGAGCTATGGCCCTGTAAAGAGAGCTTCTTGTCCTGTGGAGAGAGCTGGAGGGTGTTGTGGCCCTGTGGAAAGGTATGTGGCCCTATGGATAGGCCCTTTAGCCTTGTGGAAAGGGCTGTGGCCCTGTGGTGAGAGCTGGAAGGAGTTGTGGGCTGTGGAAAAGCCTGTGGTCCTGTGGAGACAGCTGAAGGGGTTGAGGCCCTGTGGAAAGGCCTGTGACCCTGTATAGGGGTCTGTGGCCCCGCAGAGGGGCATGTGGCGATGTAAAGAGAGCTGGAGGGAGTTGTGGCCTGAGGAACAGGCCATGTGGAGCGGGCTGGAGAGGCCTGTGGAAGGCTCTGGAGTAAGATTTGAGCCTATGAAGTCCTTTGCAGTAAACAACATGCAACATGATTGCCTGTGGAGAGAGCTGGAGGGGCTTGTGGCACTGTGGAAAGGCCTGTGGCCCAGTAGGAGCCTGTGGTCCTGTGGAGAGAGCTGAAGGTGTTGTGGCCCTGTGGAAAGGCCTGTGACCCTGTATAGGGGTCCGTTGCCCTGTGGAGAGAGCTGGAGGGGCTCGTGCCGTATGGAAATGACTATAGCCATGTAGAAAGGCCTTTTGGCCTTGAAGAGGGCGCTTGTGCCCTGCAGACGGGCCCTGTGACTCTGTGGAGAGAGCTGTTGGGAGTTGTAGCCGTGTGGAAAGTGCATTTGGCCCTGTGGAGGTGAGCTATGGCCCTGTAAAGAGAGCTTCTTGTCCTGTGGAGAGAGCTGGAGGGTGTTGTGGCCCTGTGGAAAGGTCTGTGGCCCTATGGATAGGCCCTTTAGCCTTGTGGAAAGGGCTGTGGCCCTGTGGTGAGAGCTGGAAGGAGTTGTGGGCTGTGGAAAAGCCTGTGGTCCTGTGGAGACAGCTGAAGGGGTTGAGGCCCTGTGGAAAGGCCTGTGACCCTGTATAGGGGTCTGTGGCCCCGCAGAGGGGCATGTGGCGATGTAAAGAGAGCTGGAGGGAGTTGTGGCCTGAGGAAAAGGCCATGTGGAGCGGGCTGGAGAGGCCTGTGGAAGGCTCTGGAGTAAGATTTGAGCCTATGAAGTCCTTTGCAGTAAACAACATGCAACATGATTGCCTGTGGAGAGAGCTGGAGGGGCTTGTGGCACTGTAGAAAGGCCTGTGGCCCAGTAGGAGCCTGTGGTCCTGTGGAGAGAGCTGAAGGTGTTGTGGCCCTGTGGAAAGGCCTGTAATCCTGTATAGGGGTCTGTTGCCCTGTGGAGAGAGCTGGAGGGGCTCGTGCCCTATGGAAATGACTATGGCCATGTAGAAAGGCCTTTTGGCCTTGAAGAGGGGGCTTGTGCCCTGCAGACGGGCCCTGTGACTCTGTGGAGAGAGCTGTTGGGAGTTGTGGCCGTGTGGAAAGTGCATTTAGCCCTGTGGAGGTGAGCTATGGCCCTGTAAAGAGAGCTTCTTGTCCTGTGGAGAGAGCTGGAGGGTGTTGTGGCCCTGTGGAAAGGTATGTGGCCCTATGGATAGGCCCTTTAGCCTTGTGGAAAGGGCTGTGGCCCTGTGGTGAGAGCTGGAAGGAGTTGTGGGCTGTGGAAAAGCCTGTGGTCCTGTGGAGACAGCTAAAGGGGTTGAGGCCCTGTGGAAAGGCCTGTGACCCTGTATAGGGGTCTGTGGCCCCGCAGAGGGGCATGTGGCGATGTAAAGAGAGCTGGAGGGAGTTGTGGCCTGAGGAAAAGGCCATGTGGAGCGGGCTGGAGAGGCCTGTGGAAGGCTCTGGAGTAAGATTTGAGCCTATGAAGTCCTTTGCAGTAAACAACATGCAACATGATTGCCTGTGGAGAGAGCTGGAGGGGCTTGTGGCACTGTGGAAAGGCCTGTGGCCCAGTAGGAGCCTGTGGTCCTGTGGAGAGAGCTGAAGGTGTTGTGGCCCTGTGGAAAGGCCTGTGATTCTGTATAGGGGTCCGTTGCCCTGTGGAGAGAGCTGGAGGGGCTCGTGCCGTATGGAAATGACTATAGCCATGTAGAAAGGCCTTTTGGCCTTGAAGAGGGCGCTTGTGCCCTGCAGACGGGCCCTGTGACTCTGTGAAGAGAGCTGTTGGGAGTTGTAGCCATGTGGAAAGTGCATTTGGCCCTGTGGAGGTGAGCTATGGCCCTGTAAAGAGAGCTTCTTGTCCTGTGGAGAGAGCTGGAGGGTGTTGTGGCCTGAGGAACAGGCCATGTGGAGCGGGCTGGAGAGGCCTGTGGAAGGCTCTGGAGTAAGATTTGAGCCTATGAAGTCCTTTGCAGTAAACAACATGCAACATGATTGCCTGTGGAGAGAGCTGGAGGGGCTTGTGGCACTGTGGAAAGGCCTGTGGCCCAGTAGGAGCCTGTGGTCCTGTGGAGAGAGCTGAAGGTGTTGTGGCCCTGTGGAAAGGCCTGTGACCCTGTATAGGGGTCCGTTGCCCTGTGGAGAGAGCTGGAGGGGCTCGTGCCGTATGGAAATGACTATAGCCATGTAGAAAGGCCTTTTGGCCTTGAAGAGGGCGCTTGTGCCCTGCAGACGGGCCCTGTGACTCTGTGGAGAGAGCTGTTGGGAGTTGTAGCCGTGTGGAAAGTGCATTTGGCCCTGTGGAGGTGAGCTATGGCCCTGTAAAGAGAGCTTCTTGTCCTGTGGAGAGAGCTGGAGGGTGTTGTGGCCCTGTGGAAAGGTCTGTGGCCCTATGGATAGGCCCTTTAGCCTTGTGGAAAGGGCTGTGGCCCTGTGGTGAGAGCTGGAAGGAGTTGTGGGCTGTGGAAAAGCCTGTGGTCCTGTGGAGACAGCTGAAGGGGTTGAGGCCCTGTGGAAAGGCCTGTGACCCTGTATAGGGGTCTGTGGCCCCGCAGAGGGGCATGTGGCGATGTAAAGAGAGCTGGAGGGAGTTGTGGCCTGAGGAAAAGGCCATGTGGAGCGGGCTGGAGAGGCCTGTGGAAGGCTCTGGAGTAAGATTTGAGCCTATGAAGTCCTTTGCAGTAAACAACATGCAACATGATTGCCTGTGGAGAGAGCTGGAGGGGCTTGTGGCACTGTAGAAAGGCCTGTGGCCCAGTAGGAGCCTGTGGTCCTGTGGAGAGAGCTGAAGGTGTTGTGGCCCTGTGGAAAGGCCTGTGATCCTGTATAGGGGTCTGTTGCCCTGTGGAGAGAGCTGGAGGGGCTCGTGCCCTATGGAAATGACTATGGCCATGTAGAAAGGCCTTTTGGCCTTGAAGAGGGGGCTTGTGCCCTGCAGACGGGCCCTGTGACTCTGTGGAGAGAGCTGTTGGGAGTTGTGGCCGTGTGGAAAGTGCATTTAGCCCTGTGGAGGTGAGCTATGGCCCTGTAAAGAGAGCTTCTTGTCCTGTGGAGAGAGCTGGAGGGTGTTGTGGCCCTGTGGAAAGGTATGTGGCCCTATGGATAGGCCCTTTAGCCTTGTGGAAAGGGCTGTGGCCCTGTGGTGAGAGCTGGAAGGAGTTGTGGGCTGTGGAAAAGCCTGTGGTCCTGTGGAGACAGCTGAAGGGGTTGAGGCCCTGTGGAAAGGCCTGTGACCCTGTATAGGGGTCTGTGGCCCCGCAGAGGGGCATGTGGCGATGTAAAGAGAGCTGGAGGGAGTTGTGGCCTGAGGAAAAGGCCATGTGGAGCGGGCTGGAGAGGCCTGTGGAAGGCTCTGGAGTAAGATTTGAGCCTATGAAGTCCTTTGCAGTAAACAACATGCAACATGATTGCCTGTGGAGAGAGCTGGAGGGGCTTGTGGCACTGTGGAAAGGCCTGTGGCCCAGTAGGAGCCTGTGGTCCTGTGGAGAGAGCTGAAGGTGTTGTGGCCCTGTGGAAAGGCCTGTGATCCTGTATAGGGGTCTGTTGCCCTGTGGAGAGAGCTGGAGGGGCTCGTGCCCTATGGAAATGACTATGGCCATGTAGAAAGGCCTTTTGGCCTTGAAGAGGGGGCTTGTGCCCTGCAGACGGGCCCTGTGACTCTGTGGAGAGAGCTGTTGGGAGTTGTGGCCGTGTGGAAAGTGCATTTGGCCCTGTGGACGTGAGCTATGGCCCTGTAAAGAGAGCTTCTTGTCCTGTGGAGAGAGCTGGAGGGTGTTGTGGCCCTGTGGAAAGGTATGTGGCCCTATGGATAGGCCCTTTAGCCTTGTGGAAAGGGCTGTGGCCCTGTGGTGAGAGCTGGAAGGAGTTGTGGGCTGTGGAAAAGCCTGTGGTCCTGTGGAGAGAGCTGAAGGGGTTGAGGCCCTGTGGAAAGGCCAGTGACCCTGTATAGGGGTCTGTGGCCCCGCAGAGGGGCATGTGGCGATGTAAAGAGAGCTGGAGGGAGTTGTGGCCTGAGGAAAAGGCCATGTGGAGCCGGCTGGAGGGGCCTGTGGAAGGCTCTGGAGTAAGATTTTGGCCTATGAAGTCCTTTGCAGTAAAAAACATGCAACATGATTGCCTGTGGAGAGAGCTAGAGGGGCTTGTGGCACTGTGGAAAGTCCTGTGGCTCAGTAGGAGCCTGTGGTCCTGTGGAGAGAGCTGAAGGTGTTGTGGTCACTCAATTGAGCTCTTTTAACTGATTAAAGGGGGGCGGAGGAGGCTGTGGCCCTGATGAAAGAGCTCAAAGGGGTTGTAGTCTTGTAGAAGGAGCCTGTGGTCCTGTGGAGAGAGCTGGAGGGGGTTATTGCCTTGGGGAAATGCCTATGGCCCTGCGAAAGGGACCTGTGGCCCTTTGAAAAAGGCCTTTGGCCTTGTGGAGGGGGCTGTTGCCTTGTAAAGGGAGCCTCTGTCCTTTTTGAGAGAGACAGAGGGGGTTGTGGCCTTATGGAAAGGCCTATGACACAGTGAAAGGGCCCTGTCGCCTTGTGGAGAGAGGTGAAGGCGGATGTGGCCCTGTGTATATGCCTGTAAACCTGTAGAAGGAGCCTGCGGTTCTGTGGAGAGAGCTTGAGGGGGGTTATGGCCCTATGGAAATGACTATGGCCCTGTGGAATGGACCTATGGCCCTTTGCAAAGGGCCTTTGGCCTTGTGGAGGGGGCCCTTGCCCTGTAGAAGGAGCCTGTGGCCCTCTTGAGAGAGCCAGAGGAGGTTGTGGCACTATTTAAAGGCCAGTGGCCCTGTAGAAAGGCCCCTTGGCCTTGATGAAGGGTCTTGTGCCCTGCAGACGGGCCCCATGACTCTGTGTAGAGAGCTGGAGGGGGTTGTGGCCATGTGGAAAGTGCATTTGGCCCTGTGGAGGGGAGCTATGGCCCTGTAAAGAGAGCCTGTTGTCCTGTGGAATTGGAGGGGATTGTGGCCCTGTGGAAAGGCTTGTGGCCCGGCAGAAGGAGCCAGTGGTCCTGTGGAGAGAGCTGAAGGGGTTGAGGCCCTGTGGAGAGGCCTGTGACCCTGTATAGGGGTCTGTTGCCCCGCAGAGGGGCATGTGGCGATGTAAAGAGAGCTGGATGGAGTTGTGGCCTGTGGAAAAGGCCATGTAGAGCGTGCTGGAGGGGCCTGTGGAAGGCTCTGGAGTAAGATGAAGGCCTATGAAGTCCTTTGCAGTAAACATCTAAATTTTCAAGCTTCGTGTCCGATTTGCAACAGGGTTGACTCCAATGTTGCCGAACTGCAACAAAAATTGACTCTTGTTGCAAAAGTGCAACATGATTGCCTGTGGAGAGAGCTGGATGGTGCTTGTGGCACTGTGGAAAGACCTGTGGCCTGGTAGTAGCCTGTGGTCCTGTGGAGAGAGCTGAAGGTGTTGTGGCCCTGTGGAAAGGCCTGTGACCCTGTATAGGGGTCCGTTGCCCTGTGGAGAGAGCTGGAGGGGCTTGTGCCCTATGGAAATGACTATGGCCATGTAGAAAGGCCCTTTGGCCTTGAAGAGGGGGCTTGTGTCCTGCAGACGGGCCCTGTGTCTCTGTGGAGAGAGCTAAAGGGGGCTGTGGCTGTGCAGAAAGTGCATTTGGCCCTGTGGAGGGGAGTTATGGCTCTGTAAAGAGAGCTTGTTGTCCTGTGGAGAAGAGTTGGAGGGGATTGTGGCCCTGTGGAAATGCTTGTGGCCCGGCAGAAGGAGCCAGTGGTCCTGTGGAGAGAGCTGAAGGGGTTGAGGCCCTGTGGAAAGGCCTGTGACCCTGTATAGGGGTCTGTGGCCCCGCAGAGGGTGCATGTGGCGATGTAAAGAGAGCTGGAGCGAGTTGTGGCCTGAGGAAAAGGCCATGTGGAGTGGGCTGGAAAGGCCTGTGGAAGGCTCTGGAGTAAGATTTGGGCCTATGAAGTCCTTTGCAGTAAACAACATGCAACATGATTGCCTGTGGAGAGAGCTGGAGGGGCTTGTGGCACCGTGGAAAGGCCTGTGGCCCAGTAGGAGCCTGTGGTCCTGTGGAGAGAGCTGAAAGTGTTGTGGCCCTGTGGAAAGGCCTGTGACCCTGTATAGGGGTCCGTTGCCCTGTGGAGAGAGCTGGAGGGGCTTGTGCCCTATGGAAATGACTATGGCCATGTAGAAAGGCCTTTTGGCCTTGAAGAGGGGGCTTGTGCCCTGCAGACGGGCCTTGTGTCTCTGTGGAGAGAGCTAAAGGGGGCTGTGGCCATGCAGAAAGTGCATTTGGCCCTGTGGAGGGGAGCTATGGCCCGGTAAAGAGAGCTTGTTGTCGTGTGGAGAAGAGTTGGAGGGGATTGTGGCCCTGGGGAAAGGCCTGTGACCCTGTATAGGGGTCCGTTGCCCTGTGGAGAGAGCTGGAGTGGCTCGTGCCTTATGGAAATGACTATGGCCATGTAGAAAGGCCTTTTGGCCTTGAAGAGGGGGCTTGTGCCCTGCAGACGGGCCTTGTGACTCTGTGGAGAGAGCTGTTGGGAGTTGTGGCCGTGTGGAAAGTGCATTTGGCCCTGTGGAGGTGAGCTATGGCCCTGTAAAGAGAGCTTCTTTTCCTGTGGAGAGAGCTGGAGGGTGTTGTGGCCCTGTGGAAATGTCTGTGGCCCTATGGATAGGCCCTTTAGCCTTGTGGAAGGGGCTGTGGCCCTCTGGTGAGAGCTGGAAGGAGTTGTGGGCTGTGGAAAAGTCTGTGGTCCTGTGGAGAGAGCTGAAGGGATTGAGTTCCTGTGGAAAGGCCTGTGACCCTGTATAGGGGTCTGTGGCCCCGCAGAGGGGCATGTGGCGATGTAAAGAGAGCTGGAGGGAGTTGTGGCCTGCGGAAAAGGCCATGTGGAGCGTGCTGGAGGGGCCTGTGGAAGGCTCTGGAGTAAGATGGGGGCCTATGAAGTCCTTTGCAGTAAACATCTAAATTTTCAAGCTTCGTGTCCGATTTGCAACAGGGTTGACTCCAATGTTGCCGAACTGCAACAAAAATTGACTCTTGTTGCAAAAGTGCAACATGATTGCCTGTGGAGAGAGCTGGATGGTGCTTGTGGCACTGTGGAAAGACCAGTGGCCCGGTAGTAGCCTGTGGTCCTGTGGAGAGAGCTGAAGGTGTTGTGGCCCTGTGGAAAGGCCTGTGACCCTGTATAGGGGTCCGTTGCCCTGTGGAGAGAGCTGGAGGGGCTTGTGCCCTATGGAAATGACTATGGCCATGTAGAAAGGCCCTTTGGCCTTGAAGAGGGGGCTTGTGTCCTGCAGATGGGCCCTGTGTCTCTGTGGAGAGAGCTAAAGGGGGCTGTGGCCGTGCAGAAAGTGCATTTGGCCCTGTGGAGGGGAGCTATGGCCCTGTAAAGAGAGCTTGTTGTCCTGTGGAGAAGAGTTCGAGGGGATTGTGGCCCTGTGGAAATGCTTGTGGCCCGGCAGAAGGAGCCAGTGGTCCTGTGGAGAGAGCTGAAGGGGTTGAGGCCCTGTGGAGAGGCCTGTGACCCTGTATAGGGGTCTGTTGCCCCGCAGAGGGGCATGTGGCGATGTAAAGAGAGCTGGATGGAGTTGTGGCCTGCGGAAAAGGCCATGTGGAGCGGGCTGGAGGGGCCTGTGGAAGGGTCTGAAGTAAGATTTGGGCCTATGAAGTCCTTTTTTCGGTAAACAACATGCAACATGATTGCCTGTGGAGAGAGCTAGAGGGACTTGTAGCACTGTGTAAAAGCCTGTGGCCGGGTAGGAGCCTGTGGTCCTGTGGAGAGAGCTGAAGGTGTTGTGGCCCTGTGGAAAGGCCTGTGACCCTGTATAGCGGTCCGTTGCCCTGTGGAGAGAGCTGGAGGGGCTCGTGCCCTATGTAAATGACTATGGCCATGCAGAAAGGCCTTTTGGCTTTGAAGAGGGGGCTTGTGCCCTGCAGACGGGCCCTGTGACTCTGTGGAGAGGGCTGTTGGGAGTTGTGGCCGTGTGGAAAGTGCATTTGGCCCTGTGGAGGTGAGCTATGGCCCTGTAAAGAGAGCTTCTTGTCCTGTGGAGAGAGCTGGAGGGTGTTGTGGCCATGTGGAAAGGTCTGTGGCCCTATGGATAGGCCCTTTGGCCTTGTGGAAGGGGCTGTGGTCCTGTGGTGAGAGGTGGAAGGAGTTGTGGGCTGTGGAAAAGCCTGTGGTCCTGTGGAGACAGCTGAAGGGGTTGAGGCCCTGTGGAAAGGCCTGTGACCCTGTATAGGGGTCTGTGGCCCCGCAGAGGGGCATGTAGCGATGTAAAGAGAGCTGGAGGGAGTTGTGGCCTGAGGAAAAGGCCATGTGGAGCGGGCTGGAAAGGCCTGTGGAAGGCTCTGGAGTAAGATTTGGGCCTATGAAGTCCTTTGCAGTAAACAATATGCAACATGATTGCCTGTGGAGAGAGCTGGAGGGGCTTGTGGCACTGTAGAAAGGCCTGTGGCCCAGTAGGAGCCTGTGGTCCTGTGGAGAGAGCTGAAGGTGTTGTGGCCCTGTGGAAAGGCCTGTGACCCTGTATAGGGGTCCGTTGCCCTGTGGAGAGAGCTGGAGGGGCTCGTGCCCTATGGAAATGACTATGGCCATGTAGAAAGGCCTTTTGGCCTTGAAGAGGGGGCTTGTGCCCTGCAGACGGGCCTTGTGTCTCTGTGGAGAGAGCTAAAGGGGGCTGTGTCCATGCAGAAAGTGCATGTGGAGGGGAGCTATGGCCCGGTAAAGAGAGCTTGTTGTCCTGCGGAGAAGAGTTCGAGGGGATTGTGGCCCTGTGGAAAGGCTTGTAGCCCGGCAGAAGGAGGCAGCGGTCCTGTGGAGAGAGCTGAAGGGGTTGAGGCCCTGTGGAAAGGCATGTGACGCTGTATAGGGGTCTGTGGCCCCGCAGAGGGGCATGTGGCGATGTAAAGAGAGCTGGAGGGAGTTGTGGCCTGAGGAAAGGGCCATGTGGAGTGGGCTGGAGGGGCCTGTGGAAGGCTCTGGAGTAAGATTTGGGCCTATGAAGTCCTCTGCAGTAAACAACATGCAACATGATTGCCTGTGGAGAGAGCTGAAGGTTTTGTGGCCCTGTGGAAAGGCCTGTGACCCTGTACAGGGGTCCGTTGCCCTGTGGAGAGAGCTGGAGGTGCTTGTGCCCTATGGGAATGACTATGGCCATGTAGAAAGGCCTTTTGGCTTTGAAGAGGGGGCTTGTGCCCTGCAGACGGGCCCTGTGACACTGTGGAGAGGGCTGTTGGGAGTTGTGGCCGTGTGGAAAGTGCATTTGGCCCTGTGGAGGTGAGCTATGGCCCTGTAAAGAGAGCTTCTTGTCCTGTGGAGAGAGCTGGAGGGTGTTGTGGCCCTGTGGAAAGGTCTGTGGCCCTATGAATAGGCCCTTTAGCCTTGTGGAAGGGGCTGTGGCCCTGTGGTGAGAGGTGGAAGGAGTTGTGGGCTGTGGAAAAGCCTGTGGTCCTGTGGAGACAGCTGAAGGGGTTGAGGCCCTGTGGAAAGGCCTGTGACCCTGTATAGGGGTCTGTGGCCCCGCAGAGGGGCATGTGGCGATGTAAAGAGAGCTGGAGGGAGTTGTGGCCTGAGGAAAAGGCCATGTGGAGCGGGCTGGAGAGGCCTGTGGAAGGCTCTGGAGTAAGATTTGGGCCTATGAAGTCCTTTGCAGTAAACAACATGCAACATGATTGCCTGTGGAGAGAACTGGAGGGGCTTGTGGCACTGTGGAAAGGCCTGTGGCCCAGTAGGAGCCTGTGGTCCTGTGGAGAGAGCTGAAGGTGTTGTGGCCCTGTGGAAAGGCCTGTGACCCTGTATAGAGGTCCGTTGCCCTGTGGAGAGAGCTGGAGGGGCTTGTGCCCTATGGAAATGACTATGGCCCTGTAGAAAGGCCTTTTGGCCTTGAAGAGGGGGCTTGTGCCCTGCAGACGGGCCTTGTGTCTCTGTGGAGAGAGCTAAAGGGGGCTGTGGCCATGCAGAAAGTGCATTTGGCCCTGTGGAGGGGAGCTATGGCCCGGTAAAGAGAGCTTGTTGTCCTGTGGAGAAGAGTTGGAGGGGATTGTGGCCCTGTGGAAAGACCTGTGACCCTGTATAGGGGTCCGTTGCCCTGTGGAGAGAGCTGGAGGGGCTCGTGCCCTATGGAAATGACTATGGCCATGTAGAAAGGCCTTTTGGCCTTGAATAGGGGGCTTGTGCCCTGCAGACGGGCCCTGTGACTCTGTGGAGAGAGCTGTTGGGAGTTGTGGCCGTGTGGAAAGTGCTTTTGGCCCTGTGGAGGTGAGCTATGGCCCTGTAAAGAGAGCTTCTTGTCCTGTGGAGAGAGCTGGAGGGTGTTGTGGCCCTGTGGAAAGGTCTGTGGCCCTATGGATACGCCCTTTAGCCCTGTGGAAGGGGCTGTGGCCCTGTGGTGAGAGCTGGAAGGAGTTGTGGGCTGTGGAAAAGCCTGTGGTCCTGTGGAGACAGCTGAAGGGGTTGAGGCCCTGTGGAAAGGCCTGTGACCCTGTATAGGTGTCTGTGGCCCCGCTGAGGAGCATGTGGCGATGTAAAGAGAGCTGGAGGGAGTTGTGTCCTGACGAAAAGGCCATGTGGAGCGGGCTGGAGGGGCCTTTCGAAGGCTCTGGAGTAAGATTTGGGCCTATGAAGTCCTTTGCAGTAAACAACATGCAACATGATTGCCTGTGGAGAGAGCTGGAGGGGCTTGTGGCACTGTGGAAAGGCCTGTGGCCCAGTAGGAGCCTGTGGTCATGTGGAGAGAGCTGAAGGTGTTGTGGCCCTGTGGAAAGGCCTGTGACCCTGTATAGGGGTCCGTTGCCCTGTGGAGAGAGCTGGAGGGGCTCGTGCCCTATGGAAATGACTATGGCCATGTAGAAAGGCCTTTTGGCCTTGAAGAGGGGGCTTGTGCTCTGCAGACGGGCCTTGTGTCTCTGTGGAGAGAGCTAAATGGGGCTGTGTCCATGCAGAAAGTGCATTTGGCCCTGTGGAGGGGAGCTATGGCCCTGTAATGAGAGCTTGTTGTCCTGTGGAGAAGAGTTGGAGGGGATTGTGGCCCTGTGGAAATGCTTGTGGCCCGGCAGAAGGAGCCTATGGTACTGTGGAGAGAGTTGAAGGGGTTGTTTGCCCGCAGAGGGGCATGTAGTGATGTAAAGAGAGCTGGAGGGAGTTTTGCTCTGCTAAAAAAGGCCATGTGGAGTGGGCTGGAGGGGCCTGTGGAAGGCTCTGGAGTAAGATTGGGGCCTATGAAGTCTTTTGCAGTAAACAACATGCAACATGATTGCCTGTGGAAAGAGCTGGAGGGGCTTGTGGCACTGTGTAAAGGCCTGTGGCCCGGTAGGAGCCTGTGGTCCTGTGGAGAGAGCTGAAGGGGCTTGTGGCCCTGTGGAAAGGCCTGTGACCCTGTATAGTGGTCTGTTGCCCTGTGGAGAGAGCTGGAGGGGCTTGTGGCCCTGAGGAAAGGGCCTATGGCCCTGTGGAGAGAGCTGAAGGTGGGTGCGGCCCTGTGGAAAGGCCTGTGACCCTGAAGAGGGATCTGTGGCCCTTCAAATGGGCCTGTTGCCCTGTGGAGAGAGCTGGAGTGGGTTATGGCCCTGTGGAAATGCCTATGGCACTGCGGAAAGGGACCTCTGGCCCTTTGCAAAGGGTCATTGGCCTTGTGGAGTGGGCTATTGCCCTGTTGACGGGCCTGTGGCCCTGTGTGATTGTTGATAGCCTGACAAATCATCCAATAAAAACTTGCATATTTTTCAAGGATCCTGTAGCTTAAAGATGTTTCCTGACAATTCACTTTAATGTTCAGGAAGCATCCTACAGGAACAAGATTCTTAAAAAATACACAAGTGTTAAACACTGTGTAGCTTTGTGGTTACTTACCAATTAATCTTCTCTGCTGCAACTTGAGTAGTGCTTCTTACCTTTGACCTACAGGAAGAGGTGTGCATGAGAGAGAGTCATTGAGAGGCACATAGAGGCAAAGAGGGGAGCAAAGGGGCAAAGGTAGGCACATAGAGGGATGCAAAAGGTAAATAGAAGCACAGGGAGGGACAGAGAGGCACAGAGACCGATAGAGAGCCACAGATGGGCAAAGACAGAGATTGAGAGGCTCGTGAAGGCACAGAGACAAAAAAAGGCACTTTGGATGGAAAGAAAGCACCAGAGAGAGAGCATGCGAGAGAGTGGTGCAATGGGGAGAGATCAAAAGTGAGCGCCAGTGATGCACTGGAGACTGAGAGAGCACAAAAGAGAGCACTGCACTATAAAGACAGAGGAGTACCAGAGAGCGGTGCAGTAGGGAGAAAGAGAACACATCAGAGAGTGGTGCACTGGAAAGAGAGTGAAAGAGCACCAGAGAGCATTGCACTGGAGAGAGAGAAAGAGAGAGAGACAGAAAGCAGTGTGCCAGTGTAAAAGGGCACCAGAGAGTGATGCACTGACTGGACAAATGGTCATTTTTATAGGCAGTTCTACATGTCGGGTTGCTGGACAGCTGGGGGTCATGCTTACCGTTGTTAGGGATGGTAATATATTCTGCTTCCCTAGGCCTGATTTCCAGGGACTGCACTGCTCTGACTGGCAGGAGCACTTTTATGGCTACCTGACCTTTAAATTATTATGGATTCTAGTAATACTGACAAAGCATTAGACTAAACGGCTCAGAAACCTGACGGTAGTAAATGATTGTGCCATTTGAACAGTTGTCAGAATTGTTTCATCATAGCCATAGGACTTCCACTTTATATTTATCTTTAAAATAGTTATTAAAAGGACTCTGTCACCAGGTTTTTGACATCCCATCGGACAGCAGCATAATGTAGAGATAGAAATCCTGATCCAGCAATGTTTCACTTACTGAGCTCCTTGCTGTCATTTTGATAAAATTACTGTTTTCTCTGTTGCAGATTTGGCAGCTCCCAAGTATGACTGGACTACTGGAGTAGTGCTCTAATGATAATCTCCAGATGATTTAACAGTGTTTTAATGCAAACTACACTGAGCAGCCTAGTAAGTGATATATCACTGGAATAAAGATGTCTGTGTCCACATTATGGTGCGCTCAGATGAGATGGCTAAAACCTGGTGACAGAATCCCTTTAACACTAATACAAACAGTACAAATGTTTATAATAAAGAAAATCTTCTCCCATTGCTTCGAGGGCCCCGTTCACCTGGAATTGTAGAACAACCTAGAATAGAAAAGAAACAAATAAAACATGAATTCAGAAACTTTAACAAGACCGGAACTTTAGTCTCCGAAACGCCTCATTCTTTCTTGGGAGCTGATCACTGCCGTCTTCTTAATCTCTTTAAAGGAAAGAAGGGGAATACATATGTTAAAACCGAAATGTTTATTGTTCAAGGACAATGTGAATGAGTATATTGACCAATTACCCTGGGTGTTTCCTTTTCCTCAACTGCATCCCTGTCTTCATGGACCTTGTTGTGACCCTAGGTTCGATTGGTGCTCTCCGCCTGATATAAATAATAACATTACATTTTCTGGGCACTTAGAGTGGTATAAGGATATCTTCTATCAATCCTAAAAGTTTAGGCATCGAGGTTTGTTCTGCGATGGAGATATCATCAATAAACGCCTGTAATATACCCTTCCGCATACTGTCTACAAGTGGCCGCTACTGAGAGCACTTTGCCTGGGTATAGGTGCTGAGGATGCTCAGAAGAACAAGTCATTGTCCATAACATCACAAGCTATGTACAGTTTGCCAACTCCTACTAGCTTGCTTGATTTAATAATATACCCACCTTTGAGTCTTAGTATTTAAATTTGACACACCGAGGTCCTCTGTTTCACCCTGGGCACTGTAGTCTTCAGCTTGCTGGACCATTTGCTCCTCTTCTCCATTGCTCTCTTCTGCTTCTCTTTAGGGGAGATAGAAAACAGAATATTACATTTTATCAACAATTTGGTGAAATAGATCATAACTGCTTTGCAATAAATTACCTTGAGCTGCTGGGTTGAGGTTGATTTTCCGATGATTTCCCTGCTGCCAAGACCAGTGTGTATGCTTGGCAGAGGTCTCCTAATGTTTTTTCTCTGTAATTCCTCTCTGCTGTCATGTTGGAATGACTGAGATATTTGGAGAAAAGATACCTCTGTGTCTCTGTTAAATGTGACACGGTCCATGTTTCACAAGTTTTTCTTGCCACCTGACTAGAGATGGATTTAAGTTTGTACCTAGATAGCAATAGAGTAGATCATAAATACATGGCACAACATCTAATATGTAGGATTTTTAACTTTTAAGACTTACTTCTTCTGGTAGCGATGAAGGTCGGTGGATACATTATATATCTGTCTTCCTGTAGTCGATAAGAAGAATTTATCTGGACTGTCTTTTTTGGCCAGCACCCGTCTCACTTTTTTAAAGTAGATGTTAAACCACTGTAAATAAACAAAACAAAAAACAGTAAACCACTTAATAAAAATTGAGTTGGGCCCTTCAATATTAAGATAAGAAAATTTGAAATAGACTAAATTAATTACTGGAGTCAATGACCGCACCAACGTGAGGGAGGGATGTGCCTAACCAGGAGAGCGAAACCTACAGACTAAAAGGGCAGTATCTCTCCTCCGCCTCAGTTGGATTTCAGAGCATGATAGGAACCACACAATCTAAATATATAGAAAAGTCACCTCACACCAAACATATGTCAGACTATAAACTGCCCACCATTCATTTAAAGTGCAGAACATCTGTGATAAGGGAGAGCATATCTGTTCCTACTGATAATGCATTCTGGATGCTGCTGCAACAAGCATTATTGTTAAGAAAATGCACTATTCTGGACACCGATACTATGGTTTAGCATCCTGGATACTGCAGGGAAATAAGGGAAAGACTCCCAACACACCTGCATGAGGATGTAGCACCAAGTTGTCCTGTAAAATCTGGTTAAAGGGAGGATCTACTAAAAGGGACAGAATGCCACTAATCCTACGGGTTGAAGTCATGACAACTAACAGATCCCTCTCTAATGTGGGTGCCATCGTAGTGACAGGAACATCTTACCTTTTCTTCTTCTTCAGTAAGCACAAAACAGGCTACTTGGTGGGCAGCAGTCTTATGGGATTTAACTCCGACAATTATTAGCTGTTCATTTTGATAGATGTGACGCATCCTCTCTGTCCACTCAGAAACCTGTGAGTCAAGACATGGGAAAGTTAGATAGACATGTGGCTTTAAATCAGGATAATGAGTAGGTTGTTACTTACCGTCATGTTTCTGACAACTCCTGGTCTTTGTAAGTGTTTTAGTATGATTAAGGCCTCAAGGTAATAGAGAATCTCCAACTGATGCACTTCATTTCGGGATCCTCCTTGGACATCCTCGATGGCTTGCAGGAAAGCTGGCTTTGCAACGGTCAGGATCTCCTGGCATTGCTGAGGTGTTTTGTCCAATTTATGCAACTCCAGGTACCTAAGAGAAAGATTAATAAATGTGACTGATAGGTGAGGCCTATTTTTAAGTCATGTATGAAAAATCCTGGCGGGAGAGAGAAAAGAGAAAAAATAATAATTGTGCATACATCTGAAAGGATAAAAATTAGCTGACATACCTTTTGCTGACAACTTCTTTTGCAACTCCCTTGGAAAATTTCTTCTGAATATCCGCAGTCACATACTGGAAATACTTCATTGCCTTGAAGAGTTTTTCATTTTTATCGCGTAAATTGGTTGCAAATAGTTGATAATGTACAAATTTCCGGACATTCTTAATGTAGTTGGTGACAGTTTGGTTGCACAGACCGAGATCTTGAAGGTTTTTGAAAAATAAATGGGCGTTTTCAATCTTTGTCGCAAAGTTGAGGCTCACACGGCGTTTGTTCATAAAGTATAAAAACCTTGACACATTTTCAACAATTTGTTTGTATCTTTCCAGCTTGCAATGGTTCTGCAAATAAGAGGAAAAACCTTTTAATATTGGATGAGACAGAGAATGGTGATCATAATAACCTGCATCTTTCATTTTGATCCTCTTGTCAACAGTCCATTTCTGGCTTGTCATCCTACAAATTTGGAAGAAAGAACAACAGGTCAGAGTAGAAACAAATTAGAACTTTGAGAAAAATACTGTGTAAGCATATACAGCATATATATAGTGACGTCCTGCCAATGGCAGTAGACTATGCAGCCGCTATGGGGCCTGTGAGTCCAGGGTTCCCTGTAACGACGCATTCATGGGGCCCTCACCCAGTGGAAGAATCTGGGGAAATGTCGGGGACCTTGACAGCTGGGGGTTCCACTCACCGTTGTCAGGGGTGGTAAACATTTCTGTGTCCCCAGGCCCGATTTCTGTGGACCCCAGTGCTCTGACTGGCAGCAGCACTTTGCTGGCTGCCTGCCCTTTATACGCAGCATCCACTGCTGAACACTGCGTGTTCTGAAGTTCATCTGTGGGTAAAGCTAGTACATCATCCTCTACTGGCCCACAGATGAAAATCGTAATGGCAGTGCATTTTAGTATGCCCCGCCAAAGCTGTGTGCCCCACAGAGCTGTCTGTGTGTAGGGCACTTTTTTGGCATCCTGTTTTATGGCTGCAATGGAAGGGAAATCTATTGCCTAAAATAGGAGAAAAAATTACTTTGTAAGGGCTGTAAAGTTGTGGGATATGCTATTAATTGTCCCAGTTAAACATTATTTGTATTGTTTTTTTGCTCAATATATATATATATAAATATATATATATATATAGATATATATATATAGATATATATAGATATGTATATATATATAAAAGCATGATGAGTGAGAATGTTACACACACTAACTGACCTCGGCCTGTCTTCATCTGTTTGGCTGGTATTTTCCTCTCTTTCTCTGGTCTCTGGTTGTTGATCGGCTTCACTGTCGGATGTTTCAGAGGATGTATAGTCTTCTGCAGCTGAAAGATGCACCAATTCAGGATTTGATATGGCTCGGCGTGCCGATGTGCCAGTTGATGTAGATGGCTTCTCATCTTCAACAGTCCTGTAAATTATAAAAATCCTTAGTAATAACGTGAAGTACAATCTTGAGTAGGCCAGCAGTGTTGACAATTTTTTAAAGTGGCCTAAAAGCCAGGATGTGCTGAGGCCAAGGCAATGTTTGAGCAAGGGATTAAAGTAAATTCCTTGTATAAATTTACACTGACCTGTAGACATCATAATCCTCTGGGACGGGCGGCTCTTCCTCTGTGACGGACGGCTCTTCCACTGTGACGGGCGGCTCTTCCTCTGTGACGGACGGCTCTTCCTCTGTGACGGACGGCTCTTCCTCTGGGACGGGCGGCTCTTCCTCTGGGACGGGCGGCTCTTCCTCTGGGACGGGCGGCTCTTCCTCTGGGACGGACGGCTCTTCCTCTGGGACGGGCGGCTCTTCCTCTGGGACGGGCAGCTCTTCCTCTGGGACGGGCGGCTCTTCCACTGTGACGGGCGGCTCTTCCTCTGGGACGGACGGCTCTTCCACTGTGACGGACGGCTCTTCCTCTGTGACGGACGGCTCTTCCTCTGGGACGGGCGGCTCTTCCTCTGGGACGGGCGGCTCTTCCACTGTGACGGGCGGCTCTTCCTCTGTGACGGACGGCTCTTCCTCTGTGACGGACAGCTCTTCCTCTGGGACGGGCGGCTCTTCCTCTGGGACGGGCGGCTCTTCCTCTGGGACGGGCGACTCCTCCTCGATGACTGTAGACATTTCCTCCTCAACAGGCAGCACTTCCTCCTCATTAGGCAGCTCTTGCTCACTGGCTGTCAGCTCCTCCTGCACAGGTGATGCCCCCTCATCTTCAACAATCCTGTAAATATAAAATACACGTGATTATTTGGCATAGTTCAGAACATATATGCAAATCTATAAAGCTTACACAAGTATGAACATCAGTATTCAAAGAATAAGATGCTAGTGGGGCATACCTGGCCATAGTTGGTTTCTCGGGTACTATAAACCCTCTGTCCTCCAGGAAGGAGATAAGATCGTCCTTTGTAGTGATCTCTGGAATCTTGTCATAAGGGATATATGTTCCTTTTGTTGCAATTGCTATCAGTGAGTTTCTAGATTCTTTCACTAGCGCATCCTTCTCCTCTTCTGTACAGCATCTAAGGCATTGTCGTGTAAGGTGCTGTGGCAGTTGAGTAAATGCTTTGTAACATAGTGGACATGTCTTCAGCATCCTGAAGCCGCTGTAAAAAAGAAAAATGGAAGATCAGGAACAATATCAGTGAGAATCTAGCTTTTCCACCCACTAATATCAACCAGCATTTTTTATGTTTCAGCAGGATAACTGGATTTCAAAAATCTGATTTTTTTTTACAACAAATACACAGCTCATGAGAAAAGGCACGTCTCATCATTGCCATAGATTTTTTTAAAAAGATGAGGGCTGGCTCTAGAGTGTATTTTGACCACCAATAGCCAGCCCTCATTTTTGGTCACAAAAACGGACAAACGTACACAATTTTTTAAGGATCAATTGTTTAGCACAAGTTAATGCACTTTTATAGCATACTACACAAATTGTGGCAATATTGTGCACATAACACATGCGGTTTTTTATCATATGCATGTTCCTAGATCTTGCGCAAATCTGAGGTTTTGCAAGAATTATTTAGATTGACAAAGATACCGTGCAAAAAATTAATGTGGTATTGACTATGCAAATGCGTATACAGTTTTGCACATGACCGGCACTCATTTATCAGTCAAAAAGGAGAAAAAACGAGTGAGCGAGCAAGTACATATACAGTTTAAAGCCTTTTCACACTGCAAACTTTGAAAGATACAGAAAGACCGCGCCAAAAACATAAACCCTTTCTGTGACTGAGCCTGAACAATTGCAAGCCTTAACATGATGTTATAATACACTTTCACACCGCAATCCTTCCCCCTCCCCCCACCACAGTAATACAACCAAGCTAAAAAGTTTGCAGAGGTCACAGAGAGGACATCAGATTAGGCACCTGATTCCAGTACAAACTATATGAGTACAAGCATACTTATACACCTGATTCCAGTACAAGCTATATGAGTACAAGTATACTTATACACCTGATTCCAGTACAAGCTATATGAGTACAAGTATACTTATACACCTGATTCCAGTACAAGCTATATGAGTACAAGTATACTTATACACCTGATTCCAGTACAAGCTCAGATGATGCTGCAGTATAGTTAGGCACCTGATCCCAATACATGCTGTATGTTAACCTCTTCTGCAAATACTCCCATGGTCTCAGTGTACCCCAGAATGCATGCTGCAATGGTGTCCAGAAAGAGTATTTCTAGAAGCAACACATACCTCTGCAGATTCATATTTCCCTCCCACTCACTATCCCACCAGGTGTACTTACCTTCTTTTGGGCGGCATGGTTGTAATTGGCTAAGGTCACAGCTTCTCTTGTGCACTAATCACCCTTGTTGCTCCTGAGCACTGGATCAAATTAAACTTCCCTCCAAAACTCCTTTTCCTTTTCCTAAAATGATGGTTTATTTGAATGTAAATCATGAATCTGCTCCGATTGGTTAATGCAACTTAGTAGGCGTAGCTTTTTCTTGATGAGAGCTGGCTACAGGTACTTCCAGGACGACCCGTAGCCAGCCCTCACCCTTGGAATAGCTCAATGAGGATGAGAGCTGGCTACAGGTGCCTCCAGGGCGACCCCTAGCCAGCCCTCACCCTTGGAGCAGCTCAATGAGGATGAGAGCTGGCTACAGGTGCCTCCAGGGCGACCCGTAGCCAGCCCTCACCCTTGGAATAGCTCAATGAGGATGAGAGCTGGCTACAGGTGCCTCCAGGGCGACCCCTAGCCAGCCCTCACCCTTGGAATAGCTCAATGAGGATGAGAGCTGGCTACAGGTTTGATGATACCAAAAGCACTTAAAATTCAATCTGCAACAAAAAAAAGTCGCTCTGACGCCGCCGTTAAGGGCTGCGTCCGTTATCACGCTCATCTGATAAATTACGGAAAAAAAAAGGAAACTTTATAGCTTTTTTGGCGCGCTTATTTCACTGCCTTTTCCTACGCGCCGCCGTTCAGCGCAGCTTCCGTTATCACGCTCATCTAATGAATTATGGAAAAAAACGTAAACTTTATAGTTTTTTTGGCGCGCTTATTTCACCGCCTGTTCCTACGCGCCACGGTTCAGCGCACCTTCCGTTATCACGCTCATCTGATGAATTCCGGAAAAAAAACGTAAACTTTATAGTTTTTTTGGCGCGCTTATTTCACCGCCCGTTCCTACGCGCCGCCATTCAGTGCAGCATCCGTTATCACGCTCATCTGATGAATTACGGAAAAAAAACGTAAACTTTATAGTTTTTTTGGCGCGCTTATTTCACCGCCCGTTCCTCCGCGCCGTCGTTCAACGCAGCTTCCGTTATCACGCTCATCTAATGAATTATGGAAAAAAAACGTACACTTTATAGCTTTTTTGGCGCGCTTATTTCACCGCCCGTTCCTACGCGCCGCCGTTCAGCTCAGCTTCCGTTATCACGCTCATCTGATGAATTACGGAAAAAAAACGTAAATTTTATAGTTTTTTTGGCGCACTTATTTCACCGCCCGTTCCTACGCGCCGCCGTTCAGCGCAGCGTCCGTTATCACCCTCATCTGATGAATTACGGAAAAAAAAACGTAAACTTTATAGTTTTTTTGGCGCGCTTATTTCACCGCCCGTTCCTATGCTCCGCCGTTCAGCGCAGCGTCCGTTATCACGCTCAATGAGGATGAGAGCTGGCTACAGGTGCCTCCAGGGCGACACGTAGCCAGCCCTCACCCTTGGAATAGCTCAATGAGGATGAGAGCTGGCTACAGGTGCCTCCAGGGCGACCCCTAGCCAGCCCTCACCCTTGGAATAGCTCAATGAGGATGAGAGCTGGCTACAGGTGCCTCCAGGGCGACACGTAGCCAGCCCTCACCCTTGGAATAGCTCAATGAGGATGAGAGCTGGCTACAGGTGCCTCCAGGGCGACCCCTAGCCAGCCCTCACCCTTGGAATAGCTAAATGAGGATGAGAGCTGGCTACAGGTGCCTCCAGGGCATACCCGTAGCCAGCCCTCACCCTTGGAATAGCTCAATGAGGATGAGAGCTGGCTACAGGTGCCTCCAGGGCGACCCCTAGCCAGCCCTCACCCTTGGAGCAGCTCAATGAGGATGAGAGCTGGCTACAGGTGCCTCCAGGGCGACCCCTAGCCAGCCCTCACCCTTGGAGCAGCTCAATGAGGATGAGAGCTGGCTACAGGTGCCTCCAGGGCGACCCCTAGCCAGCCCTCACCCTTGGAGCAGCTCAATGAGGATGAGAGCTGGCTACAGGTGCCTCCAGGGCGACCCCTAGCCAGCCCTCACCCTTGGAGCAGCTCAATGAGGATGAGAGCTGGCTACAGGTGCCTCCAGGGCGACCCCTAGCCAGCCCTCACCCTTGGAATAGCTCAATGAGGATGAGAGCTGGCTACAGGTGCCTCCAGGGCGACCCCTAGCCAGCCCTCACCCTTGGAGCAGCTCAATGAGAATGAGAGCTGGCTACAGGTGCCTCCAGGGCGACCCCTAGCCAGCCCTCACCCTTGGAGCAGCTCAATGAGGATGAGAGCTGGCTACAGGTGCCTCCAGGGCGACCCCTAGCCAGCCCTCACCCTTGGAGCAGCTCAATGAGGATGAGAGCTGGCTACAGGTGCCTCCAGGGCGACCCCTAGCCAGCCCTCACCCTTGGAGCAGCTCAATGAGGATGAGAGCTGGCTACAGGTGCCTCCAGGGCGACCCCTAGCCAGCCCTCACCCTTGGAGCAGCTCAATGAGGATGAGAGCTGGCTACAGGTGCCTCCAGGGCGACCCTTAGCCAGCCCTCACCCTTGGAATAGCTCAATGAGGATGAGAGCTGGCTACAGGTTTGATGATAGCAAAAGCACTTAAAATTCAATCTACAACAAAAAAAAAAGTCGCTCTGACGCCGCCGTTAAGGGCTGCGTCCGTTATCACGCTGATCTGATAAATTACAGAAAAAAAACGTAAACTTTATCGTTTTTTTGGCGCACTTATTTCATCGCCCGTTCCTACGTGTCGCCGTTCAGCGCAGCGTCCGTTATCATGCTCATCTGATGAATTACGGAAAAAAAACGTAAACTTTATAGTTTTTTTGGCGCGCTTATTTCACCGCCCGTTCCTACGCGCCGCCGTTCAGCGCAGCGTCCGTTATCACCCTCATCTGATGAATTACGGAAACAAAACGTAAACTTTATAGTTTTTTTTGGCGCGCTTATTTCACCGCCCGTTCCTATGCGCCGCCGTTCAGCGCAGCGTCCGTTATCACGCTCAATGAGGATGAGAGCTGGCTACAAGTGCCTCCAGGGCGACACGTAGCCAGCCCTCACCCTTGGAATAGCTCAATGAGGATGAGAGCTGGCTACAGGTGCCTCCAGGGCGACCCCTAGCCAGCCCTCACCCTTGGAGCAGCTCAATGAGGATGAGAGCTGGCTACAGGTGCCTCCAGGGCGACCCCTAGCCAGCCCTCACCCTTGGAGCAGCTCAATGAGGATGAGAGCTGGCTACAGGTGCCTCCAGGGCGACCCCTAGCCAGCCCTCACCCTTGGAGCAGCTCAATGAGGATGAGAGCTGGCTACAGGTGCCTCCAGGGCGACCCCTAGCCAGCCCTCACCCTTGGAGCAGCTCAATGAGGATGAGAGCTGGCTACAGGTGCCTCCAGGGCGACCCCTAGCCAGCCCTCACCCTTGGAGCAGCTCAATGAGGATGAGAGCTGGCTACAGGTGCCTCCAGGGCGACCCCTAGCCAGCCCTCACCCTTGGAGCAGCTCAATGAGGATGAGAGCTGGCTACAGGTGCCTCCAGGACGACCCCTAGCCAGCCCTCACCCTTGGAGCAGCTCAATGAGGATGAGAGCTGGCTACAGGTGCCTCCAGGGCGACCCCTAGCCAGCCCTCACCCTTGGAGCAGCTCAATGAGGATGAGAGCTGGCTACAGGTGCCTCCATGGCGACCCCTAGCCAGCCCTCACCCTTGGAGCAGCTCAATGAGGATGAGAGCTGGCTACAGGTGCCTCCAGGGCGACCCCTAGCCAGCCCTCACCCTTGGAGCAGCTCAATGAGGATGAGAGCTGGCTACAGGTGCCTCCAGGGCGACCCCTAGCCAGCCCTCACCCTTGGAGCAGCTCAATGAGGATGAGAGCTGGCTACAGGTGACTGCAGGGCGACCCCTAGCCAGCCCTCACCCTTGGAGCAGCTCAATGAGGATGAGAGCTGGCTACAGGTGCCTCCAGGGCGACCCCTAGCCAGCCCTCACGCTTGGAGCAGCTCAATGAGGATGAGAGCTGGCTACAGGTGCCTCCAGGGCGACCCCTAGCCAGCCCTCACCCTTGGAGCAGCTCAATGAGGATGAGAGCTGGCTACAGGTGCCTCCAGGGCGACCCCTAGCCAGCCCTCACCCTTGGAGCAGCTCAATGAGGATGAGAGCTGGCTACAGGTGCCTCCAGGGCGACCCCTAGCCAGCCCTCACCCTTGGAGCAGCTCAATGAGGATGAGAGCTGGCTACAGGTGCCTCCAGGGCGACCCCTAGCCAGCCCTCACCCTTGGAATAGCTCAATGAGGATGAGAGCTGGCTACAGGTTTGATGATACCAAAAGCACTTAAAATTCAATCTGCAACAAAAAAAAGTCGCTCTGACGCCGCCGTTAAGGGCTGCGTCCGTTATCACGCTCATCTGATAAATTACAGAAAAAAAAGTAAACTTTATCGTTTTTTTGGCGCACTTATTTCACCGCCCGTTCCTACGTGCCGCCGTTCAGCACAGCATCCGTTATCACGCTCATCTGATGAATTACGGAAAAAAAACGTAAACTTTATAGTTTTTTTGGCGCGCTTATTTCACCGCCCGTTCCTACGCGCCGCCATTCAGCGCAGCGTCCGTTATCACGCTCATCTGATGAATTACGGAAAAAAAACGTAAACTTTATAGTTTTTTTGGCACGCTTATTTCACCGCCCGTTCCTACGCGCCGCCGTTCAACGCAGCTTCCGTTATCACGCTCATCTAATGAATTATGGAAAAAAAACGTACACTTTATAGCTTTTTTGGCGCGCTTATTTCACCGCCCGTTCCTACGCGCCGCCGTTCAGCGCAGCTTCCGTTATCACGCTCATCTGATGAATTACGGAAAAAAAACGTAAATTTTATAGTTTTTTTGGCGCGCTTATTTCACCGCCCGTTCCTACGCGCCGCCGTTCAGCGCAGCGTCCGTTATCACCCTCATCTGATGAATTACGAAAAAAAACGTAAACTTTATAGTTTTTTTGGCGCGCTTATTTCACCGCCCGTTCCTATGCGCCGCCGTTCAGCGCAGCGTCCGTTATCACGCTCAATGAGGATGAGAGTTGGCTACAGGTGCCTCCAGGGCGACACGTAGCCAGCCCTCACTCTTCGAATAGCTCAATGAGGATGAGAGCTGGCTACAGGTGTCTCCAGGGCGACCCCTAGCCAGCCCTCACCCTTGGAGCAGCTCAATGAGGATGAGAGCTGGCTACAGGTGCCTCCAGGGCGACCCCTAGCCAGCCCTCACCCTTGGAGCAGCTCAATGAGGATGAGAGCTGGCTACAGGTGCCTCCAGGGCGACCCCTAGCCAGCCCTCACCCTTGGAGCAGCTCAATGAGGATGAGAGCTGGCTACAGGTGCCTCCAGGGCGACCCCTAGCCAGCCCTCCCCCTTGGAGCAGCTCAATGAGGATGAGAGCTGGCTACAGGTGCCTCCAGGGCGACCCCTAGCCAGCCCTCCCCCTTGGAGCAGCTCAATGAGGATGAGAGCTGGCTACAGGTGCCTCCAGGGCGACCCCTAGCCAGCCCTCCCCCTTGGAGCAGCTCAATGAGGATGAGAGCTGGCTACAGGTGCCTCCAGGGCGACCCCTAGCCAGCCCTCACCCTTGGAGCAGCTCAATGAGGATGAGAGCTGGCTACAGGTGCCTCCAGGGCGACCCGTAGCCAGCCCTCACCCTTGGAGCAGCTCAATGAGGATGAGAGCTGGCTACAGGTGCCTCCAGGGCGACCCCTAGCCAGCCCTCACCCTTGGAGCAGCTCAATGAAGATGAGAGCTGGCTACAGGTGCCTCCAGGGCGACCCCTAGCCAGCCCTCACCCTTGGAGCAGCTCAATGAGGATGAGAGCTGGCTACCGGTGCCTCCAGGGCGACCCCTAGCCAGCCCTCACCCTTGGAGCAGCTCAATGAGGATGAGAGCTGGCTACAGGTGCCTCCAGGGCGACCCCTAGCCAGCCCTCACCCTTGGAGCAGCTCAATGAGGATGAGAGCTGGCTACAGGTGCCTCCAGGGCGACCCCTAGCCAGCCCTCACCCTTGGAGCAGCTCAATGAGGATGAGAGCTGGCTACAGGTGCCTCCAGGGCGACCCCTAGCCAGCCCTCACCCTTGGAGCAGCTCAATGAGGATGAGAGCTGGCTACAGGTGCCTCCAGGGCGACCCCTAGCCAGCCCTCACCCTTGGAGCAGCTCAATGAGGATGAGAGCTGGCTACAGGTGCCTCCAGGGCGACCCCTAGCCAGCCCTCACCCTTGGAGCAGCTCAAGTGAGGATGAGAGCTGGCTACAGGTGCCTCCAGGGCGACCCCTAGCCAGCCCTCACCCTTGGAGCAGCTCAATGAGGATGAGAGCTGGCTACAGGTGCCTCCAGGGCGACCCTTAGCCAGCCCTCACCCTTGGAATAGCTCAATGAGGATGAGAGCTGGCTACAGGTTTGATGATAGCAAAAGCACTTAAAATTCAATCTACAACAAAAAAAAGTCGCTCTGATGCCGCCGTTAAGGGCTGCGTCCGTTATCACGCTGATCTGATAAATTACAGAAAAATAACGTAAACTTTATCGTTTTTTTGGCGCACTTATTTCATCGCCCGTTCCTACGTGTCGCCGTTCAGCACAGCATCCGTTATCACGCTCATCTGATGAATTACGGAAAAAAAAAGTAAACTTTATAGTTTTTTTGGCGCGCTTATTTCACCGCCCGTTCCTACGCGCCGCCATTCAGCGCAGCGTCCGTTATCATGCTCATCTGATGAATTACGGAAAAAAAACGTAAACTTTATAGTTTTTTTGGCGCGCTTATTTCACCGCCCGTTCCTACGCGCCGCCGTTCAGCGCAGCGTCCGTTATCACCCTCATCTGATGAATTACGGAAAAAAAACGTAAACTTTATAGTTTTTTTTGTCGCGCTTATTTCACCGCCCGTTCCTATGCGCCGCCGTTCAGCGCAGCGTCCGTTATCACGCTCAATGAGGATGAGAGCTGGCTACAAGTGCCTCCAGGGCGACACGTAGCCAGCCCTCACCCTTGGAATAGCTCAATGATGATGAGAGCTGGCTACAGGTGCCTCCAGGGCGACCCCTAGCCAGCCCTCACCCTTGGAGCAGCTCAATGAGGATGAGAGCTGGCTACAGGTGCCTCCAGGGCGACCCCTAGCCAGCCCTCACCCTTGGAGCAGCTCAATGAGGATGAGAGCTGGCTACAGGTGCCTCCAGGGCGACCCCTAGCCAGCCCTCACCCTTGGAGCAGCTCAATGAGGATGAGAGCTGGCTACAGGTGCCTCCAGGGCGACCCCTAGCCAGCCCTCACCCTTGGAGCAGCTCAATGAGGATGAGAGCTGGCTACAGGTGCCTCCAGGGCGACCCCTAGCCAGCCCTCACCCTTGGAGCAGCTCAATGAGGATGAGAGCTGGCTACAGGTGCCTCCAGGACGACCCCTAGCCAGCCCTCACCCTTGGAGCAGCTCAATGAGGATGAGAGCTGGCTACAGGTGCCTCCAGGGCGACCCCTAGCCAGCCCTCACCCTTGGAGCAGCTCAATGAGGATGAGAGCTGGCTACAGGTGCCTCCATGGCGACCCCTAGCCAGCCTTCACCCTTGGAGCAGCTCAATGAGGATGAGAGCTGCCTACAGGTGCCTCCAGGGCGACCCCTAGCCAGCCCTCACCCTTGGAGCAGCTCAATGAGGATGAGAGCTGGCTACAGGTGCCTCCAGGGCGACCCCTAGCCAGCCCTCACGCTTGGAGCAGCTCAATGAGGATGAGAGCTGGCTACAGGTGCCTCCAGGGCGACCCCTAGCCAGCCTTCACCCTTGGAGCAGCTCAATGAGGATGAGAGCTGGCTACAGGTGCCTCCAGGGCGACCCCTAGCCAGCCCTCACCCTTGGAGCAGCTCAATGAGGATGAGAGCTGGCTACAGGTGCCTCCAGGGCGACCCCTAGCCAGCCCTCACCCTTGGAGCAGCTCAATGAGGATGAGAGCTGGCTACAGGTGCCTCCAGGGCGACCCCTAGCCAGCCCTCACCCTTGGAGCAGCTCAGTGAGGATGAGAGCTGGCTACAGGTGCCTCCAGGGCGACCCCTAGCCAGCCCTCACCCTTGGAATAGCTCAATGAGGATGAGAGCTGGCTACAGGTTTGATGATACCAAAAGCACTTAAAATTCAATCTGCAACAAAAAAAAGTCGCTCTGACGCCGCCGTTAAGGGCTGCGTCCGTTATCACGCTCATCTGATAAATTACAGAAAAAAAACGTAAACTTTATCGTTTTTTTGGCGCACTTATTTCACCGCCCGTTCCTACGTGCCGTCGTTCAGCACAGCATCCGTTATCACGCTCATCTGATGAATTACGGAAAAAAAACGTAAACTTTATAGTTTTTTTGGCGCGCTTATTTCACCGCCCGTTCCTACGCGCCGCCATTCAGCGCAGCGTCCGTTATCACGCTCATCTGATGAATTACGGAAAAAAAACGTAAACTTTATAGTTTTTTTGGCGCGCTTATTTCACCGCCCGTTCCTACGCGCCGCCGTTCAACGCAGCTTCCGTTATCACGCTCATCTAATGAATTATGGAAAAAAAACGTACACTTTATAGCTTTTTTGGCGCGCTTATTTCACCGCCCGTTCCTACGCGCCGCCGTTCAGCGCAGCTTCCGTTATCACGCTCATCTGATGAATTACGGAAAAAAAACGTAAATTTTATAGTTTTTTTGGCGCGCTTATTTCACCGCCCGTTCCTACGCGCCGCCGTTCAGCGCAGCGTCCGTTATCACCCTCATCTGATGAATTACGAAAAAAAACGTAAACTTTATAGTTTTTTTGGCGCGCTTATTTCACCGCCCGTTCCTATGCGCCGCCGTTCAGCGCAGCGTCCGTTATCACGCTCAATGAGGATGAGAGTTGGCTACAGGTGCCTCCAGGGCGACACGTAGCCAGCCCTCACCCTTCGAATAGCTCAATGAGGATGAGAGCTGGCTACAGGTGTCTCCAGGGCGACCCCTAGCCAGCCCTCACCCTTGGAGCAGCTCAATGAGGATGAGAGCTGGCTACAGGTGCCTCCAGGGCGACCCCTAGCCAGCCCTCACCCTTGGAGCAGCTCAATGAGGATGAGAGCTGGCTACAGGTGCCTCCAGGGCGACCCCTAGCCAGCCCTCACCCTTGGAGCAGCTCAATGAGGATGAGAGCTGGCTACAGGTGCCTCCAGGGCGACCCCTAGCCAGCCCTCACCCTTGGAGCAGCTCAATGAGGATGAGAGCTGGCTACAGGTGCCTCCAGGGCGACCCCTAGCCAGCCCTCACCCTTGGAGCAGCTCAATGAGGATGAGAGCTGGCTACAGGTGCCTCCAGGGCGACCCCTAGCCAGCTCTCACCCTTGGAGCAGCTCAATGAGGATGAGAGCTGGCTACAGGTGCCTCCAGGGCGACCCCTAGCCAGCCCTCACCCTTGGAGCAGCTCAATGAGGATGAGAGCTGGCTACAGGTGCCTCCAGGGCGACCCCAAGCCAGCCCTCACCCTTGGAGCAGCTCAATGAGGATGAGAGCTGGCTACAGGTGCCTCCAGGGCGACCCCTAGCCAGCCCTCACCCTTGGAGCAGCTCAATGAGGATGAGAGCTGGCTACAGGTGCCTCCAGGGCGACCCCTAGCCAGCCCTCACCCTTGGAGCAGCTCAATGAGGATGAGAGCTGGCTACAGGTGCCTCCAGGGCGACCCCTAGCCAGCCCTCAGCCTTGGAGCAGCTCAATGAGGATGAGAGCTGGCTACAGGTGCCTCCAGGGCGACCCCTAGCCAGCCCTCACCCTTGGAGCAGCTCAATGAGGATGAGAGCTGGCTACAGGTGCCTCCAGGGCGACCCCTAGCCAGCCCTCACCCTTGGAGCAGCTCAATGAGGATGAGAGCTGGCTACAGGTGCCTCCAGGGCGACCCCTAGCCAGCCCTCACCCTTGGAGCAGCTCAATGAGGATGAGAGCTGGCTACAGGTGCCTCCAGGGCGACCCCTAGCCAGCCCTCACCCTTGGAGCAGCTCAATGAGGATGAGAGCTGGCTACAGGTGCCTCCAGGGCGACCCTTAGCCAGCCCTCACCCTTGGAATAGCTCAATGAGGATGAGAGCTGGCTACAGGTTTGATGATAGCAAAAGCACTTAAAATTCAATCTGCAACAAAAAAAAGTCGCTCTGACGCCGCCGTTAAGGGCTGCGTCCGTTATCACGGTGATCTGATCAATTACAGAAAAAAAACGTAAACTTTATCGTTTTTTTGGCGCACTTATTTCATCGCCCGTTCCTACGTGCCGCCGTTCAGCACAGCATCCGTTATCACGCTCATCTGATGATTTACGGAAAAAAAACGTAAACTTTATAGTTTTTTTGGCGCGCTTATTTCACCGCCCGTTCCTACGCGCCGCCATTCAGCGCAGCGTCCGTTATCACGCTCATCTGATGAATTACGGAAAAAAAACCTAAATTTTATAGTTTTTTTGGCGCGCTTATTTCACCGCCCGTTTCTACGCGCCGCCGTTCAGCGAAGCGTCCGTTATCACCCTCATCTGATGAATTACGAAAAAAAACGTAAACTTTATAGTTTTTTTGGCACGCTTATTTCACCGCCCGTTCCTATGCGCCGCCGTTCAGCGCAGCGTCCGTTATCACGCTCAATGAGGATGAGAGTTGGCTACAGGTGCCTCCAGGGCGACACGTAGCCAGCCCTCACCCTTCGAATAGCTCAATGAGGATGAGAGCTGGCTACAGGTGTCTCCAGGGCGACCCCTAGCCAGCCCTCACCCTTGGAGCAGCTCAATGAGGATGAGAGCTGGCTACAGGTGCCTCCAGGGCGACCCCAAGCCAGCCCTCACCCTTGGAGCAGCTCAATGAGGATGAGAGCTGGCTACAGGTGCCTCCAGGGCGACCCCTAGCCAGCCCTCACCCTTGGAGCAGCTCAATGAGGATGAGAGCTGGCTACAGGTGCCTCCAGGGCGACCCCTAGCCAGCCCTCACCCTTGGAGCAGCTCAATGAGGATGAGAGCTGGCTACAGGTGCCTCCAGGGCGACCCCTAGCCAGCCATCACCCTTGGAGCAGCTCAATGAGGATGAGAGCTGGCTACAGGTGCCTCCAGGGCGACCCCTAGCCAGCCCTCACCCTTGGAGCAGCTCAATGAGGATGAGAGCTGGCTACAGGTGCCTCCAGGGCGACCCGTAGCCAGCCCTCACCCTTGGAGCAGCTCAATGAGGATGAGAGCTGGCTACAGGTGCCTCCAGGGCGACCCCTAGCCAGCCCTCACCCTTGGAGCAGCTCAATGAGGATGAGAGCTGGCTACAGGTGCCTCCAGGGCGACCCCTAGCCAGCCCTCACCCTTGGAGCAGCTCAATGAGGATGAGAGCTGGCTACAGGTGCCTCCAGGGCGACCCCTAGCCAGCCCTCACCCTTGGAGCAGCTCAATGAGGATGAGAGCTGGCTACAGGTGCCTCCAGGGCGACCCCTAGCCAGCCCTCACCCTTGGAGCAGCTCAATGAGGATGAGAGCTGGCTACAGGTGCCTCCAGGGTGACCCGTAGCCAGCCCTCACCCTTGGAGCAGCTCAATGAGGATGAGAGCTGGCTACAGGTGCCTCCAGGGCGACCCTTAGCCAGCCCTCACCCTTGGAGCAGCTCAATGAGGATGAGAGCTGGCTACAGGTGCCTCCAGGGCGACCCCTAGCCAGCCCTCACCCTTGGAGCAGCTCAATGAGGATGAGAGCTGGCTACAGGTGCCTCCAGGGCGACCCTTAGCCAGCCCTCACCCTTGGAACAGCTCAATGAGGATGAGAGCTGGCTACAGGTTTGATGATAGCAAAAGCACTTAAAATTCAATCTGCAACAAAAAAAAGTCGCTCTGACGCCGCCGTTAAGGGCTGCGTCCGTTATCACGGTGATCTGATAAATTACAGAAAAAAAACGTAAACTTTATCGTTTTTTTGGCGCACTTATTTCATCGCCCGTTCCTACGTGCCGCCGTTCAGCACAGCATCCGTTATCACGCTCATCTGATGATTTACGGTAAAAAAAACGTAAACTTTATAGTTTTTTTGGCGCGCTTATTTCACCGCCCGTTCCTACGCGCCGCCATTCAGCGCAGCGTCCGTTATCACGCTCATCTGATGAATTACGGAAAAAAAACGTAAACTTTATAGTTTTTTTGGCGCGCTTATTTCACCGCCCGTTCCTACGCACCGCCGTTCAGCGCAGCGTCCGTTATCACCCTCATCTGATGAATTACGGAAAAAAAACGTAAACTTTATAGTTTTTTTTGGCGCGCTTATTTCACCGCCCGTTCCTATGCGCCGCCGTTCAGCGCAGCGTCCGTTATCACGCTCAATGAGGATGAGAGCTGGCTACAAGTGCCTCCAGGGCGACACGTAGCCAGCCCTCACCCTTGGAATAGCTCAATGAGGATGAGAGCTGGCTACAGGTGCCTCCAGGGCGACTCCTAGCCAGCCCTCACCCTTGGAGCAGCTCAATGAGGATGAGAGCTGGCTACAGGTGCTTCGAGGGCGAACCCTAGCCAGCCCTCACCCTTGGAGCAGCTCAATGAGGATGAGAGCTGGCTACAGGTGCCTCCAGGGCAACCCCTAGCCAGCCCTCACCCTTGGAGCAGCTCAAAGAGGATGAGAGCTGGCTACAGGTGCCTCCAGGGCGACCCCTAGCCAGCCCTCACCCTTGGAGCAGCTCAATGAGGATGAGAGCTGGCTACAGGTGCCTCCAGGGCGACCCGTAGCCAGCCCTCACCCTTGGAACAGCTCAATGAGGATGAGAGCTGGCTACAGGTGCCTCCAGGGCGACCCCTAGCCAGCCCTCACCCTTGGAGCAGCTCAATGAGGATGAGAGCTGGCTACAGGTGCCTCCAGGGCGACCCCTAGCCAGCCCTCACCCTTGGAGCAGCTCAATGAGGATGAGAGCTGGCTACAGGTGCCTCCAGGGCGACCCTTAGCCAGCCCTCACCCTTGGAATAGCTCAATGAGGATGAGAGCTGGCTACAGGTTTGATGATAGCAAAAGCACTTAAAATTCAATCTGCAACAAAATAAAGTCGCTCTGACGCCGCCGTTAAGGGCTGCGTCCGTTATCACGCTGATCTGATAAATTACAGAAAAAAAACGTAAACTTTATCGTTTTTTTGGCGCACTTATTTCATCGCCCGTTCCTACGTGCCGCCGTTCAGCACAGCATCCGTTATCACGCTCATCTGATGAATTACGGAAAAAAAACGTAAACTTTATAGTTTTTTTGGCGCACTTATTTCATCGCCCGTTCCTACGTGCCGCCGTTCAGCACAGCATCCGTTATCACGCTCATCTGATGAATTACGGAAAAAAAACGTAAACTTTATAGTTTTTTTGGCGCACTTATTTCATCGCCCGTTCCTACGTGCCGCCGTTCAGCACAGCATCCGTTATCACGCTCATCTGATGAATTACGGAAAAAAAACGTAAACTTTATAGATTTTTTGCGCGCTTATTTCACCGCCCGTTCCTACGCGCCGCCATTCAGCGCAGCGTCCGTTATCACGCTCATCTGATGAATTACGGAAAAAAAACGTAAACTTTATAGTTTTTTTGGCGCACTTATTTCACCGCCCGTTCCTACGCGCCGCCGTTCAGCGCAGCGTCCGTTATCACCCTCATCTGATGAATTACGGAAAAAAAATGTAAACTTTATAGTTTTTTTGGCGCGCTTATTTCACCGCCCGTTCCTATGCGCCGCCGTTCAGCGCAGCGTCCGTTATCACGCTCAATGAGGATGAGAGCTGGCTACAAGTGCCTCCAGGGCAACACGTAGCCAGCCCTCACCCTTGGAATAGCTCAATGAGGATGAGAGCTGGCTACAGGTGCCTCCAGGGCGACCCCTAGCCAGCCCTCACCCTTGGAGCAGCTCAATGAGGATGAGAGCTGGCTACAGGTGCCTCCAGGGCGACCCCTAGCCAGCCCTCACCCTTGGAGCAGCTCAATGAGGATGAGAGCTGGCTACAGGTGCCTCCAGGGCGACCCCTAGCCAGCCCTCACCCTTGGAGCAGCTCAATGAGGATGAGAGCTGGCTACAGGTGCCTCCAGGGCGACCCGTAGCCAGACCTCACCCTTGGAGCAGCTCAATGAGGATGAGAGCTGGCTACAGGTGCCTCCAGGGCGACCCCTAGCCAGCCCTCACCCTTGGAGCAGCTCAATGAGGATGAGAGCTGGCTACAGGTGCCTCCAGGGCGACGCCTAGCCAGCCCTCACCCTTGGAGCAGCTCAATGAGGATGAGAGCTGGCTACAGGTGCCTCCAGGGCGACCCCTAGCCAGCCCTCACCCTTGGAGCAGCTCAATGAGGATGAGAGCTGGCTACAGGTGCCTCCAGGGCGACCCCTAGCCAGCCCTCACCCTTGGAGCACCTCAATGAGTATGAGAGCTGGCTACAGGTGCCTCCAGGGCGACCCCTAGCCAGCCCTCACCCTTGGAGCAGCTCAATGAGGATGAGAGCTGGCTACAGGTGCCTCCATGGCGACCCCTAGCCAGCCCTCACCCTTGGAATAGCTCAATGAGGATGAGAGCTGGCTACAGGTTTGATGATACCAAAAGCACTTAAAATTCAATCTGCAACAAAAAAAAGTCGCTCTGACGCCGCCGTTAAGGGCTGCGTCCGTTATCACGCTCATCTGATAAATTACAGAAAAAAAACGTAAACTTTATCGTTTTTTTGGCGCACTTATTTCACCGCCCGTTCCTACGTGCCGCCGTTCAGCACAGCATCCGTTATCACGCTCATCTGATGAATTACGGAAAAAAAACGTAAACTTTATAGTTTTTTTGGCGCGCTTATTTCACCGCCCGTTCCTACGCGCCGCCATTCAGCGCAGCGTCCGTTATCACGCTCATCTGATGAATTACGGAAAAAAACGTAAACTTTATAGTTTTTTTGGCGCGCTTATTTCACCGCCCGTTCCTACGCGCCGCCGTTCAACGCAGCTTCCGTTATCACGCTCATCTAATGAATTATGGAAAAAAAACGTACACTTTATAGCTTTTTTGGCGCGCTTATTTCACCGCCCGTTCCTACGCGCCGCCGTTTAGCGCAGCTTCCGTTATCACGCTCATCTGATGAATTACGGAAAAAAAACGTAAATTTTATAGTTTTTTTGGCGCGCTTATTTCACCGCCCGTTCCTACGCGCCGCCGTTCAGCGCAGCGTCCGTTATCACCCTCATCTGATGAATTACGGAAAAAAAACGTAAACTTTATAGTTTTTTTGGCGCGCTTATTTCACCGCCCGTTCCTATGCGCCGCCGTTCAGCGCAGCGTCCGTTATCACGCTCAATGAGGATGAGAGTTGGCTACAGGTGCCTCCAGGGCGACACGTAGCCAGCCCTCACCCTTCGAATAGCTCAATGAGGATGAGAGCTGGCTACAGGTGCCTCCAGGGCGACCCCTAGCCAGCCCTCACCCTTGGAGCAGCTCAATGAGGATGAGAGCTGGCTACAGGTGCCTCCAGGGCGACCCCTAGCCAGCCCTCACCCTTGGAGCAGCTCAATGAGGATGAGAGCTGGCTACAGGTGCCTCCAGGGCGACCCCTAGCCAGCCCTCACCCTTGGAGCAGCTCAATGAGGATGAGAGCTGGCTACAGGTGCCTCCAGGGCGACCCCTAGCCAGCCCTCACCCTTGGAGCAGCTCAATGAGGATGAGAGCTGGCTACAGGTGCCTCCAGGGCGACCCCTAGCCAGCCCTCACCCTTGGAGCAGCTCAATGAGGATGAGAGCTGGCTACAGGTGCCTCCAGGGCGACCCGTAGCCAGCCCTCACCCTTGGAACAGCTCAATGAGGATGAGAGCTGGCTACAGGTGCCTCCAGGGCGACCCCTAGCCAGCCCTCACCCTTGGAGCAGCTCAATGAGGATGAGAGCTGGCTACAGGTGCCTCCAGGGCGACCCCTAGCCAGCCCTCACCCTTGGAGCAGCTCAATGAGGATGAGAGCTGGCTACAGGTGCCTCCAGGGCGACCCTTAGCCAGCCCTCACCCTTGGAATAGCTCAATGAGGATGAGAGCTGGCTACAGGTTTGATGATAGCAAAAGCACTTAAAATTCAATCTGCAACAAAATAAAGTCGCTCTGACGCCGCCGTTAAGGGCTGCGTCCGTTATCACGCTGATCTGATAAATTACAGAAAAAAAACGTAAACTTTATCGTTTTTTTGGCGCACTTATTTCATCGCCCGTTCCTACATGCCGCCGTTCAGCACAGCATCCGTTATCACGCTCATCTGATGAATTACGGAAAAAAAACGTAAACTTTATAGTTTTTTTGGCGCACTTATTTCATCGCCCGTTCCTACGTGCCGCCGTTCAGCACAGCATCCGTTATCACGCTCATCTGATGAATTACGGAAAAAAAACGTAAACTTTATAGATTTTTTGCGCGCTTATTTCACCGCCCGTTCCTACGCGCCGCCATTCAGCGCAGCGTCCGTTATCACGCTCATCTGATGAATTACGGAAAAAAAACGTAAACTTTATAGTTTTTTTGGCGCACTTATTTCACCGCCCGTTCCTACGCGCCGCCGTTCAGCGCAGCGTCCGTTATCACCCTCATCTGATGAATTACGGAAAAAAAATGTAAACTTTATAGTTTTTTTGGCGCGCTTATTTCACCGCCCGTTCCTATGCGCCGCCGTTCAGCGCAGCGTCCGTTATCACGCTCAATGAGGATGAGAGCTGGCTACAAGTGCCTCCAGGGCGACACGTAGCCAGCCCTCACCCTTGGAATAGCTCAATGAGGATGAGAGCTGGCTACAGGTGCCTCCAGGGCGACCCCTAGCCAGCCCTCACCCTTGGAGCAGCTCAATGAGGATGAGAGCTGGCTACAGGTGCCTCCAGGGCGACCCCTAGCCAGCCCTCACCCTTGGAGCAGCTCAATGAGGATGAGAGCTGGCTACAGGTGCCTCCAGGGCGACCCCTAGCCAGCCCTCACCCTTGGAGCAGCTCAATGAGGATGAGAGCTGGCTACAGGTGCCTCCAGGGCGACCCGTAGCCAGACCTCACCCTTGGAGCAGCTCAATGAGGATGAGAGCTGGCTACAGGTGCCTCCAGGGCGACCCCTAGCCAGCCCTCACCCTTGGAGCAGCTCAATTAGGATGAGAGCTGGCTACAGGTGCCTCCAGGGCGACGCCTAGCCAGCCCTCACCCTTGGAGCAGCTCAATGAGGATGAGAGCTGGCTACAGGTGCCTCCAGGGCGACCCCTAGCCAGCCCTCACCCTTGGAGCAGCTCAATGAGGATGAGAGCTGGCTACAGGTGCCTCCAGGGCGACCCCTAGCCAGCCCTCACCCTTGGAGCACCTCAATGAGTATGAGAGCTGGCTACAGGTGCCTCCAGGGCGACCCCTAGCCAGCCCTCACCCTTGGAGCAGCTCAATGAGGATGAGAGCTGGCTACAGGTGCCTCCATGGCGACCCCTAGCCAGCCCTCACCCTTGGAATAGCTCAATGAGGATGAGAGCTGGCTACAGGTTTGATGATACCAAAAGCACTTAAAATTCAATCTGCAACAAAAAAAAGTCGCTCTGACGCCGCCGTTAAGGGCTGCGTCCGTTATCACGCTCATCTGATAAATTACAGAAAAAAAACGTAAACTTTATCGTTTTTTTGGCGCACTTATTTCACCGCCCGTTCCTACGTGCCGCCGTTCAGCACAGCATCCGTTATCACGCTCATCTGATGAATTACGGAAAAAAAACGTAAACTTTATAGTTTTTTTGGCGCGCTTATTTCACCGCCCGTTCCTACGCGCCGCCATTCAGCGCAGCGTCCGTTATCACGCTCATCTGATGAATTACGGAAAAAAACGTAAACTTTATAGTTTTTTTGGCGCGCTTATTTCACCGCCCGTTCCTACGCGCCGCCGTTCAACGCAGCTTCCGTTATCACGCTCATCTAATGAATTATGGAAAAAAAACGTACACTTTATAGCTTTTTTGGCGCGCTTATTTCACCGCCCGTTCCTACGCGCCGCCGTTTAGCGCAGCTTCCGTTATCACGCTCATCTAATGAATTACGGAAAAAAAACGTAAATTTTATAGTTTTTTTGGCGCGCTTATTTCACCGCCCGTTCCTACGCGCCGCCGTTCAGCGCAGCGTCCGTTATCACCCTCATCTGATGAATTACGGAAAAAAAACGTAAACTTTATAGTTTTTTTGGCGCGCTTATTTCACCGCCCGTTCCTATGCGCCGCCGTTCAGCGCAGCGTCCGTTATCACGCTCAATGAGGATGAGAGTTGGCTACAGGTGCCTCCAGGGCGACACGTAGCCAGCCCTCACCCTTCGAATAGCTCAATGAGGATGAGAGCTGGCTACAGGTGCCTCCAGGGCGACCCCTAGCCAGCCCTCACCCTTGGAGCAGCTCAATGAGGATGACAGCTGGCTACAGGTGCCTCCAGGGCGACCCCTAGCCAGCCCTCACCCTTGGAGCAGCTCAATGAGGATGAGAGCTGGCTACAGGTGCCTCCAGGGCGACCCCTAGCCAGCCCTCACCCTTGGAGCAGCTCAATGAGGATGAGAGCTGGCTACAGGTGCCTCCAGGGCGACCCCTAGCCAGCCCTCACCCTTGGAGCAGCTCAATGAGGATGAGAGCTGGCTACAGGTGCCTCCAGGGCGACCCCTAGCCAGCCCTCACCCTTGGAGCAGCTCAATGAGGATGAGAGCTGGCTACAGGTGCCTCCAGGGCGACCCCTAGCCAGCCCTCACCCTTGGAGCAGCTCAATGAGGATGAGAGCTGGCTACAGGTGCCTCCAGGGCGACCCCTAGCCAGCCCTCACCCTTGGAGCAGCTCAATGAGGATGAGAGCTGGCTACAGGTGCCTCCAGGGCGACCCCTAGCCAGCCCTCACCCTTGGAGCAGCTCAATGAGGATGAGAGCTGGCTACAGGTGCCTCCAGGGCGACCCGTAGCCAGCCCTCACCCTTGGAACAGCTCAATGAGGATGAGAGCTGGCTACAGGTGCCTCCAGGGCGACCCCTAGCCAGCCCTCACCCTTGGAGCAGCTCAATGAGGATGAGAGCTGGCTACAGGTGCCTCCAGGGCGACCCCTAGCCAGCCCTCACCCTTGGAGCAGCTCAATGAGGATGAGAGCTGGCTACAGGTGCCTCCAGGGCGACCCTTAGCCAGCCCTCACCCTTGGAATAGCTCAATGAGGATGAGAGCTGGCTACAGGTTTGATGATAGCAAAAGCACTTAAAATTCAATCTGCAACAAAATAAAGTCGCTCTGACGCCGCCGTTAAGGGCTGCGTCCGTTATCACGCTGATCTGATAAATTACAGAAAAAAAACGTAAACTTTATCGTTTTTTTGGCGCACTTATTTCATCGCCCGTTCCTACATGCCGCCGTTCAGCACAGCATCCGTTATCACGCTCATCTGATGAATTACGGAAAAAAAACGTAAACTTTATAGTTTTTTTGGCGCACTTATTTCATCGCCCGTTCCTACGTGCCGCCGTTCAGCACAGCATCCGTTATCACGCTCATCTGATGAATTACGGAAAAAAAACGTAAACTTTATAGATTTTTTGCGCGCTTATTTCACCGCCCGTTCCTACGCGCCGCCATTCAGCGCAGCGTCCGTTATCACGCTCATCTGATGAATTACGGAAAAAAAACGTAAACTTTATAGTTTTTTTGGCGCACTTATTTCACCGCCCGTTCCTACGCGCCGCCGTTCAGCGCAGCGTCCGTTATCACCCTCATCTGATGAATTACGGAAAAAAAATGTAAACTTTATAGTTTTTTTGGCGCGCTTATTTCACCGCCCGTTCCTATGCGCCGCCGTTCAGCGCAGCGTCCGTTATCACGCTCAATGAGGATGAGAGCTGGCTACAAGTGCCTCCAGGGCGACACGTAGCCAGCCCTCACCCTTGGAATAGCTCAATGAGGATGAGAGCTGGCTACAGGTGCCTCCAGGGCGACCCCTAGCCAGCCCTCACCCTTGGAGCAGCTCAATGAGGATGAGAGCTGGCTACAGGTGCCTCCAGGGCGACCCCTAGCCAGCCCTCACCCTTGGAGCAGCTCAATGAGGATGAGAGCTGGCTACAGGTGCCTCCAGGGCGACCCCTAGCCAGCCCTCACCCTTGGAGCAGCTCAATGAGGATGAGAGCTGGCTACAGGTGCCTCCAGGGCGACCCGTAGCCAGACCTCACCCTTGGAGCAGCTCAATGAGGATGAGAGCTGGCTACAGGTGCCTCCAGGGCGACCCCTAGCCAGCCCTCACCCTTGGAGCAGCTCAATTAGGATGAGAGCTGGCTACAGGTGCCTCCAGGGCGACGCCTAGCCAGCCCTCACCCTTGGAGCAGCTCAATGAGGATGAGAGCTGGCTACAGGTGCCTCCAGGGCGACCCCTAGCCAGCCCTCACCCTTGGAGCAGCTCAATGAGGATGAGAGCTGGCTACAGGTGCCTCCAGGGCGACCCCTAGCCAGCCCTCACCCTTGGAGCACCTCAATGAGTATGAGAGCTGGCTACAGGTGCCTCCAGGGCGACCCCTAGCCAGCCCTCACCCTTGGAGCAGCTCAATGAGGATGAGAGCTGGCTACAGGTGCCTCCATGGCGACCCCTAGCCAGCCCTCACCCTTGGAATAGCTCAATGAGGATGAGAGCTGGCTACAGGTTTGATGATACCAAAAGCACTTAAAATTCAATCTGCAACAAAAAAAAGTCGCTCTGACGCCGCCGTTAAGGGCTGCGTCCGTTATCACGCTCATCTGATAAATTACAGAAAAAAAACGTAAACTTTATCGTTTTTTTGGCGCACTTATTTCACCGCCCGTTCCTACGTGCCGCCGTTCAGCACAGCATCCGTTATCACGCTCATCTGATGAATTACGGAAAAAAAACGTAAACTTTATAGTTTTTTTGGCGCGCTTATTTCACCGCCCGTTCCTACGCGCCGCCATTCAGCGCAGCGTCCGTTATCACGCTCATCTGATGAATTACGGAAAAAAACGTAAACTTTATAGTTTTTTTGGCGCGCTTATTTCACCGCCCGTTCCTACGCGCCGCCGTTCAACGCAGCTTCCGTTATCACGCTCATCTAATGAATTATGGAAAAAAAACGTACACTTTATAGCTTTTTTGGCGCGCTTATTTCACCGCCCGTTCCTACGCGCCGCCGTTTAGCGCAGCTTCCGTTATCACGCTCATCTAATGAATTACGGAAAAAAAACGTAAATTTTATAGTTTTTTTGGCGCGCTTATTTCACCGCCCGTTCCTACGCGCCGCCGTTCAGCGCAGCGTCCGTTATCACCCTCATCTGATGAATTACGGAAAAAAAACGTAAACTTTATAGTTTTTTTGGCGCGCTTATTTCACCGCCCGTTCCTATGCGCCGCCGTTCAGCGCAGCGTCCGTTATCACGCTCAATGAGGATGAGAGTTGGCTACAGGTGCCTCCAGGGCGACACGTAGCCAGCCCTCACCCTTCGAATAGCTCAATGAGGATGAGAGCTGGCTACAGGTGCCTCCAGGGCGACCCCTAGCCAGCCCTCACCCTTGGAGCAGCTCAATGAGGATGACAGCTGGCTACAGGTGCCTCCAGGGCGACCCCTAGCCAGCCCTCACCCTTGGAGCAGCTCAATGAGGATGAGAGCTGGCTACAGGTGCCTCCAGGGCGACCCCTAGCCAGCCCTCACCCTTGGAGCAGCTCAATGAGGATGAGAGCTGGCTACAGGTGCCTCCAGGGCGACCCCTAGCCAGCCCTCACCCTTGGAGCAGCTCAATGAGGATGAGAGCTGGCTACAGGTGCCTCCAGGGCGACCCCTAGCCAGCCCTCACCCTTGGAGCAGCTCAATGAGGATGAGAGCTGGCTACAGGTGCCTCCAGGGCGACCCCTAGCCAGCCCTCACCCTTGGAGCAGCTCAATGAGGATGAGAGCTGGCTACAGGTGCCTCCAGGGCGACCCGTAGCCAGCCCTCACCCTTGGAGCAGCTCAATGAGGATGAGAGCTGGCTACAGGTGCCTCCAGGGCGACCCCTAGCCAGCCCTCACCCTTGGAGCAGCTCAATGAGGATGAGAGCTGGCTACAGGTGCCTCCAGGGCGACCCCTAGCCAGCCCTCACCCTTGGAGCAGCTCAATGAGGATGAGAGCTGGCTACAGGTGCCTCCAGGGCGACCCTTAGCCAGCCCTCACCCTTGGAATAGCTCAATGAGGATGAGAGCTGGCTACAGGTTTGATGATAGCAAAAGCACTTAAAATTCAATCTGCAACAAAAAAAAGTCGCTCTGACGCCGCCGTTAAGGGCTGCGTCCGTTATCACGGTGATCTGATAAATTACAGAAAAAAAACGTAAACTTTATCGTTTTTTTGGCGCACTTATTTCATCGCCCGTTCCTACGTGCCGCCGTTCAGCACAGCATCCGTTATCACGCTCATCTGATGAATTACGGAAAAAAAACGTAAACTTTATAGTTTTTTTGGCGCGCTTATTTCACCGCCCGTTCCTACGCGCCGCCATTCAGCGCAGCGTCCGTTATCACGCTCATCTGATGAATTACGGAAAAAAAACGTAAACTTTATAGTTTTTTTGGCGCGCTTATTTCACCGCCCGTTCCTACGCGCCGCCGTTCAGCGCAGCGTCCGTTATCACCCTCATCTGATGAATTACGGAAAAAAAACGTAAACTTTATAGTTTTTTTGGCGCGCTTATTTCACCGCCCGTTCCTATGCGCCGCCGTTCAGCGCAGCGTCCGTTATCACGCTCAATGAGGATGAGAGCTGGCTACAAGTGCCTCCAGGGCGACACGTAGCCAGCCCTCACCCTTGGAATAGCTCAATGAGGATGAGAGCTGGCTACAGGTGCCTCCAGGGCGACCCCTAGCCAGCCCTCACCCTTGGAGCAGCTCAATGAGGATGAGAGCTGGCTACAGGTGCCTCCAGGGCGAACCCTAGCCAGCCCTCACCCTTGGAGCAGCTCAATGAGGATGAGAGCTGGCTACAGGTGCCTCCAGGGCGACCCGTAGCCAGCCCTCACCCTTGGAGCAGCTCAATGAGGATGAGAGCTGGCTACAGGTGCCTCCAGGGCGACCCCTAGCCAGCCCTCACCCTTGGAGCAGCTCAATGAGGATGAGAGCTGGCTACAGGTGCCTCCAGGGCGACCCTTAGCCAGCCCTCACCCTTGGAATAGCTCAATGAGGATGAGAGCTGGCTACAGGTTTGATGATAGCAAAAGCACTTAAAATTCAAATGCAACAAAATAAAGTCGCTCTGACGCCGCCGTTAAGGGCTGCGTCCGTTATCACGCTGATCTGATAAATTACAGAAAAAAAACGTAAACTTTATCGTTTTTTTGGCGCACTTATTTCATCGCCCGTTCCTACGTGCCGCCGTTCAGCACAGCATCCGTTATCACGCTCATCTGATGAATTACGGAAAAAAAACGTAAACTTTATAGTTTTTTTGGCGCACTTATTTCATCGCCCGTTCCTACGTGCCGCCGTTCAGCACAGCATCCGTTATCACGCTCATCTGATGAATTACGGAAAAAAAACGTAAACTTTATAGTTTTTTGGCGCGCTTATTTCACCGCCCGTTCCTACGCGCCGCCATTCAGCGCAGCGTCCGTTATCACGCTCATCTGATGAATTACGGAAAAAAAACGTAAACTTTATAGTTTTTTTGGCGCGCTTATTTCACCGCCCGTTCCTACGCGCCGCCGTTCAGCGCAGCGTCCGTTATCACCCTCATCTGATGAATTACGGAAAAAAAACGTAAACTTTATAGTTTTTTTGGCGCGCTTATTTCACCGCCCGTTCCTATGCGCCGCCGTTCAGCGCAGCGTCCGTTATCACGCTCAATGAGGATGAGAGCTGGCTACAAGTGCCTCCAGGGCGACACGTAGCCAGCCCTCACCCTTGGAATAGCTCAATGAGGATGAGAGCTGGCTACAGGTGCCTCCAGGGCGACCCCTAGCCAGCCCTCACCCTTGGAGCAGCTCAATGAGGATGAGAGCTGGCTACAGGTGCCTCCAGGGCGACCCCTAGCCAGCCCTCACCCTTGGAGTAGCTCAATGAGGATGAGAGCTGGCTACAGGTGCCTCCAGGGCGACCCCTAGCCAGCCCTCACCCTTGGAGCAGCTCAATGAGGATGAGAGCTGGCTACAGGTGCCTCCAGGGCGACCCCTAGCCAGCCCTCACCCTTGGAGCAGCTCAATGAGGATGAGAGCTGGCTACAGGTGCCTCCAGGGCGACCCCTAGCCAGCCCTCACCCTTGGAGCAGCTCAATGAGGATGAGAGCTGGCTACAGGTGCCTCCAGGGCGACCCCTAGCCAGCCCTCACCCTTGGAGCAGCTCAATGAGGATGAGAGCTGGCTACAGGTGCCTCCAGGGCGACCCCTAGCCAGCCCTCACCCTTGGAGCAGCTCAATGAGGATGAGAGCTGGCTACAGGTGCCTCCAGGGCGACCCCTAGCCAGCCCTCACCCTTGGAGCAGCTCAATGAGGATGAGAGCTGGCTACAGGTGCCTCCAGGGCGACCCCTAGCCAGCCCTCACCCTTGGAGCAGCTCAATGAGGATGAGAGCTGGCTACAGGTGCCTCCAGGGCGACCCGTAGCCAGCCCTCACCCTTGGAGCAGCTCAATGAGGATGAGAGCTGGCTACAGGTGCCTCCAGGGCGACCCCTAGCCAGCCCTCACCCTTGGAGCAGCTCAATGAGGATGAGAGCTGGCTACAGGTGCCTCCAGGGCGACCCCTAGCCAGCCCTCACCCTTGGAGCAGCTCAATGAGGATGAGAGCTGGCTACAGGTGCCTCCAGGGCGACCCTTAGCCAGCCCTCACCCTTGGAATAGCTCAATGAGGATGAGAGCTGGCTACAGGTTTGATGATAGCAAAAGCACTTAAAATTCAATCTGCAACAAAAAAAAGTCGCTCTGACGCCGCCGTTAAGGGCTGCGTCCGTTATCACGGTGATCTGATAAATTACAGAAAAAAAACGTAAACTTTATCGTTTTTTTGGCGCACTTATTTCATCGCCCGTTCCTACGTGCCGCCGTTCAGCACAGCATCCGTTATCACGCTCATCTGATGAATTACGGAAAAAAAACGTAAACTTTATAGTTTTTTTGGCGCGCTTATTTCACCGCCCGTTCCTACGCGCCGCCATTCAGCGCAGCGTCCGTTATCACGCTCATCTGATGAATTACGGAAAAAAAACGTAAACTTTATAGTTTTTTTGGCGCGCTTATTTCACCGCCCGTTCCTACGCGCCGCCGTTCAGCGCAGCGTCCGTTATCACCCTCATCTGATGAATTACGGAAAAAAAACGTAAACTTTATAGTTTTTTTGGCGCGCTTATTTCACCGCCCGTTCCTATGCGCCGCCGTTCAGCGCAGCGTCCGTTATCACGCTCAATGAGGATGAGAGCTGGCTACAAGTGCCTCCAGGGCGACACGTAGCCAGCCCTCACCCTTGGAATAGCTCAATGAGGATGAGAGCTGGCTACAGGTGCCTCCAGGGCGACCCCTAGCCAGCCCTCACCCTTGGAGCAGCTCAATGAGGATGAGAGCTGGCTACAGGTGCCTCCAGGGCGAACCCTAGCCAGCCCTCACCCTTGGAGCAGCTCAATGAGGATGAGAGCTGGCTACAGGTGCCTCCAGGGCGACCCGTAGCCAGCCCTCACCCTTGGAGCAGCTCAATGAGGATGAGAGCTGGCTACAGGTGCCTCCAGGGCGACCCCTAGCCAGCCCTCACCCTTGGAGCAGCTCAATGAGGATGAGAGCTGGCTACAGGTGCCTCCAGGGCGACCCTTAGCCAGCCCTCACCCTTGGAATAGCTCAATGAGGATGAGAGCTGGCTACAGGTTTGATGATAGCAAAAGCACTTAAAATTCAAATGCAACAAAATAAAGTCGCTCTGACGCCGCCGTTAAGGGCTGCGTCCGTTATCACGCTGATCTGATAAATTACAGAAAAAAAACGTAAACTTTATCGTTTTTTTGGCGCACTTATTTCATCGCCCGTTCCTACGTGCTGCCGTTCAGCACAGCATCCGTTATCACGCTCATCTGATGAATTACGGAAAAAAAACGTAAACTTTATAGTTTTTTTGGCGCACTTATTTCATCGCCCGTTCCTACGTGCCGCCGTTCAGCACAGCATCCGTTATCACGCTCATCTGATGAATTACGGAAAAAAAACGTAAACTTTATAGTTTTTTGGCGCGCTTATTTCACCGCCCGTTCCTACGCGCCGCCATTCAGCGCAGCGTCCGTTATCACGCTCATCTGATGAATTACGGAAAAAAAACGTAAACTTTATAGTTTTTTTGGCGCGCTTATTTCACCGCCCGTTCCTACGCGCCGCCGTTCAGTGCAGCGTCCGTTATCACCCTCATCTGATGAATTACGGAAAAAAAACGTAAACTTTATAGTTTTTTTGGCGCGCTTATTTCACCGCCCGTTCCTATGCGCCGCCGTTCAGCGCAGCGTCCGTTATCACGCTCAATGAGGATGAGAGCTGGCTACAAGGGCCTCCAGGGCGACACGTAGCCAGCCCTCACCCTTGGAATAGCTCAATGAGGATGAGAGCTGGCTACAGGTGCCTCCAGGGCGACCCCTAGCCAGCCCTCACCCTTGGAGCAGCTCAATGAGGATGAGAGCTGGCTACAGGTGCCTCCAGGGCGACCCCTAGCCAGCCCTCACCCTTGGAGCAGCTCAATGAGGATGAGAGCTGGCTACAGGTGCCTCCAGGGCGACCCCTAGCCAGCCCTCACCCTTGGAGCAGCTCAATGAGGATGAGAGCTGGCTACAGGTGCCTCCAGGGCGACCCCTAGCCAGCCCTCACCCTTGGAGCAGCTCAATGAGGATGAGAGCTGGCTACAGGTGCCTCCAGGGCGACCCCTAGCCAGCCCTCACCCTTGGAGCAGCTCAATGAGGATGAGAGCTGGCTACAGGTGCCTCCAGGGCGACCCCTAGCCAGCCCTCACCCTTGGAGCAGCTCAATGAGGATGAGAGCTGGCTACAGGTGCCTCCAGGGCGACCCTTAGCCAGCCCTCACCCTTGGAATAGCTCAATGAGGATGAGAGCTGGCTACAGGTTTGATGATAGCAAAAGCACTTAAAATTCAATCTGCAACAAAATAAAGTCGCTCTGACGCCGCCGTTAAGGGCTGCGTCCGTTATCACGCTGATCTGATAAATTACAGAAAAAAAACAAAAACTTTATCGTTTTTTTGGCGCACTTATTTCATCGCCCGTTCCTACGTGCCGCCGTTCAGCACAGCATCCGTTATCACGCTTATCTGATGAATTACGGAAAAAAAACGTAAACTTTATAGTTTTTTTGGCGCGCTTATTTCACCGCCCGTTCCTACGCGCCGCCATTCAGCGCAGCGTCCGTTATCACGCTCATCTGATGAATTACGGAAAAAAAACGTAAACTTTATAGTTTTTTTGGCGCGCTTATTTCACCGCCCGTTCCTACGCGCCGCCGTTCAGCGCAGCGTCCGTTATCACCCTCATCTGATGAATTACGGAAAAAAAACGTAAACTTTATAGTTTTTTTGGCGCGCTTATTTCACCGCCCGTTCCTATGCGCCGCCGTTCAGCGCAGCGTCCGTTATCACGCTCAATGAGGATGAGAGCTGGCTACAAGTGCCTCCAGGGCGACACGTAGCCAGCTCTCACCCTTGGAATAGCTCAATGAGGATGAGAGCTGGCTACAGGTGCCTCCAGGGCGACCCCTAGCCAGCCCTCACCCTTGGAGCAGCTCAATGAGGATGAGAGCTGGCTACAGGTGCCTCCAGGGCGACCCCTAGCCAGCCCTCACCCTTGGAGCAGCTCAATGAGGATGAGAGCTGGCTACAGGTGCCTCCAGGGCGACCCCTAGCCAGCCCTCACCCTTGGAGCAGCTCAATGAGGATGAGAGCTGGCTACAGGTGCCTCCAGGGCGACCCCTAGCCAGCCCTCACCCTTGGAGCAGCTCAATGAGGATGAGAGCTGGCTACAGGTGCCTCCAGGGCGACCCCTAGCCAGCCCTCACCCTTGGAGCAGCTCAATGAGGATGAGAGCTGGCTACAGGTGCCTCCAGGGCGACCCCTAGCCAGCCCTCACCCTTGGAGCAGCTCAATGAGGATGAGAGCTGGCTACAGGTGCCTCCAGGGCGACCCCTAGCCAGCCCTCACCCTTGGAGCAGCTCAATGAGGATGAGAGCTGGCTACAGGTGCCTCCAGGGCGACCCCTAGCCAGCCCTCACCCTTGGAGCAGCTCAATGAGGATGAGAGCTGGCTACAGGTGCCTCCAGGGCGACCCCTAGCCAGCCCTCACCCTTGGAGCACCTCAATGAGGATGAGAGCTGGCTACAGGTGCCTCCAGGGCGACCCCTAGCCAGCCCTCACCCTTGGAGCAGCTCAATGAGGATGAGAGCTGGCTACAGGTGCCTCCAGGGCGACCCCTAGCCAGCCCTCACCCTTGGAATAGCTCAATGAGGATGAGAGCTGGCTACAGGTTTGATGATACCAAAAGCACTTAAAATTCAATCTGCAACAAAAAAAAGTCGCTCTGACGCCGCCGTTAAGGGCTGCGTCCGTTATCACGCTCATCTGATAAATTACAGAAAAAAAACGTTAACTTTATCGTTTTTTTGGCGCACTTATTTCACCGCCCGTTCCTACGTGCCGCCGTTCAGCACAGCATCCGTTATCACGCTCATCTGATGAATTACGGAAAAAAACGTAAACTTTATAGTTTTTTTGGCGCGCTTATTTCACCGCCCGTTCCTACGCGCCGCCATTCAGCGCAGCGTCCGTTATCACGCTCATCTGATGAATTACGGAAAAAAAACGTAAACTTTATAGTTTTTTTGGCGCGCTTATTTCACCGCCCGTTCCTACGCGCCGCCGTTCAACACAGCTTCCGTTATCACGCTCATCTAATGAATTATGGAAAAAAAACGTACACTTTATAGCTTTTTTGGCGCGCTTATTTCACCGCCCGTTCCTACGCGCCGCCGTTCAGCGCAGCTTCCGTTATCACGCTCATCTGATGAATTACGGAAAAAAAACGTAAATTTTATAGTTTTTTTGGCGCGCTTATTTCACCGCCCGTTCCTACGCGCCGCCGTTCAGCACAGCGTCCGTTATCACCCTCATCTGATGAATTACGGAAAAAAAACGTAAACTTTATAGTTTTTTTGGCGCGCTTATTTCACCGCCCGTTCCTATGCGCCGCCGTTCAGCGCAGCGTCCGTTATCACGCTCAATGAGGATGAGAGTTGGCTACAGGTGCCTCCAGGGCGACACGTAGCCAGCCCTCACCCTTCGAATAGCTCAATGAGGATGAGAGCTGGCTACAGGTGCCTCCAGGGCGACCCCTAGCCAGCCCTCACCCTTGGAGCAGCTCAATGAGGATGAGAGCTGGCTACAGGTGCCTCCAGGGCGACCCCTAGCCAGCCCTCACCCTTGGAGCAGCTCAATGAGGATGAGAGCTGGCTACAGGTGCCTCCAGGGCGACCCCTAGCCAGCCCTCACCCTTGGAGCAGCTCAATGAGGATGAGAGCTGGCTACAGGTGCCTCCAGGGCGACCCCTAGCCAGCCCTCACCCTTGGAGCAGCTCAATGAGGATGAGAGCTGGCTACAGGTGCCTCCAGGGCGACCCCTAGCCAGCCCTCACCCTTGGAGCAGCTCAATGAGGATGAGAGCTGGCTACAGGTGCCTCCAGGGCGACCCGTAGCCAGCCCTCACCCTTGGAGCAGCTCAATGAGGATGAGAGCTGGCTACAGGTGCCTCCAGGGCGACCCCTAGCCAGCCCTCACCCTTGGAGCAGCTCAATGAGGATGAGAGCTGGCTACAGGTGCCTCCAGGGCGACCCCTAGCCAGCCCTCACCCTTGGAGCAGCTCAATGAGGATGAGAGCTGGCTACAGGTGCCTCCAGGGCGACCCTTAGCCAGCCCTCACCCTTGGAATAGCTCAATGAGGATTAGAGCTGGCTACAGGTTTGATGATAGCAAAAGCACTTAAAATTCAATCTGCAACAAAAAAAAGTCGCTCTGACGCCGCCGTTAAGGGCTGCGTTCGTTATCACGCTCATCTGATAAATTACGGAAAAAAAACGTAAACTTTATAGTTTTTTTGGCGCGCTTATTTCACTGCCTTTTCCTACGCGCCGCCGTTCAGCGCAGCTTCCGTTATCACGCTCATCTAATGAATTATGGAAAAAAACGTAAACTTTATAGTTTTTTTGGCGCGCTTATTTCACCGCCCGTTCCTACGCGCCGCGGTTCAGCGCACCTTCCGTTATCACGCTCATCTGATGAATTACGGAAAAAAACGTAAACTTTATAGTTTTTTTGGCGCGCTTATTTCACCGCCCGTTCCTACGCGCCGCGGTTCAGCGCACCTTCCGTTATCACGCTCATCTGATGAATTACGGAAAAAAAACGTAAACTTTATAGTTTTTTT
>NW_027362891.1:3497500-3502500 GCF_046119375.1 Phyllobates terribilis
CCGTAGACTTGTATGGGTGCACATGGTCCGAATATCGAATGAGATTATTTTCTCATGCCAATAATCGCAGATCTGCACTGTCCCATAGTATAACATAGGGCCGAGTCCTATCCGATAAAACATCACATAGCATTCGGCCGTGTTATACGACAGTGTGAGCGAGCCCTTAGAGTCAAGGAATATTTACATGCAAATGATGATATTACTCTCCAAGTGTATATTTTTTTAGGCGAGTTCATAGTAAATGCTTTGCCTTTTTGACATGTGATCAACTAAAGAACAAGAAAGATTTAGGACCTCCCCTATACAGAAACGGAAAATAGTTTGGAGGACTTGCATGTCCTTTTTTATTTATTATGAGAAAATCATAAAAGATCCCGTTTTTTAACCATGCTGTGACTTTCTGCTGAGGGAGAGGGAGAGAGCTGCCCTATTCAGAGTCTGTAATAAGACCTGCTGACAAAAGTGTTGAAGATACAGTCTAATGTGAATTAACAATGAAAAAAAGTTAATTTAACAAATGGCTTGTATTTTTTAATACAAACTTTTTTTGTGTTTACAGCTCCTTTAAAGGGAATCTGTCATCAGGTTTTTGCCACCTAATCTGAGAGCAGCATAATGTAGGGTTAGAGGCACTGATTCCAGTAATGTGTCACTTACTGGGCTGCTTAGTGTTGTTTTGATAAAATCATTGATTTGTCAGAAGGTAATTATTACTAGATGACTAGTAAGTTCTGTAGGACCCCACCCCCATCACTGATCAGTAGATTTCTGTGTACACTGAGCATGGGCAGAAAGCTGCCAATCAGTGGTGTGGGCGGGGCTATACAGAGCGCAGCATTCAGAGAGCTGCTAGATCTGCAGCAGATAAAACGGTGATTTTCTCAAAATGACAACAAGCAGCTGAAAAAGTGACACATCGCTGGAATCAGGGTATCTGCCCCAATATTGTGCTGCTCTCAGATGGGGCAGCACAATTAATATTATGCCAAATTAATTTCCCGTGAACTATCACATGATCTATCACGGGGATCATGTGACATGTCACGTGATAAATCAGGTGTGTGGAGGGGGCCCTTGCTACTCTTAATCCACCCCTGAGTGAGACTAATACTGTACAACCAAATTGGCTCAGCACAAAAGGTTTCTTCAGATGTGGAGCCAATCGGTGCAAAGCGTGTCTACATGCGGTTAAAACAGATAGTTTTATGTCCTTAAGTAATGATAGAGAATATAAAATTCATGATTTCCTCAATTGTAATTCATCAGGGGAGTCCCTGTGGATTTTCACATTGGATACCACAGGGGTTAAATTCAAGACAGGATCTGATACTGCAGTATTAAGAAATATAATTCTGCATTTATTTCCATGCATGTACACTGGGTACGGAAAGTATTCAGACCCCTTTACATTTTTCACTCTTTGTTTCATTGCAGCCATTTGGTAAATTCTAAAAAGTTCATTTTTTTCTCATTAAAGTCCACTCTGCACCCCATCTTGTCTGAAAGAAAACAGAAATGAAGAAATTTTTGCAAAATTTAATAAAAAAGAAAAACTGAAATATCACACGGGCATAAGTATTCAGACCCTTTGCTCAGTATTGAGTAGAAGCACCCTTTTGGGCTAGTACAGCCATGAGTCTTCTTGGAAATGATGCAACAAGTTTTTCACACCAGCATTTTGGGATCCTCTGCCATTCTTCCTTGCAGATCCTCTCCAGTTCCGTCAGGATGAATGGGAAACGTTGGTGGACAGCCATTTTCAGGTCTCTCCAAAGATGCTCAATTGGGTTTAGGTCAGGGCTCTGGCTGGGCCAGTCAAGAATGGTCACATAGTTGTTCTGAAGCCACTCCTTTGTTATTTTAGCTGTGTGCTTAGGGTCATTGTCTTGTTGGAAGGTGAACCTTTGGCCAAGTCTGAGGTGCAGAGCACTCTGGAAGAGGTTTTCATCCAGGATATCTCTGTACTTGGCCGCATTCATGTTTCCTTCAATTGCAACCAGTCGTCCTGTCCCTGCAGCTGAAAAACACACCCATAGCATGATACTGCTGTTATGATCTGCTACAAGAACTAAGGAAAGAGAGGAAATCTGTCCATACAATAGGACTAAGCTGATTCCTTACGATGCAGCGGGCAACCTGTTCCTTGCAAACAGACCCGCCTATGTCCGCGGCTAATCTGAACACAGACCTATAGATTAAAGGGAGGGGTCCCTAAAAGAACTAAGGACTGGGACAAAACTGGACACCTCCTGGCAGAAGTAGTAGCAGAAGAAGACAAACAGACAAAAGTACTTAGTGGTCCAAGGACCAAACAAACTAGAGAGATACAGTAGGTACAAAGCACCTGGCTAGATTAAGAGTCAAAGTAACACTGAAGTCCAGCAAAGCCTGAAGGGCGGAGCTGGAATAAATAGGCAGAAGGTCACATGACCACAAAATAGAAAAAACTAACAGGAGGGTTCTAACAACTGCCACCACCATGTTTCACTGTTGGGATTGTATTAGGCAGGTGATGAGCAGTGCCTGGTTTTCTCCACACATACCACTTAGAATTATCACCAAAAAGTTCTATCTTCGTCTCATCAGACCAGAGAATCTTATTTCTCATAGTCTGGGAGTCCTTCATGTGTTTTTGAGCAAACTCTATGCGGGCTTTCATATGAGGAGAGGCTTCCATCTGGCCACTCTGCCATAAAGGCCCAACTGGGGAAGGGCTGCAGTGATAGTTGACTATGTGGAACTTTCTCCCATCTCCCTACTGCATCTCTGGAGCTCAGCCACAGTGATCTTGGGGTTCTTCTTTACCTCTCTCACCAAGGCTCTTCTCCCACGATTGCTCAGTTTGGCTGGACGGCCAGGTCTAGGAAGACTTCTGGTGGTCCCAAACTTCTTCCATTTAAGGATTATGGAGGCCACTGTGCTCTTATGAACCTTGGGTAATGCAGAAATTCTTTTATAACCTTGGCTAGATCTGTGCCTTGCCACAATTCGGTCTCTGAGCTCCTTGGGCAGTTCGTTTGAGCTCATGATTCTCATTTGGTCTGACATGTAGTGTGAGCTGTGGGGTCTTATATAGACAGGTGTGTGCCTTTCCAAATCAAGTCCTATCAGTTTAATTAAACACATTTGGACTCCATTGAAGGAGTAGAACCATCTCAAGGAGGATCACAAGGAAATGGACAGCATGTGACTTAAATATGAGTGTCTGAGCAAAGGATCTGAATACTTATGACCATGTGATATTTCAGTTTTTCTTTTTTAATAAATTTGCAAAAAAATTCTATATTGCTGTTTTTTTCAGTCAAGATGGGGTGCTGAGTGTACTTTAATGAGAAAAAAATGAACTTTTTAGAATTTATCAAATGGCTGCAATGAAACAAAGAGTGAAAAATTTAAAGGAGTCTGAATACTTTCCGTACTCACTGTATGTATCTATATAAACTGCTCCAAAAATAAAGGGAACACTTAAAACAACAGAATATAACTCCAAGTAAATCAAACTTCTGTGAAATCAAACTGTCCACTTAGGAAGCAACACTGATTGACAATCAATTTCACATGCTGATGTGCAAATGGAATAGAGGATAGATGGAAATTATTGGCAATTATCAAGACACCCTCAATAAAGGAGTGGTTCTGCAGGTGGGGACCACAGACCACATCTCAGTACCAATGCTTTCTGGCTGATGTTTTGGTCACTTTTGAATGTTGGTTGTGCTTTCACACTCGTGGTAGCATGAGACAGACTCCACAACCCACAGAAGTTGCTCAGATAGTGCAGCTCATCCAGGATGGCACATCAATGCGAGCTGTGGCAAGAAGGTTGGCTGTGTCCAGAGGCTGGAGGCGCTACCAGGAGACAGGCCAGTACACCAGGAGATGTGGAGGGGGCCGTAGGAGGGCAACAACCCAGCAGCAGGACCGCTACCTCCGCCTTTGTGAAAGGAGGAACAGGAGGAGCACTGCCAGTGTTAGAACCTTGCTGTTAGGTTTTTTTTCCTTTGCTGGTCACATGACTTTGTTGGCCTATTTAATCCTGCTCCGCCCTTCTGGCTTTGCTGGACTTCATTGTATATCTACTTTCTAGCTAGCCTGTGCTCTGTATCTAACTCTGTTAGTTTGCTTGGTCTACGGACCTCTATGTTCTATCTATTTTGTTTGTTCGTCTGTCTGCTACTATTTCTGTTAGGAGGTGTCCCATATTCCTCCCAGTCCTTAGTACTTGTAGGGATTCCCTCCCCACATCTATAGGTCTTCGTACAGACTAGATTAGGACTTTAGCAGGTCTGATCGCAGGATCAGGTTCCCTGTTACATCGTAGGGATTCAGCTGAGTCTTATAGTAGGGACAGATCTCCTCTCTTTCCTTAGCTTTGGTAGCAGAACATAACAGTAAGTCCAGCCTGCAAATTCTCTAAGGAAAGATTTTTCTGTTCCATCATGGTGTCGGTTCAGGATTTGGCTCATCGCCTGCAGGGACTCTCTCTGGAGGTGGCCGAACTCCGTCAGCACGTGAGTAACTGTCCTGGAGCACATTTCTTGGAGCCTAAGGTATGTTTGCCGGATTTATTTTTTGGTGAACACCGAGAATTTTTTTCATTTAAAAATGCTTGCTTATTGTATTTTCGTTTGAGACCTAAGTCCTCTGGGGATGAATCCCAGCGCGTAGGGTTCATAATGTCACTTTTGCGCAAAGAGCCTCAGGAGTGGGCCTTTTCTTTGCAACCTAGTGATTCATGCTTCAGATCAGTGGATAGTTTTTTTTCTGCTTTGGGACTATTATATGATGATCCTGACCGTGTCGCATCAGCTGAGACTGAGTTGAGACGTCTAAAACAAGGATCGGGTAATGTGGAAAAATATTGTACACATTTTCGTCGTTGGTCCACTCAAACAGGGTGGAACGATTCTGCTCTGAAAAGTCTATTTCTTGCTGGGCTCAGTGAAAGGGTTAAAGACCTGCTAATTGCTTATCCTACGGGTGGATAGAAGACTGCG
>NW_027362891.1:3507500-3610000 GCF_046119375.1 Phyllobates terribilis
TGAAATTAAGCCCTACCCCATGGAATGAAGCCCTACCTACATGACATCTGAGAGCTACATGGATCCCGCTTGTGAGGTTCCTGTCCGTCACTACTATTCAGTTTTAGGGTCCACTCACTAAGCCATATATTCTCTCATGCAAGAGAATAGGGCCAATTATGCTAATGACACTCGGCTCAAACTCTGTCAGAGCTTCAACTGAGTGTGATCCGATTCTCTCGCAGCACAGATATGGAGAAGATGGAGAACTTAATTTCTCCATCTTCTCCATAGTCTCTGTGAGTGTTCATCGGACTGCACTTGGATGACATCCGAGTGCAGTCCAATGTTTTACGTGCACCCGTAGACTTGTATGGGTGCACATGGTCCGAATATCGAATGAGATTATTTTCTCATGCCAATAATCGCAGATCTGCACTGTCCCATAGTATAACATAGGGCCGAGTCCTATCCGATAAAACATCACATAGCATTCGGCCGTGTTATACGACAGTGTGAGCGAGCCCTTAGAGTCAAGGAATATTTACATGCAAATGATGATATTACTCTCCAAGTGTATATTTTTTTAGGCGAGTTCATAGTAAATGCTTTGCCTTTTTGACATGTGATCAACTAAAGAACAAGAAAGATTTAGGACCTCCCCTATACAGAAACGGAAAATAGTTTGGAGGACTTGCATGTCCTTTTTTATTTATTATGAGAAAATCATAAAAGATCCCGTTTTTTAACCATGCTGTGACTTTCTGCTGAGGGAGAGGGAGAGAGCTGCCCTATTCAGAGTCTGTAATAAGACCTGCTGACAAAAGTGTTGAAGATACAGTCTAATGTGAATTAACAATGAAAAAAAGTTAATTTAACAAATGGCTTGTATTTTTTAATACAAACTTTTTTTGTGTTTACAGCTCCTTTAAAGGGAATCTGTCATCAGGTTTTTGCCACCTAATCTGAGAGCAGCATAATGTAGGGTTAGAGGCACTGATTCCAGTAATGTGTCACTTACTGGGCTGCTTAGTGTTGTTTTGATAAAATCATTGATTTGTCAGAAGGTAATTATTACTAGATGACTAGTAAGTTCTGTAGGACCCCACCCCCATCACTGATCAGTAGATTTCTGTGTACACTGAGCATGGGCAGAAAGCTGCCAATCAGTGGTGTGGGCGGGGCTATACAGAGCGCAGCATTCAGAGAGCTGCTAGATCTGCAGCAGATAAAACGGTGATTTTCTCAAAATGACAACAAGCAGCTGAAAAAGTGACACATCGCTGGAATCAGGGTATCTGCCCCAATATTGTGCTGCTCTCAGATGGGGCAGCACAATTAATATTATGCCAAATTAATTTCCCGTGAACTATCACATGATCTATCACGGGGATCATGTGACATGTCACGTGATAAATCAGGTGTGTGGAGGGGGCCCTTGCTACTCTTAATCCACCCCTGAGTGAGACTAATACTGTACAACCAAATTGGCTCAGCACAAAAGGTTTCTTCAGATGTGGAGCCAATCGGTGCAAAGCGTGTCTACATGCGGTTAAAACAGATCGTTTTATGTCCTTAAGTAATGATAGAGAATATAAAATTCATGATTTCCTCAATTGTAATTCATCAGGGGAGTCCCTGTGGATTTTCACATTGGATACCACAGGGGTTAAATTCAAGACAGGATCTGATACTGCAGTATTAAGAAATATAATTCTGCATTTATTTCCATGCATGTACACTGGGTACGGAAAGTATTCAGACCCCTTTACATTTTTCACTCTTTGTTTCATTGCAGCCATTTGGTAAATTCTAAAAAGTTCATTTTTTTCTCATTAAAGTCCACTCTGCACCCCATCTTGTCTGAAAGAAAACAGAAATGAAGAAATTTTTGCAAAATTTAATAAAAAAGAAAAACTGAAATATCACACGGGCATAAGTATTCAGACCCTTTGCTCAGTATTGAGTAGAAGCACCCTTTTGGGCTAGTACAGCCATGAGTCTTCTTGGAAATGATGCAACAAGTTTTTCACACCAGCATTTTGGGATCCTCTGCCATTCTTCCTTGCAGATCCTCTCCAGTTCCGTCAGGATGAATGGGAAACGTTGGTGGACAGCCATTTTCAGGTCTCTCCAAAGATGCTCAATTGGGTTTAGGTCAGGGCTCTGGCTGGGCCAGTCAAGAATGGTCACATAGTTGTTCTGAAGCCACTCCTTTGTTATTTTAGCTGTGTGCTTAGGGTCATTGTCTTGTTGGAAGGTGAACCTTTGGCCAAGTCTGAGGTGCAGAGCACTCTGGAAGAGGTTTTCATCCAGGATATCTCTGTACTTGGCCGCATTCATGTTTCCTTCAATTGCAACCAGTCGTCCTGTCCCTGCAGCTGAAAAACACACCCATAGCATGATACTGCTGTTATGATCTGCTACAAGAACTAAGGAAAGAGAGGAAATCTGTCCATACAATAGGACTAAGCTGATTCCTTACGATGCAGCGGGCAACCTGTTCCTTGCAAACAGACCCGCCTATGTCCGCGGCTAATCTGAACACAGACCTATAGATTAAAGGGAGGGGTCCCTAAAAGAACTAAGGACTGGGACAAAACTGGACACCTCCTGGCAGAAGTAGTAGCAGAAGAAGACAAACAGACAAAAGTACTTAGTGGTCCAAGGACCAAACAAACTAGAGAGATACAGTAGGTACAAAGCACCTGGCTAGATTAAGAGTCAAAGTAACACTGAAGTCCAGCAAAGCCTGAAGGGCGGAGCTGGAATAAATAGGCAGAAGGTCACATGACCACAAAATAGAAAAAACTAACAGGAGGGTTCTAACAACTGCCACCACCATGTTTCACTGTTGGGATTGTATTAGGCAGGTGATGAGCAGTGCCTGGTTTTCTCCACACATACCACTTAGAATTATCACCAAAAAGTTCTATCTTCGTCTCATCAGACCAGAGAATCTTATTTCTCATAGTCTGGGAGTCCTTCATGTGTTTTTGAGCAAACTCTATGCGGGCTTTCATATGAGGAGAGGCTTCCATCTGGCCACTCTGCCATAAAGGCCCAACTGGGGAAGGGCTGCAGTGATAGTTGACTATGTGGAACTTTCTCCCATCTCCCTACTGCATCTCTGGAGCTCAGCCACAGTGATCTTGGGGTTCTTCTTTACCTCTCTCACCAAGGCTCTTCTCCCACGATTGCTCAGTTTGGCTGGACGGCCAGGTCTAGGAAGACTTCTGGTGGTCCCAAACTTCTTCCATTTAAGGATTATGGAGGCCACTGTGCTCTTATGAACCTTGGGTAATGCAGAAATTCTTTTATAACCTTGGCTAGATCTGTGCCTTGCCACAATTCGGTCTCTGAGCTCCTTGGGCAGTTCGTTTGAGCTCATGATTCTCATTTGGTCTGACATGTAGTGTGAGCTGTGGGGTCTTATATAGACAGGTGTGTGCCTTTCCAAATCAAGTCCTATCAGTTTAATTAAACACATTTGGACTCCATTGAAGGAGTAGAACCATCTCAAGGAGGATCACAAGGAAATGGACAGCATGTGACTTAAATATGAGTGTCTGAGCAAAGGATCTGAATACTTATGACCATGTGATATTTCAGTTTTTCTTTTTTAATAAATTTGCAAAAAAATTCTATATTGCTGTTTTTTTCAGTCAAGATGGGGTGCTGAGTGTACTTTAATGAGAAAAAAATGAACTTTTTAGAATTTATCAAATGGCTGCAATGAAACAAAGAGTGAAAAATTTAAAGGAGTCTGAATACTTTCCGTACTCACTGTATGTATCTATATAAACTGCTCCAAAAATAAAGGGAACACTTAAAACAACAGAATATAACTCCAAGTAAATCAAACTTCTGTGAAATCAAACTGTCCACTTAGGAAGCAACACTGATTGACAATCAATTTCACATGCTGATGTGCAAATGGAATAGAGGATAGATGGAAATTATTGGCAATTATCAAGACACCCTCAATAAAGGAGTGGTTCTGCAGGTGGGGACCACAGACCACATCTCAGTACCAATGCTTTCTGGCTGATGTTTTGGTCACTTTTGAATGTTGGTTGTGCTTTCACACTCGTGGTAGCATGAGACAGACTCCACAACCCACAGAAGTTGCTCAGATAGTGCAGCTCATCCAGGATGGCACATCAATGCGAGCTGTGGCAAGAAGGTTGGCTGTGTCCAGAGGCTGGAGGCGCTACCAGGAGACAGGCCAGTACACCAGGAGATGTGGAGGGGGCCGTAGGAGGGCAACAACCCAGCAGCAGGACCGCTACCTCCGCCTTTGTGAAAGGAGGAACAGGAGGAGCACTGCCAGTGTTAGAACCTTGCTGTTAGGTTTTTTTTCCTTTGCTGGTCACATGACTTTGTTGGCCTATTTAATCCTGCTCCGCCCTTCTGGCTTTGCTGGACTTCATTGTATATCTACTTTCTAGCTAGCCTGTGCTCTGTATCTAACTCTGTTAGTTTGCTTGGTCTACGGACCTCTATGTTCTATCTATTTTGTTTGTTCGTCTGTCTGCTACTATTTCTGTTAGGAGGTGTCCCATATTCCTCCCAGTCCTTAGTACTTGTAGGGATTCCCTCCCCACATCTATAGGTCTTCGTACAGACTAGATTAGGACTTTAGCAGGTCTGATCGCAGGATCAGGTTCCCTGTTACATCGTAGGGATTCAGCTGAGTCTTATAGTAGGGACAGATCTCCTCTCTTTCCTTAGCTTTGGTAGCAGAACATAACAGTAAGTCCAGCCTGCAAATTCTCTAAGGAAAGATTTTTCTGTTCCATCATGGTGTCGGTTCAGGATTTGGCTCATCGCCTGCAGGGACTCTCTCTGGAGGTGGCCGAACTCCGTCAGCACGTGAGTAACTGTCCTGGAGCACATTTCTTGGAGCCTAAGGTATGTTTGCCGGATTTATTTTTTGGTGAACACCGAGAATTTTTTTCATTTAAAAATGCTTGCTTATTGTATTTTCGTTTGAGACCTAAGTCCTCTGGGGATGAATCCCAGCGCGTAGGGTTCATAATGTCACTTTTGCGCAAAGAGCCTCAGGAGTGGGCCTTTTCTTTGCAACCTAGTGATTCATGCTTCAGATCAGTGGATAGTTTTTTTTCTGCTTTGGGACTATTATATGATGATCCTGACCGTGTCGCATCAGCTGAGACTGAGTTGAGACGTCTAAAACAAGGATCGGGTAATGTGGAAAAATATTGTACACATTTTCGTCGTTGGTCCACTCAAACAGGGTGGAACGATTCTGCTCTGAAAAGTCTATTTCTTGCTGGGCTCAGTGAAAGGGTTAAAGACCTGCTAATTGCTTATCCTACGGGTGGATAGAAGACTGCGTGCTAGGGTTAATGAGAGCAAATCCTCTGCTATGTCAGTTTCTGGTTATGATAATGTGTGTACTAACAGTGGTGAACCGATGGAGATTGGATCGGTGGCACCTCGCTCTCAAGAAAAAGACCGTCGTTTTTCGGAAGGCTTGTGCTTCTATTGTGGAAAATCTGGTCATTTGATTAAAGGCTGTGAGCTTCGGATGAAGAAAGAAAAATAAATGGTCAGTCACGCCCGTATTGCCTGTTTAAATTCCAAGGGTATATTTTTAGCTGCTTCCACGATTGCTCAGAAAAAATTAATGGAATTTCGGGTGTTTGTTGATTGCGGGTCTACACTGAATGTAATTGATGGGGGATTCGTGGAAAAACTCAATTTAAAACCTGAACCTTTATCATCCCCCATTGCTGTGGTTTCTGTGGATGGCTCCCCTTTGAAGAATATTACTCTCAAGGTCAGTGAATTTCCTCTCACTATTAATGGTGTTCACCATGAGAAATTGGATTTGGTAGTGTTGAATAACTTGCCTTCTCCAGTAATATTGGGTTTGCCCTGGTTAAAATTTCACAATCCTGTACTGGATTGGTCTACCAGTGAAATTAAATCCTGGAGCCATAAATGTTATGACAAGTGTTGTAATGGGCGTATTGCAGCTTTGGATAGGGGAGAATTGCCTGTTCCTATTCAGGATTTTTGGAGAGTTTTTTCTGAGAAGGAATCGCAGGTTTTGCCTCCCCATAGAGACTATGATTGTTCTATTGAATTTGTCCCTGGAGCGACTCTTCCTAAAAGTCGTTTATTTAACCTTACTATTCCTGAGAGGAAGGCTTTGGAGGAATACATACAGACAAGTTTGGCCGCCGGTCACATTAGGCCCTCTAAGTCTCCTGTGGCGGTTGGATTTTTTTTTGTAAAAAAAAAGGACGGCGGTTTACGTCCTTGTCTGGATTTTCGTGAGATTAACAAAATTACGGTACGCAATCCTTACCCACTGCCATTGATTCCTGATCTGTTTAACCAGTTATTGGGGGCCAAGTGGTTCTCTAAAATTGACCTTAAGGGGGCATACAATCTGTTGCGCATGAAGGAGGGTGATGAATGGAAGACTGCTTTTAACACTCCTGTGGGTCATTTTGAGAATCTGGTTATGCCTTTTGGTCTTACTAATGCTCCTGCATTTTTTCAGAATCTGATTAATGACATCCTTAGACCTTTGATCGGTAAAAATGTGGTTGTGTATTTGGATGACATTTTGATTTATTCGCCAGATCTGGAGTCTCATTGGCGGAGCGTGCGTGAGGTATTACAGTTATTAATGGACAATTCGCTTTTTGCTAAGCTGGAGAAATGTGAGTTCGCTGTACAGAGAATTAGTTTTTTGGGCTACATTATCTCCAGCAAAGGTTTTGAGATGGATCCGGTTAAGGTTCAGGCTGTGCAGGAATGGCCTAGGCCTATTGGTTTGAAATCGATACAGAGGTTTTTGGGTTTCGCCAATTACTACAGAAAATTCATAAAAAAATTTTCTAGTATTGTCAAACCTCTGACTGATCTCACCAGGAAAGGTGCTGATGCGGTTCAGTGGTCTTCTGAGGCCATTGAAGCTTTTGTGTATCTCAAGGAGAGGTTCACCTCTGCTCCCATCCTTATGCAGCCTGATGTTACTAGGCCGTTTTTGGTTGAGGTTGATGCTTCCTCTGTGGGGGTTGGCGCAGTATTGTCTCAGGATAACGGGGATGGATTACATCCCTGTGCCTTTTTTTCAAAAAAATTTTCGGAGACTGAACTGAATTACGATATTGGTAATCGGGAATTATTGGCTATTAAACTCGCATTTGAACACTGGCGCCACTTCTTGGAAGGTGCGGAATTTCCCGTTCAGGTTCTTACGGATCATAAAAATCTGATATATCTTGATGCTGCCAAGCGCCTGAATGCCCGTCAGGCTAGGTGGGCACTGTTTTTCTCGCGGTTTAATTTCTCCGTTACTTACATCCCTGGTACTAAGAATGTTAAGGCGGATGCCTTATCTCGCAGTTTTTCTCCCATAGTCGGTGCTGAGAAAGAGGAAAACATTTTACAAGAAGGTGTTGTGATAGCTGCTTTAGACTCCGTTTTGGAAGATGAGATTCTTAAAGCTCAGGAGAATGCCCCATCTAACACTCCTCATGGGAGGTTGTTTGTGCCTGGGACCTTTAGGAGAGATTTGTTTGTTGAGTGTCACGAATCTCGGTTGGCAGGTCATCCCGGAATCTCTGAGACCAAGAGACTGGTGGGTCGCAGTTTTTGGTGGCCTGGATGGCAGAAGGAAGTCATTAAGTGGGTGCGCCAATGTACTATATGTGCTAGATCTAAGTCCTCACATACTCCTGCTGCGGGGTTGCTTTGTCCTTTGGAGGTCCCCAGTGCTCCTTGGACACATTTGGCTATGGACTTTATAACTGACCTTCCCCCCTCTGAGGGTTTTACTGTCATCTGGGTGGTCGTGTACCGTTTTAGCAAGATGTGTCACTTGGTTCCCTTCGTCAAACTGCCCTGCGCTAAAACTCTCGCTAAGGCCTTTGTCAAGGAAATTGTCAGACTTCATGGCGTTCCTACTGACATTGTTTCTGATAGGGGTCCTCAGTTCGTGGCTCGTTTTTGGCGTGCCTTTTGTGACAGGTTGGGAATTCATTTGTCGTTTTCGTCCGGATATCATCCTGAATCTAATGGCCAGACAGAAAGGAAAAACCAGGATGTTGAGCAGTTCTTGCGTTGTTTTGTGGCAGACAATCAAGAGGGGTGGTCTGAGTTTCTGCCACTTGCCGAATTTGCTCTGAACAATCATACATCTTCTTCTGCTGGTTGTTCGCCTTTTTTTTGTTGTTCTGGGAGACATCCGTCGTTTGGGTCGTTCTCCAAGTTGGGATCTGCCGTGCCTGAGGAGGAGAATTTTTCCGGTGATTTGGAAAGAGTTTGGACGGATGTGCGTGGTAATCTTCAGGAGGCCAACAGAAAATCTAAAGACTACTTTGATAGGAAACGACAGGAGGTTTTGTTCGCTGTTGGTGACATGGTTTGGTTGTCCTCTAGGAATCTGCGGTTGAGGATTCCTTCTAAGAAATTGGGTCCCAAGTTTGTAGGGCCCTTTAAGGTGCTTCAGGTTGTCAACCAATCTGCTGTTAGGTTGGAGGTTCCTACCTCCTGGAGAATTAATCCGGTCTTTCATGTCTCTCTGTTAAAAAAAGCTGTTGTGTCGGATGGTGACGCCTCTGCCTCTGTTCCTCCGGTGGTGGAGGACGGGGAATATGAAATTTCTCGCATCCTTGACTCTAGACGGTATAGAGGTAGTTTGCAGTATCTTGTGGCCTGGAAAGGTTTCGGACCCGAGGATAACTCTTGGGTGAGGTCAGATGATGTTTCCGCGTCCAGACTTATCAGAGCGTTTCACAGGAGATTTCCTGATAAGCCTGGTCCTAGGGGATCCGGAGGATCCTCTTAGAAGGGGGGGTACTGTTAGAACCTTGCTGTTAGGTTTTTTTTCCTTTGCTGGTCACATGACTTTGTTGGCCTATTTAATCCTGCTCCGCCCTTCTGGCTTTGCTGGACTTCATTGTATATCTACTTTCTAGCTAGCCTGTGCTCTGTATCTAACTCTGTTAGTTTGCTTGGTCTACGGACCTCTATGTTCTATCTATTTTGTTTGTTCGTCTGTCTGCTACTATTTCTGTTAGGAGGTGTCCCATATTCCTCCCAGTCCTTAGTACTTGTAGGGATTCCCTCCCCACATCTATAGGTCTTCGTACAGACTAGATTAGGACTTTAGCAGGTCTGATCGCAGGATCAGGTTCCCTGTTACATCGTAGGGATTCAGCTGAGTCTTATAGTAGGGACAGATCTCCTCTCTTTCCTTAGCTTTGGTAGCAGAACATAACAGCCAGAGCCCTGCAAAATGACCTCCAGCTGGCCACAAATGTGCATGTGTCTGCACAAACGGTTAGATACCGACTCCATGAGGGTGGTATGAGGGCCCGACGTCCACAGATAGGGGTTGTGCTCACAGCCCAACACCATGCAGGACGCTTGGCATTTGCCACAGAACACCAGGATTGGCAAAGTTGCCACTCGCGCCCTGTGCTCTTCGTAGATGAAAGCAGGTTCACACTGAGCACATGTGACAGACGTGACAGAGTCTGGAGACGCCGTGGAGAGTGACATCCTTCAGCATGACCGGTTTGGCAGTGGGTGAGTAATGGTGTGGGGTGGCATTTCTTTGGAGAGCCGCACAGCCCTCCATGTGCTCGCCAGAGGTAGCCTGGCTTCCATTAGGTACCGAGATGAGATCCTCAGACCCCTTGTGAGACCATATGCTGGTGCGGTTGGCCCTGGGTTCCTCATAATGCTGGACAATGGCAGACCTCATGTGGCTGGAGTGTGTCAGCAGTTCCTGCAAGATGGAGGCATTGAAGCTATGGACTGGCCCGCCCGTTCCCCAGACCTGAATCCGATTGAGCACATCTGGGACATCATGTCTCGCTCCATCCGCCAACGTCACGTTGCACCACAGACTGTCCAGGAGTTGGCGGATGCTTTAGTTCAGGTCTGGGAGGAGATCCCACAGGAGACCATCCGCAACCTCATCAGGAGCATGCCCAGGCGTTGTAGGGAGGTCATACAGGCACGTGGATATATATATATATATATATATATATATATATATATATATATATATATATATGCCTTTTTGTCATTCTAGTAGTAGGGCCATAATTAAGACATGATTTGTTGAAACGTGTAGGTCTGTAAGCTATGATAGTTGCACATTTGCTGTATTCTTTGTGGAGCAGTGTTTTATATGGCTAATAAAAGCTAAGTTTTAATATTTTTTCTACTAAACAAACCTTTACGCTGGATCATTTGCACTTTTCCCTTGTCTGACTGCACTTACGTTTTGCCCTGGTACCACTTATCTGCATCTCCAGAAGTTTCCCATTTCTCTATTATACTCTTCAAATTACATTTTGAGACTTTCTCCTCCTGCTGTTGCACATATTTTTTTCCCTTCATCTGCACAGGTATCATTAATCTATCAACTATAATGGCCGTACCAGGTCCTGCAGGTCCTGTATCCCGTACACATGACGTGGGCAGTGCACGGCATGCCGCTAGTTTTTATTCTGAGTGCTCTTATATACGGTGGTAGTTTTACACAATGTTGAGCCTGTGATTTGCAGAGTGAAATGTCTGACTGCTAGAACAGAAGTATACGGCAGATTCTACAGCATGGATACATAAAGGACGTCCTGGGGGAATATACCTCCCTCCAACACTCGTCCAGTCCCTGCCTCACACTAGAGACATTTATAATAACTCCAGGACTATGGAGCTGGTCATTTTCTCATAATCTGTGGCCATTATTAGTGATCTCACATTGTACGGTAATATCACCCTGGAGGTTGTGATGTATTTAGTGTAATAGCGCCATCTAGAATATACAGTATATATCAGGCGATACCATGCTTACTATAGTTAGTCGTCTTCTGTGCCCTCTATAGCTATCTATTATACTTTATATTTCTTTATAATAATTTATAATAAATTACTCGATAGTTTTACAGCTTTATGATGTTTATTAATCTGCTGAAATGATAAAAGAAAGTCGAACCTTACAGTGGACACAGGTGGAAGTGTCCTCCATGATGGTGTAGGTTGAGGTGGAGCAAGTATTTAGTCAGTGGGGGATCAAGATGACGAGTATTCCCCAGGGTTCCCTGTTATCAGGGAGGGACCCGGTGTATGCAATCAAAAGATCTTATCCTCTGACCGGCTTTGTGCCATCAACAGGTAATGATCCTCTGTCCGGCTGTGTGCCATCAACAGGTAATGACCATCCGGCAGTCCGACATCAACTGGTCATCACCCTCCAGCTGTGTGCAATCAACAGGTAATGACCATCCGGCTGTGTGCCATCAACAGGTAATGACCCTCTGGCTATGGCCATCAATAGGTCATCACCCTCCGGCTGTGTTCCATCAACAGGTAATGACCATCCGGCAGTGTGCCATGAACAGGTAATGACCATCCGGCTGTGTGCCATCAACAGGTAATGACCATCCGGCAGTGCACCATCAACAGGTAATGACCCTCTGGCTATGGCCATCAATTGGTCATCACCCTCCGGCTGTGTGCCATCAATAGGTAATGACCATCCGGCAGTGCGCCATGAACAGGTAATGACCATCCGTCTGTGTGCCATCAACAGGTAATTATCCTCTGTCCGGCTGTGTGCCATCAACAGGTAATGACCCTCTGGCTATGGCCATCAATAGGTCATCATCCTCCAGCTGTGTGCCATCAACAGGTAATGACCCTCTGGCTATGGTCATCAATAGGTCATCACCCTCCGGCTGTGTGCCATCAACAGGTAATGACCCTCTGGCTATGGCCATCAATAGATCATCACCCTCCGGCTGTGTGCCATCAAACGTTTTTATCTTCTGTCCAGTTTTGTGCCATCAAGAGGTAATGACCCTCCAGCTGTGGGCCATCAACAGGTCATCACCCTTCGGCATTTAGGCTTCTTGTCTTCTGTAAGATGCGATTCTTGAGTCTCCTGATGCTAAAAAATATTTAAAAAATCACCGATTAAACTAATAATCTATCTTGTACATAAGCATCACAATTTATAATCTATCTAGTGCATAAGTATGACAATTTAGCTCACAGAACATACACTATGGTAAAACATTAGACCCTACAAGCAGAAATTTGCTAAACTAACATAAATATAACTGACAAATCAGTAGAAAAATCGCTACCAATGGCACAGCTCTCTTCACATCAACCTGTAACCATAGTAGATAAGAAATAGAGGACAATGCTCATAGTCAGTTATCAACAATTCGGCATGGGGCATCCCACCAGAGACATTATAATATCTAGTAGATTATAGATGGCAATAGAATTTACCAACAAGCACATAGTACGCCAAACTCAAGTACATAGTATGCCAAACCTCGACACGTTTTCCTAAAATAGGATCATCAGAAGCACATACTAGACAGTGATACTTAGCAAAGCGTTCATAGATATATGCGCCATATGGTAAGGTGCTAAAGTGCAAGTGTGTGACAAAATATCCATGCGATTTCAGGTGCAATGCTGCATTGTATGTAGTAAGATGGTGCCCATCAGACAGCATGTATAGGACTAACCTGTGATGAAAACACGAGCAATGGGAAAGTTCAAGCAGTTGCCTTCTCAATCTTCCTCGCCTCTAAGACATCTAAGGAAACATCTTCTCCTCTTGATTTTGGGTTGAGGTGTTGTAGGCATTTCAGGCTCTGGCATTCTAGGTTCTGACATACTAGGTTCTGACATGGTAGGTTCTGGTGTTCTAGGTTCTGGTGCTCTTGGCTCTGGAATTCTGGGTTGTTGGCTTCTCTGAAAAATCAGTAACCTCTCTTTAAGCTCCGTTGAACTTCGAGCTCTTCTTCCTATATTGTTGTGAGGGATCATTCTGACCCAGACAATATCACTGAACGCCACTTTATAGTTGCAACTAGGAACCTTTTTCGCATCCTGCGGTGCAGGAGCCATGGATGGAGTAGAACATTTGCCATTGGGCAGGACAGGTGTTCTCCTGGAGTCTTGCTTCTGAATCTGAGGGATGCAAATCGGCTCCTTACAAGCACTTTGTTCCTTCAGAATGGTTTTGTTCTCAGGAGTTTTCTGATTGTTTCACCAGGTTCAGACATTGCCCACTTGCTCAGGACAAGACTTAAGGCCAAATACTCTAGTATTGTCAGTAGTGTCATCACCGCAACAAAAACTGCGTCACGGAAGAGCCAAAGAGGAAGATTGATGGAAGCTTGATAGGTGCTTCTTCTGAGATCCACGGGTAGTGGGTCATCCTATAATAAAGAAAAAAAACATAATAAAGTCCTGTATATTTATACCCAATCCAGTCAAACAGAGAGCCCTTGTTATTATACAGTGATGGATACATTATCAAGCAACTTTCAGAAATATCCCATTGAGAAGATCAGGAAGAAGTTTGGGATTCACCTCCAGGGTCCATGGAATATTATTTACAGTTGGACTTTCATATGACGGACGGTCACGTGTCCAGTATGAGAAGTCCTGCAAGAGGCGATATTCTCATTAGCTGATCCTTGTGACCTCCATATTGATGAGAACATACTCGCCCTCAGTGTACTGTAATGTGGGGGGTAGAGCAACGTAAAGCACAGAAATGATAGGATGATACTCATCATCTCCAGAGGTCTCTCAGCACCAAGGTATGGTCAATGAGATACAAGCTGCAGATGGGCCGAGGCTTCTAATATACCCAGGGGTGACATCACAAAGCCCTCTGTGACATCATTGCACAGTTCTATCCATCATGTCACTGATACTTTGGACCTAACTAAATGTCTAAAAGAGAACCCTTCCACATGATTTCCAATCACGGAGCAGCTTCAGTTTTTCAAGAAAAGTTTAAAAAATATAATCTGTGCTGTGATTGGTCACAATGGCACATGAAGCAGAACGTCTTTAGATCTTTTAAAGGGAAAGTGTCAGCAATTTTTTTACAATTGTAAAATTGTAAAGTATTTATATTTATATATAAATACACATATATATTTAAAAAGGTTTTAATGGTATAAAATCTGAAAAAAATATTTTAACTCTTTTGATGTTTTCATCTTGTAAACACTAGGGGGAGCAGCTGCTGATATTTCCATGAAAACAGAATACAGCTAGCTCGCATTACGACTGCAGTAAAAGTGGGCGGGATCTGCTCACATGGGTGTGATGTCACTCCTCCCCTTCTGGGCGTTTGCAAAAAGGTAAATGAGACTGTAGTTTAGGATCACAGTGCGGAGCGATCACTGGTGACTGCAAAGTGATATATAAGGGACAACACCAAAGTCATTAATCACTACAAGGACAAGGCAGGAATGTGGGAGTCAGAGGGGTCACCCCACACTTATATCCCCTCTGACTGTCACTTCCTAAGCTCCTTTCCCTGCCATAACCTCTTATTCCCGCAGGTAAATTCTTACAGGACCCCCCTCCCCATCCCCTTCCCCTGCCGCAGCTGATTCTAAACGTCCTCCATATGTAATAATAGACAGGTACTCACCGGCAGCCTATGGTAATTCACAGGGTAGAACAGGGTACAGCACAGAAACAATATGGCGATCCTCATTGTCTCCAGGGGGTATCTCAGCACCAAGATATGGCCAATGAGATATGAGCTCCAGGTGGATGGAGCCCCCTTATATACCCCAAGGGTGACATCACAACGCCCTCTGTGACATCATCACCCACAACATTCCGTCACATGACATCACCCAGCACCAGCATCATGTGACCCAGCATAAATAGAAAGTCCTTGTTGGCTATAGCAACTATTCAAAACTAAGTTTAAACTTTTCCAACAGCTAAAGGCGGCTCTGTGATGGCAGTTTCTTCTTGTGGACGGTTGTGATAAATCTGCAGAACATCTACATAACGCGACATGTAGAAAATCCTGTCTTTTCCCCTCTGTTCTTCCTCTGGTGCTACAGAGACGGATAGAAGGAGCTTTTCCAGACCTTACAGTGCACAATATGGGACCTAATCACTGATATCCCAGATCTGCTCAGTACAAGCATACCGCCAACCTATGAGGACTAGAAAGAGGGCGAAACCATGCGGCACGCGTAGTCTGGCCACGCCCCTATCCACACCCCAAGCCACGCCCTTTTTATGCCTTGGCAGGAGGAGATGTCTGTACAAAGCGCAAGTTATCAAAAGGCTGAAGGAACACTTTATCAACATGAATGAAGGTTTTGAAGGGCATCCACTGTCCCGGCACTACCGGAAGTTCCACAACCAATCTTATAAGGACACTAAGTTTTGTGGGATCCGATTAGTCCCCAGAAAATGGAGGGGAGGTGATTACCTGAGATTAATGTCGCGGATGGAATCCAAATGGATCTTCACATTAAATAGCTTGGCTCTGAAGGGCCTTAATCACGAGAGTCAGCTGTATGCCTTCAACTCGCAGCGGTATATACTGTATGTATTTTTTATCCCAGTACCAATTGAACATTTACATTGCACTTTTATGAACCTCCTTATATTTTATCAATATAATATGTCTTTTGGATATATTCCTTTGAATCCACCTATTTTATATATGTATTTGTTTCTATACATTGATACCCCTATTGGAGATACTATATAATGTTTTTATTTTTCTCCTTCATTTTTTCCTTTTTATCTCTGGATGGTACTAAGTGCCGAATTTATACTATCCTGGTAATATACACTGATTAACAGACTGTTTTTTATAGCCATCAGAAATATAAGTATATAATTTTTATTCATTTTTAACTAATTGTGAAAGTTTGAACAAAGTCTTTTTTATTATTATTTTTTTCACACACAGTCTATTCTTATTGGAATTCTATCTTAGTTCTATTGCACCTCCATATGTCCTTTTGCACCGTCTTGTTAGTATTGGATCTTCCTCCATTTCTTTGGTTGTATTATCTTTGTGGGGGGCGTTTGGACTTTATTAGGTTACCAGTTTGACTACCAGCGAGAAGCTGACGAAGAGGAACTGTGAGTCCTCGAAACGCGTAGTTTTTTTTGGCCTATACAGGACATCGAAGGAGAAGGAGAGAGTCAAGGCACAGGGATAAGCCCTCCTGATATCCAGAAGATATATATAACCATATCATATTATTGATACAAAATATAAATGCACAGAGTCAATAAAATCATTTAAAAACACCAAACCCCATCCTTACTTTGCAGGATACCTATTCCAAAGGTGTATCTAGGTTTTCTGGCACCCGGTGCAGCAGGGGCTGGCTGGCACATTTTAGCCTGGGGGGCAAGCACACAGCAGTGGCCCATGAGTAGCGGCCCATCCTTAACATGTTTATTACCAGATGCATCATAAGCCTATATTCACACGACCGTATTGTCTAAGTGCTGCCCGTGAAAAAACCTGACAGCACTTGGACCAGTTCAGATGAGTGTTTGTAGTGGTCAGACATAGTACATATTATTCTTATGTATTACTTAATGTTGAGCGATACCTTCCGATATCGGGAAATATCGGATCGGATTGGATCGGACCGATACCCAAAAAGTATCGGATATCGCCGATTCCGATACCGGAAACCAATGCAAGTCAATGGGACGCTAATATCGGAATGCCATCCCAGCGTGAGAGAATTCTCCTGATTGTTTAAAAGCCGGCAGGCGGTAAAAAGCCGCCGGCTTTTAAACAATCACACAGCCCCATACTGCTTCCCCGCAGCCTCCCACCCCGATCCTGCGCTCCCCCCGCCACCTCACATCCCGATCGTAAGTTAGGACCGGGCGGGGAGCGCAGCACCAAGGAGCAGGGAGCGAAGGACCCAGGCGGGGAAGCCGGCAGGGAAAAGACTTCACCGCCGGCTTTCCCGTTTTGTGCTGCGCTCTCCCGCCGGTTATTTCAAATGAACAGCTGAGGTATCAGGTGATGCTGATCAGCTGTTCATTTGAAGTAGCTGCGGTGCCCTCAGAGGGTTCATGTGAGTTCATGCTTCACTGCATGAACTCACATGAACTTTCCCACGGCCGCACAGGTCAGCCTCACCTCCCAGACCATCAGACCCATCATGATTGGAGTGTGCGCGGGTGTCTGTGCGATGTGTGCGGGTGTGTGCGCGATGTCTGCGGGTGTCTGCGTGCAGGCAGACATAGGCCGATGTGACACTACTACTCACATCGGCCTTTGTCTGTCCCCCGTCCACTCGTGCCAGCAGGATCAGCTCGATGGGAGCAGTAGTTCCCATCAGCCTGATCCTGCTATTTAAACTGCCCCATATGTTATTTTTGCCCCTATACATCTTTTATGTTTTTAGGCCCCCCATATATTTTTTTTGTTTTTGGTCCCCAATAAATTTTAAATACATTTTTCATTGGTGGCCAGTGGTTACCTAAAATAAATTAGTTCATACATTACCTGATCGCCACCTAAAATAAAGTAAAAAATAAAAAACTACACCTATACTCACCTAGACACCGGTTTATGCAATGATGGGGCTGCTTTACGGCCCCGTCATTCTAGCGGCGGCAGTGGTTTAGAGCGGTCACATTTTATGTGGCTGCTCTAAACTGGAGATCTTCGTGGGACACTCGTGGACTACTACGGAGGGGTAAGGATAAGGTTGTGGTTTATTATTTTATATTTTATTACAGGAGATCGATGGCTTCGGGGAATTAGGTGTCTAGGTGAGTATAGGTGTAGTTTTTTATTTTTTACTTTATTTTAGGTGGCGATCGGCGGGGACAGGTAATGTATGAACTAATTTATTTTAGGTAACCACTGGCCACCAATGAAAAATGTATTTAAAATTTATTGGGGACCAAAAACAAAAAAAATATATGGGGGGCTTAAAAACATAAAAGATGTATAGGGGCAAAAATAACATATGGGGCAGCTAAAATAGCTACTGCTCCCATCGAGCTGATCCTGCTGGCACAAGTGGACGGGGGACAGACATAGGCCGATGGGAGTAGTAGTGTCACATTAGCCTATGTCTGCCTGCACGCAGACACCCGCAGACATCGCGCACACACCCGCACACATCGCACAGACACCTGCGCACACACCAATCATGATGGGTCTGATGGTCTGGGAGGTGAGGCTGACCTGTGCGGCCGTGGGAAAGTTCATGTGAGTTCATGCAGTGAAGCATGAACTCACATGAACCCTCTGAGGGCACCGCGGCTACTTCAAATGAACAGCTGATCAGCATCACCTGATACCTCAGCTGTTCATTTGAAATAACCGGCGGGAGAGCGCAGCACAGAACGGGAAAGCCGGCGGTGTAGTCTTTTCACTGCCGGCTTCCCCGCCCGGGTCCTTCGCTCCCTGCTCCTTGGTGCTGCGCTCCCCGCCCTGTCCTAACTTACGATCGGGATGGGAGGTGGCGGGGGGAGCGCAGGATCGGGGTGGGAGGCTGCGGGGAAGCAGTATGGGGCTGTGTGATTGTTTAAAAGCCGGCGGCTTTTTACCGCCCGCCGGCTTTTAAACAATCAGGAGAATTCTCTCACGCTGGGATGGCTTTCCGATATTAGTGTCCCATTGACTTGCATTGGTTTCCGGTATCGGAATCGGCGATATCCGATACTTTTGGGTATCGGTCCTATCCAATCTGAAACGATATTTCCCGATATCGGAAGGTATCGCTCAACACTACTCCTGACCCCACACATAAACTTCAGCTCATCCAGCACCATGACAACCAGCACAGCAGAGTCCTGCATCTGACGCGCCCCTGGGCCTGCTGTGTCGCGCAGCGTCTCACGCACGGGGCTTACCCGGAACCGGATCAGATGAGGGTTGTAGTCTCCGAGTGGCGGGGACCCGGTCCGTGCCCAGGGAGTCAACTCAGTGTGTGGCAGTCTTGATAGATGTTATTTGAGTGTCGACTACGCCACCCGTTGATTTGCAGCTATGGAGCTGCCGCTGCAGGGCAGACCGCTGAGGCCGGTGTAGAATTGTGCAGCGTGATAGTATAACCCCCAACGGGAGGGGTATGGCCTCAGGGCAGCCGACGTGGAAAATGGGGGTAGCAGGAACCACTCAGAGACGGTGCGGTGTAATTCAGGGTCTTTACTGGTAACAACGATAGACCCTCCCGGAGTACTTGCTAGCGAACGGGGCCTGGTCAGTCCTTGAGCAGATGGGATCTCCCCTGGCCAGGCGGAGTTGTAGGCCTCCCAAACTGACTGTACTCTTCTGGCTACCTTGCTAGAAGCGGATATAAGTAGCCCACGTCCCTGAGTGTACCGTGTGGTGCTCACCCGTATGGCCGGTGACTCGGGGCCTTCTAATGGCTTCCGCTCCACGATGGCGGTGCTGGTCCCACGCGTGTGACCGTGCCTTCGGGTTTCTGGGCCTGAGGACCTGAAATCCCCTGCCGGTCGGCTTCTGCTGCTGGGTAAGAGTTAGTCCCCACAGCCTCGGACGCCGGGTCCGGTAAGAAAGCTTCTCAGTCAGGGCGAGCTCTGCAGCTGCCAGCCCCTGACTCGTATTAGTATTGCTCCCACTGAGCTTCTGCTGTTTCTTCATATGACTGTTTCTTGTCTCTACTCTCCTTGACTCCAGGCTCAGGCCCCTGGACAGGGCCTGCCTGTGGAGCAGAGCCCATAGAGCAGCTCTGCTCCCTGTCTTCTCCTCTCAGAACTCCCTACCCTGCCTCAGCCCCAGGTTTATATAGGGGAAGTCCTTCCCCTCCCAAGACTGGGCAGGAGGTGTGGCATGCACAGGATCCCTGACCAAAGGACCTCCCACCTGCTCTCAGACATAATATCTCTATCACTGTGGCAACCAGACCCCTGGGGTGTCACACATCCACTGAGGCCCCTGATCATGTGACCCCTGACTCTTCCCCTCCTGTGACCTCATCACAGCTCCTGTGCGCACAGAGCAGCCATATATGTGGTGGCGGCTCTGCAGGTGGAGGTATGTGGGGATCCCCCATTACTGGGCGCAGGGGGCATTAACCCCTTGAGCACAGAGACTCTTTTGGGGTCTTGTGTTGCCCCTTTATAAGAATCATAAGGTTTTTGTTCTGTTTCCTGTAATAGATACATACGACCCAACTATGGAGACAGGAAGGGAGGAAACGTATTGTTCTCATAGTAAAGGGCCCCTTTACTGGCCCCACAGTGTAATGCCCCCATTATGCCCCTTATACAGAATGTATGATGCCCCCACACAGTGTAATGCCCCCATTATGCCCCTTATGTAGGATGCATGATGCCCCCCACAGTGTAATGCCCCCATTATACCCCTTATGCAGTATGTATGATGCCCCCACACAGTGCAATGCCCCCATTATGCCCCTTATGTAGGATGCATGATGCCCCCCACAGTGTAATGCCCCCATTATACCCCTTATGCAGTATGTATGATGCCCCCACACAGTGTAATGCCCCCATTATGCCCCTTATGCAGGATGCATGATGCCCCCACACAGTGTAATGCCCCCATTATGCCCCTTATGCAGGATGTATGATGCCCCCACACAGTGTAATGCCCCCATTATGCCCCTTATGCAGTATGTATGATGCCCCCCACACAGTGTAATGCCCCCATTATGCCCCTTATGCAGGATGTATGATGCCCCCACACAGTGTTATGCCCCTTATGCAGGATGTATGATGCCCCCCACACAGTGTAATGCCCCCATTATGCCGCTTATGCAGGATGTATGATGCCCCCACACAGTGTAATGCCCCCATTATGCCCCTTATGCAGTATACATGATGCCCCCACACAGTGTAATGCCCCCATTATGCTCCTTATGCAGTATGTATGATGCCCCCCCCACACAGTGTAATGCCCCCATTATGCCCCTTATGCAGTATGTATGATGCCCCCACACAGTGTAATGCCCCATTATGCCCCTTATACAGTATATATGATGCCCCACACAGTGTAATGCCCCCATTATGCCCCTTATACAGTATGTATGATGCACCACACAGTGTATGCCACCATTATGCCCCTCATGCAGTATGTATGATGCTCCCACACAGTGTAATGCCCCCATTATGCCCCTTATACAAGATGTATGATGCTACCACACAATGTAATGCCCCCATTATGCCCCTTATGCAGTATGTATGATGCCCCCACACAGTGTATTGCCCCCATTATGCCCCTTATGCAGTATGTATGATGCCCCAAAAAGTTTAATGCCCCCATTATGCCCCTTATGTAGTATGTATTATGCCCCCACACAGTGTAATGCCCCCATTATGCCCCTTATGCAGTATGCAGGACATTGCCAGACCTCATGTGGCTGGAGTGTGTCAGCAGTTTCTGCAAGGTGAAGGCATTGAAGCTATGGACTGGCCCGCCTGTTCCCCAGACCTGAATCCGATTGAGCACATCTGGGACATCATGTCTCGCTCCATCTGTGTCACCCTGGCCTTGATGCCACAAAATGTATTAAAGCTGTGTCTGAGAGCAAGGGGGAGGTTCTCTAGTCAGGGGAACATTAGCATGCAATGCCTCCTGTCTCAGGCCAGTAGGGGGAGCAGGCTGCCCCTATAAAAACTGGTGCTGGGGGCAGGGTTAGAGAGAACTGGATGGCCTGTCTCAGCATTGAGACTTGTCCCAGAGCAGAACAGGGACAGACAGTTGCACTGCACCTAAGAGGAAGTGTGGCAGGAGGAGAGCCACAAGCCAGAGACAAGAGGCGAAGAGAGCCTGTCTTGGCAGAAAGAGGACTTAATTTACCAGACTTTGGTGTCTGAGGCTGAGAGGATTCCACATCCCCCAGCAGAGAACCAGTCCGCAGGGGACTGTATATTCCTTGGCCTAAGAAGCCTGGAGGCCCTGCCACAACAGAAGGGACCAGTAAAGCCGTACAAGGCTGGGAGCAGAAAGGAACCCACGTCGCAGGCCATACAGGCGAGAATACACAGAAAGCTTGGAAACGTGGGCTGTTACCCTATCAGGAGGAGATAGCCAGAAGGAGCGCAGAAAGCACGGTAGGCCTACACCCTTACCCTGACCAGGGCCAATTTCCCCGTTGCTCTCAGACATCCAGGTCCCCCTCCTAGCCAGGACTGTTTATGGGTCAATTTACCTGTTCTAGTAAAGACCCTGGACTGCAACCTGTTGTCTGTGTGCTCCTTGCTTCTCCAGCACTATCAGCACTGGGACTCTCACCACCATCACTCCCACCATCCACTATACTGCCCTGGGGCCGCACTCTTCCCGTGGGGAGTCACACTACCCTAGCTGCACACCTCATCAGCCCCAGCGGTCGGCATGCAGCGGCGGTTCCTAATAACCGCAATCCACGGGTGGCGTAGTCGGACATAATCAATAGCACATAACGGACTACCACTGGCCTGACCACCCTGAGCCACGGAACCGGGTTGCCACTATTACTCCCATCGTTCCCAGACTGCCCGGATCCGAGTGCCCCACGGCCCAAGGGGCGAGTCAGCTTTGGCGTAGTCGGCAGGATTTCATGCCCGCAACCACCGGGTACTGCGTGCCTGAAAAAGACTTTTGTAACTTACCTGTGGCGAAGTTTCCCGCCGTCCGGAGTCGTTTCCCGCCATCCGGAGCCGATTCCCGCCATCAGACGCCATCTTGGACTGTTTTCCGCCGTCTTCTGCCGTCTTCCCGCCATCCGCAGCTGTTTCTCGCCATCGGACGCCATCTTCAGGACGCCGCGCGGGAAGAAGAGGGGCGTGGACTTCAAAACCGCGCGAGATCCGAAGCTCCGCCCCACGCACCGACGCTGCGCAAGGTCCTGGAAGGGAGAGAGAGCGACGCTGACGTCATCAGGACGCGACGCAAGGTCCTCGTCCAGAGCAGCAGCAGCGGAGCCGCGGCCTACAGAAGAGGATCGTCGGAAGGTAGGTCACGCTTAACTAGGGGGGAGGAAGATGTCGGACACAGAGGCGCCCACTACCACCAACGCAGCTGCAGCAGCGGTGATGCCCTTTTCCCTGCCCTACATCCCTGGAGCGGCCTGGCTGCCCAAATACTCAGGGGAGCCCCATGCCCTAACTGACTTCAAGGAAAGGCTATACAGTTTGTTCCACGTTTACCCCCTGACAGAGGAACAGAAGGTCAGCATATTGACAGGGCAGTTAACTGGCGCAGCCCAAAGGGAGGTAAAATCATGGCCCACTGAGGATAAAAGGACTGTGAAGGGTATTCTGGCCCGGCTGCGGGGTACCTTTGACACACGTACCTCCGCTGAGATTAAAATGAGGTTCTATGGATGTAAGCAGCGGGCACAGGACAGCATCAGAGACTATGCCCTAAATCTGCAGGAAGCCTTGAGGGCTATTCAACAAACTGACCATGGCAGTGTGCAGGAAACGGATAAGCTGCTAACAGAACAATTCATAGAAGGTCTGCTGTCTAGCGCCCACAGGGCCCAACTGCGTCTCATGTTCTTTCAGAACCCCGACCTAACCTTTGCCCAATTTAAGGACAGGGCCATAAGGGTGCTCCGTGAATCTGCAACCAGTGGCGCTATAAACCCCCGGCGCCCTGCTCTCACCAACCACCAGGAGGCGGCGCCCTCCTCTATGGATCCCGTGGGGGCTGATGCACAGGCCCTGAACCAAGCCCCGTCGAAAGACCTGCACCACCAAGTCCAGGAGCTGACCAGGAGCGTCGCGGCGTTGACCAGGACCGTCCAGGCGTTGCAAGTGGACCCGTCAAGACCCATCGAGCTGGCTTCAAGTCCGGAGGATGTCCCGTGGCGTCGACAGAGGAGGATCCCGTCGTTCCGAGGGAGGCCCACAGACCGCTACGCAGAGGATGGACAGCCCATTTGCCGTCGATGCAACCAGCCCGGACACATTTCCAGGTACTGTAATTTAAAAGGGTCCAACCTGGGGCAAAGGGCCAACCCCCAGGCATAAGATCACCAGGCCCTTACAATTGGCGTAATAAGTACGTTGGGGGGCGCCCGGTTTTACCCATGGTGCTGGACGGTATCCCCATGAGCGCCTTGCTGGATAATAGGTCACAAGTAACCACTATCCCTTATGTACTTTTTAAGCAGTATTGGACTGATGCTGATATCACACGGTATCCAGACAATAACTTGAGCATCATCGCCAGTAATGGCTTACCCGTGCCGCAGATGGGGTTCAAGGAGATGACCATTAAAATTGGTAAAGTTGAACTGCCGGCACAGGGGGTGATTATTGTGGACATTGACCGTCGTGAAAGTCACCCTAAAATAACTGTGGGTACTAACGTAATTGAAAATTGTCTTTCAGAGGTAATTGTAATTCTACAACAGGTGGCGGTGAATGCTAGTTCCAGCCAACAGAGAGTCCTCAACAAGGAGATAAAAGCCCTGATGAGACGGCAGCAGGTAGAACTGTCTGGTGGTGAGATCGGTAGCGTAAGACTGAGTGACCCATTCCCCATTTCCATGCCTCCCAAAAGTGAAATGATGATCTGGTGTCGGACTGCAATCGGGTTGAGAGGTAGAGACTTCCAAGCCATGGTAGAACCCGTGTACTCAGACAGCAGGCCCACCATTTTGACAGCCCGGGGGGTGGTTGATGTCCGTCATGGGAGGGTGCCCGTCCGCATCCTCAACATTGGGGAGAGGGAAGTACACTTACCCAGGTACGCTACACTCGCCAAACTGTTTGTTGTCGAACACAAAGCTATCAGGGCCATGGAACCCTTGCCTCCATCTCCTTAGGCGGAGGGTAATGGCTCCCAGAAACAAAAGGAGGACTGGTGCCAGAAACTCCATGTGGGTGCTGACTCCACTCCCCTGCACCAAAAACAAGGAGTCTACCGGGTGGTACAGGAGTACGAGAGAGTCTTTAGTAAGCACCCGCTAGACTTCGGCAGAGTAAAAGGGATAGAACACCACATCCCCACAGGGAGCCACCCACCAATAAAAGAGAGGCACAGACCTGTACCCCCTGCACATTATCAGAACGCAAAGGGCATGCTAAGAGAGATGAAAGAAGCTGGGGTTATTAGAGACAGCTGTAGCCCCTGGGCAGCCCCCTTGGTTCTGGTCAAAAAGAAAGACGGCACCATGAGAATGTGCGTGGACTATAGACAAATCAACCGTATCACCCACAAAGACGCATATCCGCTGCCTAGAATAGAGGAGTCTTTAGCCGCACTAAAATCTGCTAACTTCTTTTCTACTTTGGACCTTACTAGCGGGTACTGGCAGGTTCCTGTGGCAGAGGCTGACAAGGAGAAGACTGCCTTCACCACCCCGATGGGACTGAGTGAGTTCAACTGTATGCCCTTCGGGCTCTGCAACGCACCAGGGACCTTCCAGAGGCTGATGGAATGATGTCTAGGGCACCGAAACTTCGAGACGGTCCTCCTTTACCTGGACGACGTGATCGTCTATTCGAAGACCTACGAGGACCACCTAAAGCACCTGGCCGAGGTGTTCGAAGCCCTGGCAGGCTATGGCCTGAAGGTGAAACCATCGAAGTGTCACCTGCTGAAACCAAAGGACCAGTACCTAGGGCACGCGGTAAGCGCGGAAGGAGTGGCCCCCGACCCTGACAAGGTCACGGCAATCAAGAGCTGGCCAAGCCCCTCGAACATCAAAGAGGTGAGACAGTTTCTCGGGTTGGTAGGCTACTACCGAAGGTTCATCCCCGGGTTCACTAAGATGGCAGCTCCTATGCAGGACCTCCTGATCGGACAGTCTAAGTCCAGGAGCCAAAAGCCGCCCTTCAAGTGGGATAAACCGGAAGAGGAGTCCTTCCGCCAGCTAAAGATGGCCCTCACAGGGGACGAGATCCTGGCCTACCCTGATTATGGCCAGCCTTTCATTCTCCACACAGATGCCAGTAATGTGGGACTGGGAGCCGTACTGTTCCAAAACCAACAGGGCAGAGAAAGGGTGATCGCGTATGCCAGCCGGAAGCTGAGACCCACCAAGAGGAACCTGGAGAATTACAGCTCCTTCAAGCTAGAATTCTTGGCGGTGGTGTGGGCCGTGACGGAACGCTTCAAGCATTACCTGGCCTCCGCAAAGTTCACCGTGTACACGGACAACAACCCGTTGACACACCTGGACAATGCAAGACTGGGTGCCCTAGAACAGCGGTGGATGGCCCGTCTCTCCAACTTTGACTGATCAAGTACCGGGCCGGCAAAACCAATGCCAACGCTGACGCCCTATCGAGGATGCCTCACTTATCTGAAGGTGACGAAGACCCAGAAGAGCTGGAGGAGGTAGAACTCCCCGCGTTTCACCGGTATGGAGCTGCTCAATACTCCCACCGCGTGAAGGAGGAGGATCTAACAACCGTGATGATAAATCCCCTACCTCAACACAGCTGGGCCGAGACCCAAGATAGTGACCCTGCCATCCGCCTGGTGAAAGATCTGCTGACCCAGGAAGATGCCCGCATAGATCCGGATGCTCCAGAGGAAGCCAAGCAGCTATGGAAAGAGAAGAGCAAGCTGTTCCTCTACGAAGGCAAGTTGTGCAGAAGGATTGTCAACCACCGGACGCACGAGCTGACCTGGCAAGTCGTGGTCCCAAGGCAGGATGCAGCTATGGTCCTGGGGGCTTACCGTGACAGAGCGGGACACATCGGTTCGGTTGGAAGAAACTGGAGTTCCTACTAAGAGGAAGGTTATTTTGGGTCGGCATGAGAGGAGCTGTAGAAAAATGGTGCAGAGACTGTGGCCCTTGTCACCTAAGGAGGAAGGACCGCACCAGCCAGAAGACACCCTTGAGGCCCATCGTCACCACGCAGCCTCTTGAGCTGGTAGCTCTGGACCATGTCAAATTGGCTCCCAGCCGGTCAGGATACATCTATGCCCTGACAATCGTGGACCACTATTCCCGTTTTCTAGTGGTGGTCCCAGTAAAAGACTTGACAGCCCAAACAGCGGCCAGAGCCTTCCAGCAATATTTCTGCCGTCCACACGGGTATCCGGAACAGGTCCTGACAGACCAGGGTCCAGCGTTCGAGGCTGAAATCTTCCAGGAGTTCGGCAACCTCTATGGCTGTAAGAAGATTCGGACAACGCCTTACCACCCACAAACCAACGGGATGTGTGAGAAGATGAACAATATAGTCATTGATCTCCTGAAGACGTTGCCCCTGGAGGAGCGCAGCCTGTGGCCAGAAAAACTGCCGGACCTGATAGACTTATACAATCATATCCCGGTGAATGCTACCAACTGCACCCCGGCTTACCTGATGCGACCCAGACCGGGTAAGCTGCCTATAGACCTGGAGATGGGAGTCCTAACGCCTGAGGACACCTCCCCGGATGCGGACTGGGATACGGAAAGGCAACTGCAGTACAAGAAGGTGCAGTAGACTGTGGAGAAGAGCCTGGCCCAGGTGAGAGAGAGGCAAGAAAAACTCTTCAACCAACACGCCCCTGCTGGTCCCCTAGAACCTGGTGAGCAAGTCCTAAAGCGAAAAAGAAGGCTTCACAAGTTGGACGACCAGTGGGAAAGGGAACCCTACACCGTACTGCAGTCTGATCACGACAACCCGAAGGTGTGCGTGATCACCAAGGACGGAGGAGAAACCACTAGTACCGTCTCCAGAGACCATCTCAAAAGATGCCCCGAGCAACTCCGTAGTGCAGAAGAGGATCAGAGTGACCTTGAACCCGCAGAGGACAAGGAAGAAATGATCAGCACCGTTCTCGGAGAGTTCCCTCAGTCCTGGACTCGCATAAATGATGCCATAGTGGTACCCGTCCTGCATTTCCTGCAACCGGCACAGCAACAACCAACACCAGAGCCGGAAGGTGAAGAGGAGCAAGCGGTTCCAGAGGCAGAAGAGCCTGTACCAGCAGCCCAGGAGAGTCAACCCTCTGCTGACAGTGAGCCTGCCATGCCTGCGGTAAGCCAAAGGACCCACAGACAGCTGCCTTCCCTACCTGTACACCCAGCTGGTAGCTGTACCCCTAACGCTAGTGGGGAAAGCCAGGTTGGTCCACCACCAGACAGTGGGCTACGTAGGTCAACCAGGAGCACAAAGGGGCTGATACCCGCTCGCTGGAGAATATAGAGCGCACTAAAATTGTAAATAACCTTGTTGCCAAATGTTGAATTGTTTGCAAAGTTACATGCATGTTTGGTAATTCCGTGTTTCAGTTTCTTGCAGTTACTGTAAGGACTCACAGGTTATGGACTTTTTATAACCGGGACCTGGTATGGACTGCGTTCGGAGCCTAACCAAGGAATGAACTAAGACTGTGAAGGACTTGGGGTAGGACAGACCCCCACCTGGTTAAGGCTCCCCGTTGTATTGGTGATATGGACACCCGGTCACAGGCCACACTGTGACCTTAAGAACTCAATTTGTGCGTCGTCTGTCTATTAATGTCTATTAATGTTTTATTGTCTTTGTTTATTGTTTAGTCCCGGAGTACTAAATTTCACTAGGGGGGAATGTGTCACCCTGGCCTGGATGCCACAAAATGTATTAAAGCTGTGTCTGAGAGCAAGGGGGAGGTTCTCTAGTCAGGGGAACATTAGCATGCAATGCCTCCTGTCTCAGGCCAGTAGGGGGAGCAGGCTGCCCCTATAAAAGCTGGTGCTGGGGGCAGGGTTAGAGAGAACTGGATGGCCTGTCTCAGCATTGAGACTTGTCCCAGAGCAGAACAGGGACAGACAGTTGCACTGCACCTAAGAGGAAGTGTGGCAGGAGGAGAGCCACAAGCCAGAGACAAGAGGCGAAGAGAGCCTGTCTTGGCAGAAAGAGGACTTAATTTACCAGACTTTGGTGTCTGAGGCTGAGAGGATTCCACATCCCCCAGCAGAGAACCAGTGCGCAGGGGACTGTATATTCCTTGGCCTAAGAAGCCTGGAGGCCCTGCCACAACAGAAGGTACCAGTAAAGCCGTACAAGGCTGGGAGCAGAAAGGAACCCACGTCGCAGGCCATACAGGCGAGAATACACGGAAAGCTTGGAAACGTGGGCTGTTACCCTATCAGGAGGAGATAGCCAGAAGGAGCGCAGAAAGCACGGTAGGCCTACACCCTCACCCTGACCAGGGCCAATTTCCCCGTTGCTCTCAGACATCCAGGTCCCCCTCCTAGCCGGGACTGTTTATGGGTCAATTTATCTGTTCTAGTAAAGACCCTGGACTGCAACCTGTTGTCTGTGTGCTCCTTGCTTCTCCAGCACTATCAGCACTGGGACTCTCACCACCATCACTCCCACCATCCACTATACTGCCCTGGGGCCGCACTCTTCCCGTGGGGAGTCACACTACCCTAGCTGCACACCTCATCAGCCCCAGCGGTCGGCATGCAGCGGCGGTTCCTAATAACCGCAAATCCACGGGTGGCGTAGTCGGACATAAACATCAGCACATAACGGACTACCACTGGCCTGACCACCCTGAGCCACGAAACCGGGTTGCCACTACTACTCCCATCGTTCCCCTACTGCCCGGATCCGAGTACCCCACGGCCCAGGGGGCGAGTCACATCCACCAACGTCGCGTTGCACCACTGACTGTTCAGGAGTTGGCTGATGCTTTAGTCTAGGTCTGGGAGGAGATCCCACAGGAGACCATCCGCAACCTCATCAGGAGCATGCCCAGGCGTTGTAGGGAGGTCATACAGGCACGTGGAGGCCACACACAATACTGATCTTTCATCTGTGAAGAGCAGAGGGCACCAGTGGCGACTTTGCCAATCCTGGTGTTCTGTGGCAAAAGTCAAGCGTCCTGCTCGGTGTTGGGCTGTGAGCACAACCCCCATCTGTGGACATCGGGCCCTCATACCACCCTCATGGAGTCGGTTTCTAACCGTTTGTGCAGACACATGCACATTTGTGGCCAGCTGGAGGTCATTTTGCAGGGCTCTGGCAGTGCTCCTCCTGTTCCTCCTTGCACAAAGGAGGAGGTAACGGTCCTGTTGCTGGGTTGTTGCCCTCCTATGGCTCCCTGCACATCTCCTGGTATCTGCTCCATGCTCTGGACACTGTGCTGACAGACACAGCTACACTTCTTGCCACAGCTCGCACTGATGTGCCATCCTGGATGAACGGCACTACCTGAGCAACTTCTGTGGGTTGTACTGTAGACACTGCCTAATGCTAATGTACCTCTAGGGGTGAGAGCAATGGCAAAATGAAAAAGTGACCAAAACATCAGCCAAAAAGAATGAGAACAGAGAAATGGTCTGTGGTCACCACCTGCAGAACCACTCCTTTATAGGGGGTATCTGGCTAATTGCCCATCATTTCTACCAGTTGTCTGCTCCATTTGCACAACAGCAGGAGAAATTGATTCACAATCCGTGTTGCTTCATAACTGGACAGGTAGATTTCACAGAAGTGTTATTGACTTGGAGTTGTGATGTTTAAGTGTTCCCTTTATTTTTTGAGCAGTGTGTGTATATATATAATATATTTACCTATTTCTATTGATCATATTAAAATTGTACATATACACTGTGTTCCAAATTATTATGCAAATAATATTTTCTCAGATTTTCCCAAATTACCTATATGAATTGCAGTCATTGTAATTTTCCAGTCAATAACTATTAGAGTACAATTGAACGGTTTTTGTACAAACTGCCTATGATAACAGTATATTTTTTAAAAAATAAAAAACTCAAACTGCACTCAAAATGCATGTTCCAAATTATTATGCACAGCAGAGTTTTCAACCTTTTCATTTTAATAAAGAACAAAAAAATGGTCATTTTTGAAATTCTAAGCATTAGCAGGTTATTACACACTGAAATCAAACAGTTTTCAACTCAAAACTTTATTCTAGGTGATGTTACATTTGCACATAGGACCCCTTGTTCGAAAGGAGCTTCTGAACTCTCTCGTCCATTGAATTTGTCAGGTTTTGGATGGTTTCTGCTTCAATTGTTTTGCATGAGGACAGAATACCCTCCTAGAGCTGTTGCTTAGATGTGAACTGCCTCCCGCCATCATAGACACTCCTTTTGATGATGCTCCAGAGGTTCTGAATGGGGTTGAGGTCAGGGGAGCATGGGGGCCACACCATAAGTTTGTCCCCTTTTATGCCCATAGCAGCCAGAGATGCAGATGTGTTATGTGCATCATGAGACGGTGCATTATCATGCATGAAATGATCTTGATGGTCCAGATGGATGGAGTGGAGGATGGCTGGTTGATGGACACCCCATGCAAACACGGCTACAGCGCCAACAAGGAGGAGGTGGAGTAATGTTTTGGGCTGGAATCATGGGGAGAGAGATTGTCGGCCCTTTTAGGATCCCTGAAGGGGTAAAGATGAACTCCATAATGTATGCTGAGTTTCTCAAACAGCACTTGCTTCCATGGTTCAAGAAGAAGAACCGTGCATTCCGCAGCAAGATCATTTTCATGCATGATAATGCCCCGTCTCATGCTGCACATAACACATCTGCATCTCTGGCTGCTATGGGCATAAAAGGGGACAAACTTATGGTGTGGCCCCCATGCTCCCCTGACCTCAACCCCATTGAGAACCTCTGGAGCATCATCAAAAGGAGTGTCTATGATGGCGGGAGGCAGCTCACATCTAAGCAACAGCTCTGGGAGGGTATTCTGTCCTCATGCAAAACAACTGAAGCAGAAACCATCCAAAACCTGACAAATTCAATGGACGAGAGAGTTCAGAAGCTCCTTTCGAACAAGCGGTCCTATGTGCAAATGTAACATCACCTAGAATAAAGTTTTGAGTTGAAAACTGTTTGATTTCAGTGTGTAATAACCTGCTAATGCTTATAATTTCAAAAAAGACCATTTTTTTGTTCTTTATTAAAATGAAAAGGTTGAAAACTCTGCTGTGCATAATAATTTGGAACATGCATTTTGAGTGCAGTTTGAGTGTTTTATTTTTTTAAATATACTGTTATCATAGGCAGTTTGTACAAAAACCTTTCAATTGTACTCTAATAGTTATTTGACTGGAAAATTACAATGACTGCAATTCATATAGGTAATTTGGGAAAATCTGAGAAAATAATATTTGCATAATAATTTGGAACACAGTGTATACAGACTACAAAGTATGGCAGTATCAGCGATCAAGCAGACAAGGGCTGGAGAGAGCAGGAGAGACGCTAGAAAGACGCTCGAGAGAGAGAGAGCAGGAGAGACGCTCGAGAGAGAGAGCAGGAGAGACGCTAGAAAGACGCTCGAGAGAGAGAGAGCAGGAGAGACGCTCGAGAGAGAGAGCAGGAGAGACGCTAGAAAGACGCTCGAGAGAGAGAGAGCAGGAGAGACGCTCGAGAGAGAGAGCAGGAGAGACGCTAGAAAGACGCTCGAGAGAGAGAGAGAGCAGGAGAGATGCTCGAGATCAGGAGAGACGCTCGAGAGAGAGAGAGAGCAGGAGAGACGCTCAAGAGAGAGAGCAGGAGAGACGCTCGAGAGAGAGAGCAGGAGAGACGCTCGAGAGAGAGAGAGCAGGAGAGACGCTCGAGAGAGAGAGCAGGAGAGACGCTAGAAAGACGCTCGAGAGAGAGAGAGCAGGAGAGACGCTCGAGAGAGAGAGCAGGAGAGACGCTCAAGATCAGGAGAGACGCTCGAGAGAGAGAGCAGGAGAGACGCTCGAGAGAGAGAGCAGGAGAGACGCTCGAGAGAGAGCAGGAGAGACGCTAGAGAGAGATGTAGCACCCTGAGGATTCGGCTGCTACAGGGGTATTGCACCTCAACCCAGAGGTGTGATATTCCACTCCCGGGCAAGGATGGAGAGTGGAACTGAGCTCGGTAGGCTGCATGCACTACACACATCCCATTTCCGAGGAACAGGCCGACGGTACTCCCACTTAGAAATGTGCAGGTACGACCGAGTCTGTTCCTGGCTGGAGTGGGAGGGGGGTGGTACATCCCAAGTAGTGTAGGGGCAGATAGGGGGAGCAGCCTGGGTAAAGATAGGAGCTCATTGGGTGCTGGTCACCTGAGCTCACACATAGAGGGTGTATATAAGGTGGGCACCAACTAAGAACAGGGTCAGATGCAGAGAACAAGTCAGATGCAGAGAACAAGTCAGTTGGAGACAACAAGACAGCTGCAGAGGAGCAGACAGCAAGCAGAGAGGAAGTCAGCCTGCAGCAAGGGAGAAGAGAGACCCTGAGTGAGAGAGGAGCAGAGAAGGAGTACCCAGAGGGGAGAACAGAGAGGACCCAAGAACCCAAATTAAAGCACCGGGTGAGGAGTCGGCACAGGGTACCGGATCCCAAGCTGGTGGGGGCAGAAAACACACCCTAGCCAGAGACCGGAGACCGTGGGCAACGTTTGTCACGGTCACCCATCACATCCACCCCGAAGGCACACCACATGAAGGGTCAGGGAACCCAAGGCCAAGGGTGTCCCAACAGAAGGCCCGAGGGAGCTGGACCTAGGTGGATCACTGGTGGGGACGGCCAGAGAACGGGACAGAAGGAGAGCTCAGGGCCACGCTCCGGACTTGTTTGGGGGTTGGCTGGATCCAGGACCTGGTGGACGCAGCACGGCTCGGGTGGTCACTCGCAGCTGGAGTGACCAGTACAACATCTGCAGTAAGTAAACACCCTTAACTGCACAACCCGACTCTGTCTTCATTGCCGTCTGCACTGCACCACCACAACCCCCATCCTCTGCACCTGTCCTCCCTGAGGCTATACCCCTCCCGTTGGGGGTTATCTCACCAAGCTGCGCACCCACCATCAGCCTCAGCGGACCCTGCTGCAGCGGCGGCCACAGTGACCGCATCACAACGGGTGGCGTAGTCGACACAAAAGAACTCTTAATAACATCTGTAGGACTGCCACATAACACTGAGCTTGACGCCCTGGGCACGGGCCGGGTCACAGCCGCTCGGAGACTACAAACCCCCATCTGATCCGGTGCCGGGTATTCCCCTCAAAAAGGAATATGTCCCAGGGGGTCAGAGAGAGCAGGAGAGACGCTAGAGAGAGAGAGCAGGAGAGACGCTCGAGAGAGAGAGAGCAGGAGAGACGCTCGAGAGAGAGAGAGCAGGAGAGACGCTCGAGAGAGAGCAGGAGAGACGCTCGAGAGAGAGAGCAGGAGAGACGCTCGAGAGAGAGCAGGAGAGATGCTCGAGAGAGAGCAGGAGAGACGCTCGAGAGAGAGAGAGCAGGAGAGATGCAAGAGAGAGAGAGACGCTCGAGAGAAAGAGCAGGAGAGAAGCTCGAGAGAGAGAGAGACGCTCGAGAGATTGAGCAGGAGAGAAGCTCGAGAGAGAGAGCAGGAGAGACGCTCGAGAGAGAGCAGGAGAGACGCTCGAGAGAGAGCAGCAGAGACGCTCGAGAGAGAGAGCAGGAGAGACGCTCGAGAGAGAGAGTGAGCAGGAGAGATGCAAGAGAGAGAGAGAGAGACGCTCGAGAGAAAGAGCAGGAGAGAAGCTCGAGAGAGAGAGCAGGAGAGAAGCTCGAGAGAGAGAGCAGGAGAGACGCTCGAGAGAGAGCAGTAGAGACGCTCGAGAGAGAGAGCAGGAGAGACGCTCGAGAGAGAGAGCAGGAGAGACGCTCGAGAGAGAGAGCAGGAGAGACGCTCGAGAGAGAGAGAGCAGGAGAGACGCTCGAGAGAGAGAGCAGGAGAGACGCTCGAGAGAGAGAGCAGGAGAGACGCTCGAGAGAGAGAGCAGGAGAGACCCTCGAGAGAGAGAGAGCAGGAGAGACGCTCGAGAGAAAGAGCAGGAGAGAAGCTAGAGAGAGAGAGCAGGAGAGACGCTCGAGAGAGAGAGAGAGAGCAGGAGAGACGCTCGAGAGAGAGAGCAGGAGAGACGCTCGAGAGAGAGAGAGAGCAGGAGAGACGCTCGAGAGAGAGAGCAGGAGAGACGCTCGAGAGAGAGAGAGCAGGAGAGACGCTCGAGAGAGAGAGAGCAGGAGAGACGTTCGAGAGAGTGAGCAGGAGAGACGCTCGAGAGAGAGAGCAGGAGAGACGCTCGAGAGAGAGAGCAGGAGAGACGCTCGAGAGAGAGAGAGAGCAGGAGAGACGCTCGAGAGAGAGAGCAGGAGAGACGCTCGAGAGAGAGAGCAGGAGAGATGCTCGAGAGAGAGAGAGCAGGAGAGACGCTAGAGAGAGAGAGACGCTCGAGAGAGAGAGCAGGAGAGACGCTCTAGAGAGAGAGCAGGAGAGACGCTCGAGAGAGAGCAGGAGAGACGCTCAAGAGAGAGCAGGAGAGACGCTCGAGAGAGAGCAGGAGAGACGCTCGAGAGAGAGAGAGCAGGAGAGATGCAAGAGAGAGAGAGACGCTCGAGAGAAAGAGCAGGAGAGAAGCTCGAGAGAGAGAGAGACGCTCGAGAGATTGAGCAGGAGAGAAGCTCGAGAGAGAGAGAGCAGGAGAGACGCTCGAGAGAGAGCAGGAGAGACGCTCGAGAGAGAGCAGCAGAGACGCTCGAGAGAGAGAGCAGGAGAGACGCTCGAGAGAGAGAGTGAGCAGGAGAGATGCAAGAGAGAGAGAGAGAGACGCTCGAGAGAAAGAGCAGGAGAGAAGCTCGAGAGAGAGAGCAGGAGAGAAGCTCGAGAGAGAGAGCAGGAGAGACGCTCGAGAGAGAGCAGTAGAGACGCTCGAGAGAGAGAGCAGGAGAGACGCTCGAGAGAGAGAGCAGGAGAGACGCTCGAGAGAGAGAGAGCAGGAGAGACGCTCGAGAGAGAGAGCAGGAGAGACGCTCGAGAGAGAGAGCAGGAGAGACGCTCGAGAGAGAGAGCAGGAGAGACCCTCGAGAGAGAGAGAGCAGGAGAGACGCTCGAGAGAAAGAGCAGGAGAGAAGCTAGAGAGAGAGAGCAGGAGAGACGCTCGAGAGAGAGAGAGAGAGCAGGAGAGACGCTCGAGAGAGAGAGAGAGCAGGAGAGACGCTTGAGAGAGAGAGAGCAGGAGAGACGCTCGAGAGAGAGAGCAGGAGAGACGCTCGAGAGAGAGAGAGCAGGAGAGACGCTCGAGAGAGAGAGAGCAGGAGAGACGCTCGAGAGAGAGAGCAGGAGAGACGTTCGAGAGAGTGAGCAGGAGAGACGCTCGAGAGAGAGAGCAGGAGAGACGCTCGAGAGAGAGAGCAGGAGAGACGCTCGAGAGAGAGAGAGAGCAGGAGAGACGCTCGAGAGAGAGAGCAGGAGAGATGCTCGAGAGAGAGAGAGCAGGAGAGACGCTCGAGAGAGAGAGAGACGCTCGAGAGATTGAGCAGGAGAGAAGCTCGAGAGAGAGAGCAGGAGAGACGCTCGAGAGAGAGCAGGAGAGACGCTCAAGAGAGAGCAGGAGAGACGCTCGAGAGAGAGCAGGAGAGACGCTCGAGAGAGAGAGAGCAGGAGAGATGCAAGAGAGAGAGAGACGCTCGAGAGAAAGAGCAGGAGAGAAGCTCGAGAGAGAGAGAGACGCTCGAGAGATTGAGCAGGAGAGAAGCTCGAGAGAGAGAGCAGGAGAGATGCTCGAGAGAGAGCAGGAGAGACGCTCGAGAGAGAGCAGCAGAGACGCTCGAGAGAGAGAGCAGGAGAGACGCTCGAGAGAGAGAGAGCAGGAGAGATGCAAGAGAGAGAGAGAGAGACGCTCGAGAGAAAGAGCAGGAGAGAAGCTCGAGAGAGAGAGCAGGAGAGACGCTCGAGAGAGAGCAGTAGAGACGCTCGAGAGAGAGAGCAGGAGAGACGCTCGAGAGAGAGAGCAGGAGAGACGCTCGAGAGAGAGAGCAGGAGAGACGCTCGAGAGAGAGAGAGCAGGAGAGACGCTCGAGAGAGAGAGCAGGAGAGACGCTCGAGAGAGAGAGCAGGAGAGACGCTCGAGAGAGAGAGCAGGAGAGACCCTCGAGAGAGAGAGAGCAGGAGAGACGCTCGAGAGAAAGAGCAGGAGAGAAGCTAGAGAGAGAGAGCAGGAGAGACGCTCGAGAGAGAGAGAGAGAGCAGGAGAGACGCTCGAGAGAGAGAGCAGGAGAGACGCTCGAGAGAGAGAGAGAGCAGGAGAGACGCTCGAGAGAGAGAGCAGGAGAGACGCTCGAGAGAGAGAGAGCAGGAGAGATGCTCGAGAGAGAGAGAGCAGGAGAGACGCTAGAGAGAGAGAGACGCTCGAGAGAGAGAGAGCAGGAGAGACGCTCAAGAGAGAGAGAGCAGGAGAGACGCTCGAGAGAGAGAGACGCTCGAGAGATTGAGCAGGAGAGAAGCTCGAGAGAGAGAGCAGGAGAGACGCTCGAGAGAGAGCAGGAGAGACGCTCGAGAGAGAGAGCAGGAGAGACGCTCGAGAGAGAGAGAGCAGGAGAGATGCAAGAGAGAGAGAGACGCTCGAGAGAAAGAGCAGGAGAGAAGCTCGAGAGAGAGAGCAGGAGAGAAGCTCGAGAGAGAGAGCAGGAGAGACGCTCGAGAGAGAGAGCAGGAGAGACGCTCGAGAGAGAGAGCAGGAGAGACGCTCGAGAGAGAGAGCAGGAGAGACGCTCGAGAGAGAGAGCAGGAGAGACGCTCGAGAGAGAGAGCAGGAGAGAAGCTCGAGAGAGAGAGCAGGAGAGACGCTCGAGAGAGAGCAGTAGAGACGCTCGAGAGAGAGAGCAGGAGAGACGCTCGAGAGAGAGAGCAGGAGAGACGCTCGAGAGAGAGAGCAGGAGAGACGCTCGAGAGAGAGAGAGCAGGAGAGACGCTCGAGAGAGAGAGCAGGAGAGACGCTCGAGAGAGAGAGCAGGAGAGACGCTCGAGAGAGAGAGCAGGAGAGACCCTCGAGAGAGAGAGAGCAGGAGAGACGCTCGAGAGAAAGAGCAGGAGAGAAGCTAGAGAGAGAGAGCAGGAGAGACGCTCGAGAGAGAGAGAGAGAGCAGGAGAGACGCTCGAGAGAGAGAGCAGGAGAGACGCTCGAGAGAGAGAGAGAGCAGGAGAGACGCTCGAGAGAGAGAGCAGGAGAGACGCTCGAGAGAGAGAGAGCAGGAGAGATGCTCGAGAGAGAGAGAGCAGGAGAGACGCTAGAGAGAGAGAGACGCTCGAGAGAGAGAGAGCAGGAGAGACGCTCAAGAGAGAGAGAGCAGGAGAGACGCTCGAGAGAGAGAGACGCTCGAGAGATTGAGCAGGAGAGAAGCTCGAGAGAGAGAGCAGGAGAGACGCTCGAGAGAGAGCAGGAGAGACGCTCGAGAGAGAGAGCAGGAGAGACGCTCGAGAGAGAGAGAGCAGGAGAGATGCAAGAGAGAGAGAGACGCTCGAGAGAAAGAGCAGGAGAGAAGCTCGAGAGAGAGAGCAGGAGAGAAGCTCGAGAGAGAGAGCAGGAGAGACGCTCGAGAGAGAGAGCAGGAGAGACGCTCGAGAGAGAGAGCAGGAGAGACGCTCGAGAGAGAGCAGGAGAGACGCTCGAGAGAGAGAGAGCAGGAGAGACGCTCGAGAGAGAGAGCAGGAGAGACGCTCGAGAGAGAGAGCAGGAGAGACGCTCGAGAGAGAGAGCAGGAGAGACGCTCGAGAGAGAGAGAGCAGGAGAGACGCTCGAGAGAAAGAGCAGGAGAGAAGCTAGAGAGAGAGAGCAGGAGAGACGCTCGAGAGAGAGCAGGAGAGATGCTCGAGAGAGAGAGCAGGAGAGACGCTCGAGAGAGAGAGAGAGCAGGAGAGACGCTCGATAGAAAGCAGGAGCAACTGTCAATCACTTCATCACTATATGACTCAGTAATGATACCTATAGCATATTACTCAGGGTGACAACATGGCAGGTCACAGAGTTACTTTCATGATCTAGATTTGCTAAATTGGAGACATATCATGATACAGAGCCCATGTCCATGACTTATGTCAGCTCCAAAGTGAAATATGTATTGAAAAAAATTTTAAAAAATTATATATATACACACACATATACATACACTGCTCAAAAAAATAAAGGGAACACTCAAATAACACATCCTAGATCTGAATGAATGAAATATTCTCATTGAATACTTTGTTCTGTACAAAGCTGAATGTGCTGACAACAAAATCACATAAAAATCATCAATGGAAATCAAATTTATTAACTAATGGAGGCCTGGATTTGGAGCCACCCCCAAAATTAAAGTGGAAAAACACACTACAGGCTGATCCAACTTTGATGTAATGTCCTTAAAACAAGTCAAAATGAGGTTCAGTATTGTGTGCGGCCTCCACGTGCCTGCATGACCTCCCTACAACGCCTGGGCATGCTCCTGATGAGGTGGTCTCCTGTGGGATCTCCTCCCAGACCTGGACTAAATCATCCGCCAACTTCTGGAAAGTCTATGGTGCAACGTGACGTTGGTGGATGGAGCGAGACATGATGTCCCAGATGTGCTCAATCGGATTCAGGTCTGGGGAACGGGTGGGACAGTCCATAGCTTCAATGCCTTCATCTTGCAGGAACTGCTGACACACTCCAGCCACATGAGGTCTGGCATTGTCCTGCATTAGGAGGAACCCAGGGCCAACCGCACCAGCATATGGTCTCACAAGGGGTCTGAGGATCTCATCTCGGTACCTAATGGCAGTCAGGCTACGTCTGGCGAGCACATGGAGGGCTGTGCGGCCCTCCAAAGAAATGCCACTCCACACCATTACTGACCCACTGCCAAACCGGTCATGCTGAAGGATGTTGCAGGCAGCAGATCGCTCTCCGCGGCGTCTCCAGACTCTGTCATGTCTGTCACATGTGCTCAGTGTGAACCTGCTTTCATCTGTGAAGAGCACAGGGCGCCAGTGGCGACTTTGCCAATCCTGGTGTTCTGTGGCAAATGCCAAGCGTCCTGCACAATGTTGGGATGTGATCACAACCCCCATCTGTGGACGTCGGGCCTTCATACCACCCTCATGGAGTCGGTTTCTAACCGTTTGTGCAGACACATGAACATTTGTGGCCTGCTGGAGGTCATTTTGCAGGGCTCTGTCAGTGCTCCCCCTGTTCCTCCTTGCACAAAGGCGGAGGTAGCGGTACTGCTGCTGGGTTGTTGCCCTCCTACGGCCCCCTCCTTGTCTCCTGGTGTACTGGCCTGTCTCCTGGTAGCACCTCCAGCCTCTGGACACTACGCTGACAGACACAGCAAACCTTCTTGCCACAGCTCGCACTGATGTGCCATCCTGGATGAGCTGCACTACCTGAGCAACTTCTGTGGGTTGTAGAGTCCGTCTCATGCTACCACGAGTGTGAAAGCATAACCAACATTCAAAAGTGACCAAAACATCTGCCAGAAAGCATTGGTACTGAGATGTGGTCTGTGGTCCCCACCTGCAGAATCAATCCTTTGAGGGTGTCTTGATAATTGCCAATAATTTCCATCTATTGTCTATTCCATTTGCACAACAGCATGTGAAATTGATTGTCAATCAGTGTCATTTCCTAAGTGGACAGTTTGATGCACTTGGAGTTATATTCTGTTGTTTAAGTGTTCCCTTTATTTTTTTGAGCAGTGTATATATACAGTACAGACCAAAAGGTGGACACACCTTCTCATTTAAAGATTTATCTGTATTTTCATGACTAAGAAAATTGTACATTCACACTGAAGGCATCAAAACTATGAATTAACACATGTGGAATTATATACTTAACAAAAACGTGTGAAACAACTGAAAATATGTCTTATATTCTAGGTTCTTCAAAGTAGCCACCTTTTGCTTTGATGGCTGCTTTGCACACTCTTGGCATTCTCTTGATGAGCTTCAAGAGGTAGTCACCGGAAATGGTTTTCACTTCACAGGTGTGCCCAGTCAGGTTTAATAAGTGGGATTTCTTGCCTTATAAATGGGGTTGGGACCATCACTTGTGTTGTGCAGAAGTCTGGTGGATACACAGCTGATAGTCCTACTGAATAGACTGTTAGATGATTTTTTCTTGCCATCATACAAATTCTAAGTAAAGAAAAACGAGTGGCCATCATTACTTTAAGAAATGAAGGTCAGTCAGTCCGAAAAATTGTGAAAACTTTGAAAGCGTCCCCAAGTGCAGTTGCAAAAACCATCAAGCGCTACAAAGAAACTGTCTCACATGAGGACTGCCCCAGGAAAGGAAGACCAAGAGTCACCTCTGCTTCTGAGGATAAGTTTATCCGAGTCACCAGCCTCAGAAATCGCAGGTTAACAGCAGCTCAGATTAGAGACCAGGTCAATGCCACACAGAGTTCTAGCAGCAGAAACATCTCTTCAACAACTGTTAAGAGGAGACTTTGTGCAGCAGGCCTTCATGGTAAAATAGCTGCTAGGAAACCACTGCTAAGGACAGGCAACAAGCAGAAGAGACTTGTTTGGGCTAAAGAACACAAGGAATGGACATTAGACCAGTGGAAATCTGTGCTTTGGTCTGATGAGTCCAAATTTGAGATCTTTGGTTCCAACCACCGTGTCTTTGTGCGACTCAGAAAAGGTGAACGGATGGACTTTACATGCCTGGTTCCCACCGTGAAGCATGGAGGAGGAGGTGTGATGGTGTGGGGGTGCTTTGCTGGTGACACTGTTGGAGATTTATTCAAAATTGAAGGCATACTGAACCAGCATGGCTACCACAGCATCTGGCAGCGGCATGCTATTCCATCCGGTTTGCGTTTAGTTGGACCATCATTTATTTTTCAAAAGGACAATGACCCCAAACACACCTCCAGGCTGTGTAAGGGCTATTTGACCAAGAAGGCGAGTGATGGGGTGCTACGCCAGATGACCTGGCCTCCACAGTCACCAGACCTGAACACAATCGAGATGGTTTGGGGTGAGCTGGACCGCCGAGTGAAGGCAAAAGGGCCTACAAGTGCTAAGCATCTCCGGGAACTCCTTCAAGATTGTTGGAAGCCCATTTCCGGTGACTACCACTTGAAGCGCATCAAGAGAATGCCAAGAGTGTGCAAAGCAGTCATCAAAGCAAAAGGTGGCTACTTTGAAGAACCTAGAATATAAGACATATTTTCAGTTGTTTCACACTTTTTTGTTAAGTATATATTTCCACATGTGTTAATTCATAGTTTTGATGCCTTCAGTGTGAATGTACAATTTTCATAGTCATGAAAATACATAAAAAATCTTTAAATGAGGTGTGTCCAAACTTTTGGTCTGTACTGTACACACACACACACACACACACACATATATATATACATACACGCACGCAGTAGGGAAAATAAGTATTTGATACACTGACGATTTTGCAAGCTTTCCCACCTACAAAGAATGGAGAGGTCTGTCATTTTTATCATAGGTACACTTCACCTGTGAGAGACAGAATCTAAAAATAAAATCCAAAAAAAAAATCACATTGTATGATTTTTAAATAATTAAATCGCATTTCATTGCATGAAATAAGTATTTGATCACCTACCAACCAGCAAGAAATCTCGCTCTCACAGACCTGTTAGTTTTTCTTTCAGAAGCCCTCCTACTCTGCACTCCTCACCTGTATTTATTGTACCTGTTTGAACTCGTTACCTGTATAAACGACACCTGTCCACACACTCAATCAATCACACTCCAACCTATCCACCATGGTTAAGACCAAAGAGCTATCTAAGGACACCAGGGACAAAATTGTAGACCTGCTCCAGGCTGGGATTGGCTACAGGACAATATGCAAGCAGCTTGGTGAGAAAGCAACAACTGTTGGCACAATTATTAGAAAACGGAAGAAACACAAGATGACTGTCAATCTTCCTCGGTCTGGGGCTCCATGCAAGATCTCGACCCGTGGGATAAGGATGATTCTGAGAAAGGTCAGGAATCAGCCCAGAACTACACAGGAGGACCTGGTCAATGACCTGAAGAGAGCCGAGACTACAGTCTCAAACATTACCATTAGTAACACACTATGCCGTCATGGATTAAACTCCTGCAGGGCACGCAAGGTCCCCTGCTCACGCCAGCACATGTCCAGGCCCGTTTGAAGTTCGCCATTGACCATCTGGGTGATCCAGAGGAGGCATGGGAGAGGGTCATGTGGTCAGATGAGACCAAAATAGGACTTTTTGGTATCAACTCCACTTGACGTGTTTGGAGAAAGAAGAAGGATGAGTACAACCCCAAGAACACCGTCCCAACTGAGAAGCATGCTGGGGAAACCTTATACTTTGGGGGTGCTTTTCTGCAAAGGGGACAGGACAACTGCACCCAGCAACAGTCCCGAAACTTGAAAGATCTGGAGAAGATCTGTATGGAGGAGTGGTCCAAAATTCCTGCTGCAGTGTCTGCAAACTTGGTCAAGAACTACAGGAAACGTCTGACCTTTGTAATTGCAAACAAAGGTTTCCGTACCAAATATTAAGATCTGTTTTTCTATTGTATCAAATAATTAATTTGCATAATTGCATGAAATAAGTATGTAAAAATTATAAAATGTTATTTTCTGTTTTTTATTTTTAGATTCTGTCTCTCACAGGTGAAGTGTACCTACGATAAAAATTACAGCCCTCTCCATTCTTTGTAGGTGGGAAAACTTGCAAAATCGTCAGTGTATCCAATACTTATTTTCCCCACTGTATATACTTTGTTCCTAAAAAAGAAAAAACCCACCGGTCTTCTATGTGAACATAACAAAGACTATAACTAAAAATCTTATATATTAAAAAAAAAAACTAAAACAAGGTTGACCACATTTTCTTATGGTATTTTTATCTGAAACTTCCTTGGAAAATTCACTGGAAATATCAGAAATGTCTGAAGTGGGGACCTCAATGTAAGACCCCCACCCATTAGATGTAAGGTGGCTCCCAAACCTCACGTGTCGATGCAGCACAGCCATCTGCAGCCACATTTTACGTAGAGCACACGCAGAACTGGGTCATTAACACATACATTAATCCTTTCATTTCGTTCTCCTCTGCTGAAGATGTGTTTGACAAAGACCTCATCTACCAAAATAAAGAGGTGTATTCCCTATGAAGTAACAATACCGTGGCATCTCTTCTTCCCAGGTCCTCTGCGTTGTGCCAATCTTCTGGAAATGTGTGGATACATTGACAACTGGCCACTGCCAGGCCCCTGGTCGTAGTGATTATGCCTACTGTCCAAACTGATTAGACATGGACAAGGAGTAAGGTAACACCCCATTGTCAATTAGATGTAAGGCTATGTTCACACTAGGCGTTTTTTCACTACACATTACTTTCAATGGGTGAAATACACTGAAAGAAGTGACGTGCTCTATTCAGCAAAAAACAATGCAAATCACAAAATACTGATCATACAAAAACCAGGGTGTGAGCATGAGATTTCTGAAATCTCATAGACTTTGCTTGTACTGTAAAACACAGCTGAAAATTTGCATTAAAAAAACGCTGAAAAAAACGCGATGTGTGAACATAGCCTTCAAAGGCACTGCACAGTGGTCTGAAACACAAATTCTGCACATTTGTGATTTTATAGGGTTTATAAGATTACTAAAACAGACGTGTCAGGAGACCACACAGATCCACTTTATAAAAACAAAAACACCTCAGTCATTGAAAGGTTAAATTACAACATTCCTAAGTCCAGCGCTCAAAATCTCCCAAGTCTCCTTACATTATGTAGTAAAGGACAGGTGACATTGGGGCCTTGCTTGTCCACCAGGTGATGTCTTATCGGTGGAAAGACTGTGATGAGAGGTTTGTCTTGAGGAAATTGTGGCGGAAGTAAACTGCAATAAAAACAAAGTATTAGAGCAAGACGCGGGATACATGACTGCAGCCTACAGAAACGTGACAGGTCCGGGGAAAATACCCAACAGCCTCATCTCATCTCAATGGAAAATCCATTTAGGTGGCACGTAGCGTAAGGCATAAAGGGACGTCAGCACCTTGACATATGATCGTAATGGTGTTATAAGAGATCTGATGAGTCCATCATGACAAATCTAGTGTGGAAAACATATGCAAATCCGTCTGGAAGTGCACTTGGGCGTATCACTGCACTTAGACAGCTCCTTTCAAGTGCACGGACACGCCCCTCTGCACTCCCACACCAATCTGCAGACACTCCATTTCCTTTTGACTGGCACATCGGAGCTCTGCAAAAAAAAAAAGGATAATTTTTCTGGGGAGGGACAATCGACGATACTGTTCTACGACTACTTCCATATGTAAAAGGAAGCTGAGAGGACCCTATAAGCCTCCATATTGATTTAAAGTGATTTCTTATTAGTAGCAATTAAACAACTTGCATTAATACACATCATCTATAGTGACGTCATGAGCCGCCAAGCAACATCATTTAATGGCTCCAGTGCTACAAGACATGACTATGGATGACAAGTCATTGTAGGGTACCGATTACACGCGGTGGGGTCTATCAACAGCATGGGACAAAGATATTCTAGAAGTACCTAACATGGTCTGCTTTCTTTAAGGGGTTGCCCACTACCTTGATATTGATCACTTACCCATTGGATAGGTCATTAATATGGAATCAGTGGGGGCAGGGGTGGATTAAGAGTAGTAAGGGCCCCGGGCAGTTTATAAGGCGCGCCCCCCCCCCACACCTGATTTATCACGTGACATGTCACATGATCCCCGTGATAGATCATGTGATAGTTCACGGGAAATTAATTTGGCATAATATTAATTGTGCTGCCCCATCTGAGAGCAGCACAATATTGGGGCAGATACCCTGATTCCAGCGATGTGTCACTTTTTCAGCTGCTTGTTGTCATTTTGAGAAAATCACCGTTTTATCTGCTGCAGATCTAGCAGCTCTCTGAATGCTGCGCTCTGTATAGCCCCGCCCACACCACTGATTGGCAGCTTTCTGCCCATGCTCAGTGTACACAGAAATCTACTGATCAGTGATGGGGGTGGGGTCCTACAGAACTTACTAGTCATCTAGTAATAATTACCTTCTGACAAATCAATGATTTTATCAAAACAACACTAAGCAGCCCAGTAAGTGACACATTACTGGAATCAGTGCCTCTAACCCTACATTATGCTGCTCTCAGATTAGGTGGCAAAAACCTGATGACAGATTCCCTTTAAAGGAGCTGTAAAGACAAAAAAGTTTGTATTAAAAAAAATACAAGCCATTTGTGAAATTAACTTTTTTTCATTGTTAATTCACATTAGACTGTATCTTCAACACTTTTGTCAGCAGGTCTTATTACAGACTCTGAATAGGGCAGCTCTCTCCCTCTCCCTCAGCAGAAAGTCACAGCATGGTTAAAAAACGGGATCTTTTATGATTTTCTCATAATAAATAAAAAAGGACATGCAAGTCCTCCAAACTATTTTCCCTTTCTCTATAGGCGAGGTCCTAAATCTTTCTTGTTCTTTAGTTGATCACATGTCAAAAATGCAAAGCATTTACTATGAACTCGCCTAAAAAAATATGCACTTGGAGAGTAATATCATCATCTGCATGTAAATATTCCTTGACTCTAAGGGCTCGCTCACACTGTCGTATAACACGGCCGAATGCTATGTGATGTTTTATCGGATAGGACTCGGCCCTATGTTATACTATGGGACAGTGCGATTATTGGCATGAGAAAATAATCTCATTCGATATTCGGACCATGTGCACCCATACAAGTCTATGGGTGCACGTAAAACATTAGACTGCACTCGGATGTCATCCAAGTGCAGTCCGATGAACACTCACAGAGACTATGGAGAAGATGGAGAAATTAAGTTCTCCATCTTCTCCATATCTGTGCTGCGAGAGAATCGGATCACACTCAGTTGAAGCTCTGACAGAGTTTGAGCCCAGTGTCATTAGCATAATTGGCCCTATTCTCTTGCATGAGAGAATATATGGCTTAGTGAGTGGACCCTAAAACTGAATAGTAGTGACGGACAGGAACCTCACAAGCGGGATCCATGTAGCTCTCAGATGTCATGTAGGTAGGGCTTCATTCCATGGAGTAGGGCTTAATTCCAATGTAAATAAAAAAAAATGGACTTCAAATAAAAATTAAATGAACACAAAAAGCACTAATTGAATTATTTTTTTCATATTTATGTTTGCAGCCCCTTTAAAAACCCTTTGAGGACCAAGGCACATATATGTCCCATAGTTTTAAACTGGAAAAAAATTTGATTGAATAAAATTTAAGGTCCTCGAAGGGTAAGTAGGTCATAAATTCATATGAATACTTGCTCATACAATTGCACATGCCAAAAGATGAAGAAGAACAGAATCAAAAATATGACATTAAGTGGATCACTTACAGGTATTCAAGGTGAAAGAGACCAGCAAAGGCATCGTCTCGAATGACAGTAAATGAGTTAGAATTCAGCAAGCTGAAAATGAAGACAGCAGGTTAGAAGCGAACCAGACTTTATGGTGCTCAGAATTAGTCAAGCAGAATTTATTGACTGCTCTTGCAAAGCACTGAGACTCCCGCTGTGTATAGATGGCGCCGTGCGGCCTCCCGCTGTGTATAGATGGCGCCGTGCGGCCTCCCGCTGTGCATAGATGGCGCCGTGCGGCCTCCCGCTGTGTATAGATGGCGCCGTATAGATGGCTACGTGCGGCCTCCTGCTGAGTATACGTGTATAGATGGCTACGTGCGGCCTCCTGCTGAGTATAGATGCCGCACGACGCTCCCCCCAGAGACAGCAGGAGGCCGCACAGCTCCATCTATACTCAGCGGGAGACCGCACGAAGCCATCTATACACAGCAGGAGGCCGCACGGCGACATCTATACTCAGCGGGAGACCGCATGTAGCCATCTATACACAGCAGGAGGCCGCACGGCGCCCCCCCCCAGAGACTGCAGGAGGCCGCACAGCGCCATCTATACTCAGCGGGAGGCCGCACGTAGCCATCTATACACAGCGGGAGGCCTCGCGGCGCCCCCCCCAGAGACAGCAGGAGGCCGCACAGCGCCATCTATACTCAGCGGGAGGCCGCACGTAGCCATCTATACACAGCGGGAGGCCGCACGGCGCCCCCCCTAGAGACAGCAGGAGGCCGCACAGCACCATCTATACTCAGCGGGAGGCCGCACGGCGCCATCTATACACAGCGGGGAGCCGCACGGCGCCATCTCTACACAGCAGGGGGCCGCACTGCGCCATCAATACACGGCGGGGGGCCGCACGGCGCCATCTATACATAGCGGGGGGCCGCATGTAGCCATCTATACACAGCGGGGGGCCGCATGTAGCCATCTGTACACAGCGGGGGGCCGCACGGCGCCCCCCCAGATACAGCAGGAGGCCGCACGGCGCCAACTATACTCAGCAGTAGGCCGCACGCAGTCACACACACAAACATATACAGACATATACATACACGCATAAACACATTTGAAACACAAAAATACATATAAACAGACATGACACAATGATATCTGCCCACACACACATACAAACAGACATCACACAATGACATCTGCCCACACACACACAAACAGACATCACACAATGACATCTGTCTACACACACACACACATACACACACACATACACACACAAACAGACATCACACAATGACATCTGCCTACACACACACACACACACAAACAGACATCACACAATGACATCTGCCTACACACACACACACAAACAGACATCACACAATAACATCTGCCCACACACACACACACAAACAGACATCACACAATGACATCTGCCCACACACACACACACACACACATACAGACATCACACAATGACATCTGCCCACACACACACAAACAGACATCACACAATGACATCTGCCCACACACACACACACACACACATACAAACAGACATCATACAATGACATCTGCCCACACACACACACACACAGACATACACACACACAAACAGACATCACACAATGACATCTGCCCACACACACATCACACAAACAGACATCACACAATGACATCTGCCCCCACACACACACAGACATCACACAATGACATCTGCCCCCCCACACACACACACACACAAACAGACATCACACAATGACATCTGCCCACACACACACACAAACAGACATCACACAATGACATCTGCCCACACACACAAACAGACATCACACAATGACATCTGCCCACACACACACACACACACACACACACACACACACACAAACAGACATCACACAATGACATCTGCCCACACACACACACAAACAGACATCACACAATGACATCTGCCCACACAGACACACACACATACAGACATCACACAATGACATCTGCCCACAAACACACAAACAGACATCACACAATGACATCTGCCCACACACACACACACACACACATACAAACAGACATCATACAATGACATCTGCCCACACACACACACACACACACACACACAGACATACACACACACAAACAGACATCACACAATGACATCTGCCCACACACACACACATCACACAAACAGACATCACACAATGACATCTGCCCACACACACACACAGACATCACACAATGACATCTGCCCCCCCCACACACACACACAAACAGACATCACACAATGACATCTGCCCACACACACACACACACACACATCACACAATGACATCTGCCCACACACACACACAAACAGACATCACACAATGACTTCTGCCCACACACACACAAACAGACATCACACACACACACACCTGCCCACACACACACACACACATACAAACAGACATCACACAATGACATCTGCCCACACACACACACACACACACACACACACACACACACACACATCACACAATGACATCTGCCCACACACACACACAAACAGACATCACACAATGACATCTGCCCACACACACACACAAACAGACATCACACAATGACATCTGCCCACACACAAACACACACACAAACAGACATCACACAATGACATCTGCCCACACACACACAAACAGACATCACACAATGACATCTGCCCACACACACACACACATACAAACAGACATCATACAATGACATCTGCCCATACACACACACACACACACACAAACATACACACACACAAACAGACATCACACAATGACATCTGCCCACACACACACACAGACATCACACAATGACATCTGCCCCCCCCCCCACACACACAAACAGACATCACACAATGACATCTGCCCACACACACACACACACACACAAACAGACATCACACAATGACATCTACCCCCCACACACACACATACAAACAGACATCACACAATGACATCTGCCCACACACACACACACATCACACAAACAGACATCACACAATGACATCTGCCCCCACACACACACAGACATCACACAATGACATCTGCCCCCCCCCCCACACACAAACAGACATCACACAATGACATCTGCCCACACACACACACAAACAGACATCACACAATGACATCTGCCCACACACACACACAAACAGACATCACACAATGACATCTGCCCACACACACACACAGACATCACACAATGACATCTGCCCACACACAAACACACACACAAACAGACATCACACAATGACATCTGCCCACACACACACAAACAGACATCACACAATGACATCTGCCCACACACACACACACACACACATACAAACAGACATCATACAATGACATCTGCCCATACACACACACACACACACACAAACATACACACACACAAAGAGACATCACACAATGACATCTGCCCACACACACACACAGACATCACACAATGACATCTGCCCCCCCCCCACACACACACAAACAGACATCACACAATGACATCTGCCCACACACACACACACACACACACACAAACAGACATCACACAATGACATCTACCCCCCACACACACACATACAAACAGACATCACACAATGACATCTGCCCACACACACACACACATCACACAAACAGACATCACACAATGACATCTGCCCCCACACACACACAGACATCACACAATGACATCTGCCCCCCCCCACACACAAACAGACATCACACAATGACATCTGCCCACACACACACACAAACAGACATCACACAATGACATCTGCCCACACACACACACAAACAGACATCACACAATGACATCTGCCCACACACACACAAACAGACATCACACAATGACATCTGCCCCCACACACACACACACACACACACAGACATCACACAATGACATCTGCCCCCACACACACAAACAGACATCACACAATGACATCTGCCCACACACACACACACACACAAACAGACATCACACAATGACATCTGCCCACACACACACACACACACACACACACAAACAGACATCACACAATGACATCTGCCCACACACACACACACAAAGACATCACACAAACAGACATCACACAATGACATCTGCCCACACACACACACAAACAGACATCACACAATGACATCTACCCCCCCCACACACACAAACAGACATCACACAATGACATCTGCCCACACACACACACACACACAGACATCACACAAACAGACATCACACAATGACATCTGCCTACACACACACACACACACAGACATACACACACAAACAGACATCACACAATGACATCTGCCCACACACACACACATACACACACACACACACACACACATACACACACACACACACATATACATACATACACACACACACACACACACACTCACTCACCATCCCCCGGCTCGGCTCCAGTCCTCCTGGCTCCTGCTCCTCTCCCGTGGTAAGTAGCAGTGCAGGTCGGGCGCGCACTGCGTGACGTCACAGCTAGGAAACACGGCCGCGCACAGGGCCGTGTCTCCTAGCAGTGACGCGGCCGGGCCAGCACAGGGAAGTTAACTGCTGCAGTGCTGGCCCGGCCGATGAAGAAGTAGCGGCGGCTGCTGCTGGGGGAGCGGTACGGGGCCCCTCCTCCCGGGCCCCCCGTCCCGCCACCGCTACCGGTATGTGCCGCGGCGGCCCGCACATATAATGAGGGCAATCCGGCATTAGACACCCCGCCCCGGAGCCGCGGGCCCTCTGCAGGCTCGGGGCCCTGGGCGGTCGCCCGGATTGCCCTCATTATAATCCGCCTATGAGTGGGGGCCATCTTCACAAGTGAATAGGAGCATGCGGCTCCCTCTCTGGGGGGCTGTCAAAACCCCATCGATTTGATATTGATACCCAATGCTGATGTTATCAATATCAAAGTAGAGGACAATCCCTTTAATTCCCATTAGGTTCACATTTAATAACCCCAAGAAATGCAACGTAATCTCTCAACTAAGACAATAGCACCCCGTGTCACTTACATATTGATGCTGATGGTGAAGTTCTTAAAGGTGATTGGCAGTCTGTACTCCACATCTTTCTGAATTTCAGTAATACTGGAAAGATAAAAAAAAGAAAACATTAATGATGACAATTCTACAAACTGCTGTGTCCCAAAAGAAAACACAACAGGTGGATATGTGTAAACCTAACCGATGCTCCAGTATTGTGGGTGCTGGAGCGTGCAGTCTCACAAGACATGATTTGTCTACCATCTTGAATTGGAGGTGCCCCAGCCCCCAATAATGATCTAGGTCTGATTCGGCAGAACAGCATGAGGTCCGGCAAATCTGACCGCTTTATGGATACAACATGCTCCATATTACGACCACAAGAAAAAAGCCAAATAAAGAAGTGTGAGAACAGGACGGCGATGGGTGTACGGAGGATGGCAGAGAGATGACTGCAGAACGCAGCATAAAGCACTCAGACATTAATCATCCCTGACAAAACATAATACAAGTCCTGCTTCATGCTGGCTACGCTTCTCAGGTAACCCTATACTGAAGGACTTGTACTGTTCATAGACCTAACATACAACACATTACATACAAGTTATCCCGCATCAAGAGACACATGACATTTTGTAATGGTTTGGAAATAATAACCATCCTAGACATCAAGTTCCCCTTTGAGAGGTCACAAGGTAATATCCGATGGCTCTAAAATGGAATCTGCCACCAGGTTTTGCTATCCCATCTGCATGATGTAAGGGCAGAAACCTGATTCCAGAAATGTGTCCCTTATTTCGCTGCAGTTTTGATAAATTTTAGTTTTATCTACTGCAGATCTAGCAGTGCTCTGAATGCTGAGCTCCATATAACCGGCTGCACCACTGATTGGCAGCTTTCTGTGTACACTGTGCATAGGCAGAAGGCTGCTATACAGACCTTGTGAAAAATGAGAAAAGAGAAAGGGAGAAAAAGCGCGCCATGTACCACCTGAGGAAGATAGTTCACTATCGAAACGCTTTGTGGAAAGGGCTCATTAAATTTATTTTTTAGTCCTAAAATTTTTTTCACTTCTAGTGTTCATTCTTTTAGCGCCCTATAGACCGCTTTTTTATTTAATTTGGACCACTCCTGAAAAATGAGGGATACCTGGTTGCAGGTTTACTAGTCTTCTAGTCACAACCTCCTACTGATAAAACAAAGATTTTATCAAAACACCAGCAAGCAGCCCAGAAAGTGACACATCGCTGGAATCAGGGTCTCTGTCTCTACATCATGCTGCTCTCGGAATATATGGCAAAAACCTAGTGACAGATTCCCTTTAAGCTCTCATCTCTAGTGATCAGGACCCTAGAATTTTCTTCTGAGGTGGGTTTCCCTTTAGCTCTGCACCTACCTAGCGTCACTGCATGGCTGCGGAAATAAAAAAATAAATCTTTCTGAATTCTGAAGAGAAAGAGCAGTTGTGGAGTGTCAATATAATAGATGTAGAGAAGTGGGATGACGGCGGCCTGTGCTGAGCATTGCCCGGCTGATCGGGTGATGACTGATGGGTCACATGAATGAGTTATTACAGCAGAAACCGCACCCGTCCTGATAACTATTCCTGCAAGGAACCGGCCGTCCCTAACCCTGCAGCTACATAATAGAGATGCAAAGAAACAAGGAGAAAGAAAGGATGCAATGACAGGGATCACCAAGGAATAGCAAAAATATAGAATTTTATTAAAGACTAAACATACAAGACATGTTAAAAAAAACAACTAAAAAGCAACAATTGCCCCAATGAATAACAAAACCATTGCAAGGTACTGATATGGTTAATCCTCACATATATATGCCCAACTAGTCACAGAAAATCTGAATATATGACTACAGACTGCCCACCACAATATAATAAAGAGCAAGGCAGCAGCAAAGTATCTATTCACAAAGGCATTAATATCCAAATAAGCCTATAAAAATAGTGCCCATTATATAACCCCACAATGAAACCTGCCGCTGACACAATCGCCCCAAATGTGAAACAATACAATTGGATTGCTAAAAGAGCAAGCTAACGCTGTTAGGTCGGGCAGTAGAAAAAAATGATGTAACTACACCTGAACCATCAGGCAACCTACAGAAATGTGCATGGAGGATGTTGTTTTTACATAAGAGTTATGTATACAGAAAAGCTATATGTCCTATACAGGAAAAGTGTGGGATGAGGAGCTTACAAGACCACTAAAGTAAGACATTCACAAGCTCCTTCTGTATACTCCCTGGTGCCGGGGGTCCGACCCCACTGATCTTACACTGAGAATGTATGGAACTCCTGTAATGTCACCCTTCTTTTCTACAATGTAATCAAGGCATATTTATATGTCTGAACAAGACTTGTATCGACCCATAAAAGAAAAGAGCCCCAGCTCCACCATACTGAATCCCTGCACAGCGACGCTATCAGCCGTGCAGGGACACAACGCAGCTGCCGTCACTTATATAATGGCCGAATGTGCAGGGGAAAGCCACAACGGACCTCATTGTTCTGAAGGCTGCAGCGTATCCGAGCTATATGTGATACTACTCTGACATAGGGAAAGGGACAAAAACCCTTCAAATAGCAGGGAGTGACGTCTGATTAATATTTAGATTTGTATTGAACATAAAAGCACAATCTTAGGACCATTACATACATTACCAGACTACTTTATAGATGATCAATTGCCAGCACAAGTTATATTACGCCCAAAATATCTCTGCAGCACCACCAAATTGCTGTATGAAAAATATGAGGAGTTATAGAAGTGTATTATCTGTACAGGTCCATATATCAGCCACTATTATGTGAAATATGTAATAAAATACACTATTATACATTATTAATGTTCTGTCCCTTTAAAATTCTGTCACCATGGTAACGACAGTCATACTCAGCCAATAGGATTGCTCGGTTTGAATTTGAAAAAAAAAAAAAACCTCCTATGTGGTCAGTTTGTTCCATCTCATCTGAGTGTGAAGACAGAGACCTGCGATCAGCGAGAGATTCTAGGTATAAGACGTGATATAATCTAATGGACGGAGCCACATCCCATCACACGCACTCAGCGACCACAACTGACAGGAATCAGCCCATTTACCAGAGGAGAAGTCATTATTCCCCATCACATGATACGCTGAGACACCAGTGGGGGGCGCCACACTCATCACATCTCCCATCTGGAAGGATCCAGCGATCACTTCTAATGGGGGTCACTGCCCTTTTTTGGTGATTGCTGGAGTTTCCCGCGGTCGGACCCCACTGATCTATCAGTCGTCACCGAGCCCAGGGATAAGGGGATGACTTGTTCCATCTGATAATTCCCCTTTAATGAAGCTCAGATACAGAACAGTAAATATCCTACACATTTCCCAATTTGCCCTTTCCCCAGCAGAGCCCCCGAATTATTTATAGCCAATGTTTCTAAGACCAAAGAAATATCAGCCAATCACCAAACCCTCTGCTGACGCCTCCTGAGGTTTTATAGATTGTGGAGACATTTCTACAAGAGAAGATATCAGCGGACACCATGGGGATGGAGTATTCTGCCAGCGTTGGACCCGGTAGTATCCATCACTCACTCACCGTTCTCTATACTCTTGTTACATGGCTTTCTGGGGCTTTCATTAAACAGACTCATCTGTGGGGACATTTTCTTTCCTTTAATGCATGTACTTGGTGGTAAATATTTTTCTGAGTTTTATTGAAAATTGTGCACAGTTTGCCTCCTGTGCCCTCTGTGCTGTACTGTCTATTGCTGGCTGCAGAACTAGTTAACTGAGAATCCATCAGTGAGCTCCTTCTGACAGTCTTAACATACATACGTCCTCTTTGTACGGTGAGGATTGCTCCTAATATCTGGTTGTGTTTTCTGCAGATTACATCAGTCCTGAGGAACAGCTGAGCAGACTGGCATATTGTGTGAAGTTTCTCCCTTCTCCCCTCTACAAGAAGGAGGTCAGTGAGACGACTCAGGGCAACGCTACGGCCTCTTCTATAAGGTAGCTGTGTATTCGGATCTTCCTTGTAGCCTCCTAACTTCATCTCTTCTCTTCCAGCGCCTTATGCCGACCAACCCCATTGCCCAAAGAAGATGCATCGAAGAGTATAAAGCCAGGGAGAAAAGGAAGAGGGAAGAAAGGCGCAAGGAACTAAAAGAACGGCGCAAGTACCTGGATGAAGAGGAAGACGAGGAAGAAGAGAAGGAAGAAGAGGAGAAAGCAGCAAAGAAGATAAAGCTGGACATCATGGATTTAAGACAGAAGACACTAAAAGAACTGTGCGCCTACCTGGATGAAGAGGAAGAAGAGGAAGAAGAGAAAGAAGAGAAAGCAAAGAAGATGAAACTCCACATCAAGATCCCTAGGGGGGAAGTGACGGCCAAAGGCCAGAAAAGAAGACAACCGATCCCAACAACAAGAAGGAAGAAGGAGAACCAGACCAACTTCCGCCAGTACATCAACCGGTATTTGAGAGGAACATCATGTGGACCATCCTGCTGGAACCTCTCTGCCGATAACATCATGACGCGCCCCCTGGGCCAGTGTTGTTTGGGGGATTACCCGGAGCCGGATCAGATGGGGGGTTGTAGTCTCCGAGTGGTGGTGACCCGGTCCGTGCCCAGGGTGTCAAGCTCAGTGTGTGGCAGTCCTTACAGATGTTACTAGATGTTCTTTTATGTCGACTACGCCACCCGTTGATTTGCGGTCCATACGGCCGCCGCTGCAGCAGGGTCCGCTGAGGCTGGTGGTGTGTGTGCAGCTCTGGTAGTATAACCCCCAACGGGACTGGTATAGCCTCAGGGGGTCAGTTGTAGAGGATGGTGGTTGTGGAGGTGCAGTGAGGATGGTAATGAGACTCAGAGTCGGGCTGTGCAGTTCAGGGTTTTTACTTACTGCTGTTGTGCTGGTCACTCCGGCCTTGAGTGACCGCCCGAGCCGTGCTGCGTCCACCAGGTCCTGGACTCGGCCAACCCCCAAGTAATTCTGGAGCGTGGTCCTGAGATCCCTTTCTGACGTTCCTTCTCTCTGGCCTTCCCCACCAGGGATCCACCTATGTCCGGCTCCCTCGGGCCTCTTGTTGGTAAAACCCTTGTCTCTGGGTTCCCTGACCCTATGCTCGGTTTGCCTTCCGGGTGAATTTAGTGGGGGGTCGTGGCAGATCCTGCCCACGACCTCCGGTCTCTGGCTGAGGATTAGTGCCCTCCACCAGCTTGGGATCCGGTACCCTTGTGCCAACCCTTCACCCTTCTGGTTGTATTTGGGCTCTTGGGGTTCCCTCTTCTCCCCCTCTGGGTCCTTCTTTCTCCTCTCTCTCTCTTGGCCTGGGGCTGCTCTTCTCCTCTGCTTTCTTCCTCTGCCTCTGCAAAAGACTGACTGGTGACTGTCTGCCTGTCTGACCCTGATCTAAGATGGTTCCCACCTTATATACTCCCTCTATGTGTGAGCTCAGGTGACCAGCACCCAATGAGCTCCTAGCATTACCCAGACTGCTCCCCCTATCTGCTCCTACACTACTGGGATGTTCCACCCCCCTCCCACTCCAGCCAGGGACAGACACTGTCGTACCTGCACATTTCTCTAGTGGGAGTACCATTGATCTGTCCCCCGGAAATGGGATGTATGTAGTGCATGCAGCCTACTGAGCTCAGTTCCACACTCCATCCTTACCCGGGAGTGGAATACCACACCTCTGGCTGAGGTGCGATACCCCTGTAGCAGCTGAATCCTCAGGGTGCTACAATCACATACGGCAATACCGGCTGGTAAGTATCAGACCACCAAATAACAGCAGGATAGTGTAATATAGTGGTAGTGTATCAGTATTAGTGTAATAAGAGTAATAATACTAGTGATAATAGTAAGAAATAAATAAAATAGTAATAAAATAACAGTAGTAATAGTAGTAGGTAGAATAGCAGTGTGATCCAGGGTCCAAGGACTGATCGCCTTTTCTCGGGGTCAAGAAGGAATTTTTCCCCTTAATAATAAGAAGAATATTAAATAGCTATATTTATAAAAATAAAAACATAAATTAAAATAACTCCAGTAGTACAATAAGTAATATATTAATTATACAACTAATAATAACATTATTAGGTTTGATCCAGGGTCCTAGGACTGATCGCCTTTTCTCGGGGTCAAGAAGGAATTTTTCCTCAGTGACACAAATTGGCTGAAGGTGTCCTGGGGTTTTTGCCTTCTTCTGGATCAACACTCTAGGTATAGGGTAGTATTAGTAGTGATAGGAAAGTAGAATAATACTGTAATAAGATAGCAGGATGTTAATAATAGTAAGAATATAAAAATAATTATAGTGTTGTTTTGATTATTTTAAGTAGTTATAGAAAAGTTAGAATAGCAAAGTAATAAGATAGCAGGACATAAATAATATATAATCTATAAAAAGTACAAAAACCTAAATTAAAATACTAATAACTGCAGTAGCAGTACAATTAGTTGTGTAATATTAATAAGAATTATTAATAACTAGTAATAACATTATTAGATTTGATCCAGGGTCCTAGGACTGATCGCCTTTTCTCGGGGTCAAGAAGGAATTTTTCCCCTGTGACACAAATTGGCTGAAGGTGTCCTGGGGTTTTTGCCTTCTTCTGGATCAACACTAAGTATAGGGATTTTAGTAATACCATTATCATAAACACAAGAGTAATAAAAAATTATAAAACTAATTAAAAAATGAATTATAACAGGTACAATTGATTGCATTAGTACAGTAATAATAAACATTAAAAATGGTGGTCCCAGTTAGTAAGTTAGTGTTAGTGTAGGGACCCATCTGAAGAGGTCGCCTTGACGGTGGCAGATGGGCTCGCACAATTTGCTCAAAGTGTGCGCTAAGAACCTCATATTTCTATGTACAGGAGATCTAGCAGTAATACCATTCAGGAGATAGGTATTTGTGTACACACATTTTGTTATATACTTTTGCGCCGCACACAGGGCAGGTATACAGGTACAGGATGCTCATATGTAGTGAGAGTGTTGCAGTAATATTATAACTGGGCCTTAAGGGTAAAATGTTGATAACTACAGGTCCTGGAAACACATCAGAAACTAGAACCTGTAAGTAACTGGTTCCCTGCTAGTGATTAATATGTAAAGGGCAGTCTGGTACCAGGACCCGCGTTATAGGACACATTATCATCAGGCAGGTGCAGTCAGAACTCTTACAAGATCTGCGGCAGTCGTGTGGCGGTATAACACAGTCCCGCTCCTGCCTCAGGCGCCAGCAGTGGAGCCAACCCTGATCCTGGCAGCTTAACCCCTTATATGACACAGTCAGTGGCTTTCACAGCATTTAGGCACTTAAGACCGGAGAGGGAGGCGCGATCATGGTGCCGATGAGTTTCTATGGCAGCCGAGATCTAACAATGGACCCCATGACGGCCATCTTACTGCTCTTATTAGTCCCGGCTGAGGAGAGGTCTATGAGGACACCGGTCAGAGTTATGTCGCCTGCTCTGCAGCTATTAGAAATATCTAGGGCTGATTAGTTTGCTATCTGTAAATCAGATCTAGCCCTGCCCCCCCAGCAGCACTGGGCTACCACTGGTGTGATCAGGGCTATTGGGCTCCTAGATTGGGCAGAGGAGCTCAGTCTTCAGCAGGAGCTGGCTGAGGAGAGCGGAGCGACTTGCATGGGGCTGCTGCACAAGAAGCAGCTCACAAGGTGGAGATTTATCCGGAGACGTGGTACCCGGGCTGTCATCTGCTTTGCAGGCTGCATAGTCGCTGCCTCCTAGGACCCGAACTTCACCCCTAACAGGCACAGCAGAGCTCGGACAGCTGCAAGTGCCGGAGAGTGGCTGATTAGTGACTGCTGTGTCTCCTGCACTCAGATAAGAGCGGTACAGAGCGGGGGCTCAGTAATGGTGAATACGGGAAGTGTCCACCCCTCACATGCCCTATATGTGGCCCCCAAAGGTAAAGTCTTCCCTGTACCCAGCGTCTCCTCCCGCCTTCACTGCTTGCGTGCGCCATTGCTTAGAGGGGATGTCTGAAGATAACAAGTTACATACATAGTAACATAGTTTTTAAGGTTGAAGGAAGACTAAGTCCATCTAGTTCAACCCATAGCCTAACATGTTGATCCAGAGGAAGGCAAAAAAAAACCCTGTGGCAAACACTAAGCTCCACAATGGGGAAAAAAATTCCTTCCCGACTCCATACGACAATCAGACTAGTTCCCTGGATCAACGCCCTATCATGGAATCTAGTTTTTGCAACCTGTAATATTATACTTTTCAAGAAAGGAATCCATGCCCTTCTTAAATTTTATTAGTGAATCACTCATTACAACATCATGAGGCAGAGAGTTCCATAGTCTCACTGCTCTTACAGTAAAGAATCCCCATCTGTGATTATGATTAAACCTTCTTTCCTCCAGACGTAGAAGATGCCCCCTTGTCCCCGTCTCTGGCCTCAGAGTAAAAAGATCAGTAGAAAGGTCTTTGTACTGTCCCCTCATATACTTGTACATAGTAATAAGATCACCCCTAAGCCTTCGTTTTTCCACAGTAAATAACCCCAAGTGTAATAACCTGTCTTGGTATTGCAGACCCCCCAGTCCTCTAATAACCTTGGTCGCTCTTCTCTGCACCCGCTCTAGTTCAGCTATGTCTTTCTTATACACCGGAGACCAGAACTGTACACAGTATTCTAAGTGTGGTCGCACTAATGACTTGTATAGAGGTAAAATTATCTTCTCCTCATGAGCATCTATGCCTCTTTTAACGCATCCCATTATTTTATTTGCCTTTGCAGCAGCTGCCTGACACTGGCCACTAAACATGAGCTTGTCGTCCACCAATACACCCAGGTCTTTTTCAGTGACAGATTTATCCAGTGTTTTACAATTAAGCATATAATTATACATTTTATTTCCTCTGCCCAAGTGCATTACCTTACATTTATCCCCATTAAAGCTCATTTGCCATTTATCAGCCCAAGCTTCTAGTTTACATAGATCCTCCTGTAATATAAAATTGTCCTCCTCTGTATTGATTACCCTGCAGAGTTTAGTGTCATCTGCAAATATTGAAATAGTACTCTGTATGCCCCCTACAAGGTCATTAATAAATATGTTAAAAAGAAGGGGGCCCAATACTGACCTGTGGTACCCCACTGTTAAATGAGACCTAGTCTGAGTGTTTTCCATTAATAACCACCCTTTGTTTCCTATCACTGAACCAATTCTTAACCCACATACATATATTTTCCCCTATCCCCATTGTTCTCATTTTATGTATCAACCTTTTGTGTGGAACCGTATCAGAAGCTTTTGAAAAGTCCATATACACAACATCCACTGCATTTCCTTGGTCCAGTCCAGAACTTGCCTCCTCATAAAAACTGATCAGATTAGTCTGACAGGAACGGTCCCTTGTAAACCCATGTTGATATTGGGTCATGAGGCTATTCTTTTTCAGATACTCTATTATAGAATCTCTTAGGAAACCCTCCAGGATTTTTCCCACAGTAGAGGTTAAGCTTACCGGCCTATAATTTCCAAGTTCGGTTTCTGTCCCCTTTTTGAATATTGGCACCACATTTGCTATACGCCAGTCCTGTGGTACAGACCCTGTTATTATGGAATCTTTAAAGATTAAAAATAATGGTCTATCTATGACATTACTTAATTCCTGCAGTACTCGCGGGTGTATCCCATCCGGGCCTGGGGATTTGTCAACTTTAGTTATCACTTATCCACAGGCTCAGTGATCACTTACTGATCGTGGGGTCTGACCACTGCGAACCATCGTCTGATGGGGAAGGAACGGAAAGTCAGGGAACAACTGCAGCTCCATTCATTCTCTATGGGGCTCTGGAAAAAGCCGAGCTCAGCACTTGGATGCCACATAAGGAATGAATGGAGCAGATCCTGGAGTAATAACATGTCCTCCTCAGCTTTCTGTCTGTGTAAGTGGCTCAGCCCTCGTCTCCCCTTCTGTTCCCGACTTCTCTTTTGTTCCCTGTGGACTTTCTCTCAGTCCTCTGCAGCCATTATGTGTGTAGACAACTTCAAAAAGAAAAAGTAGCAGAACATCAGTCATCTAATAATCCACGATATTCAGGGGGGAAAACAAAACGGTGATGTTCTTACACAGTCGCCTCCTCTTGAGCTGATGAAGATGTCGGTGGCAGCACATTGCGGTTTGTGTTCTCTGCCTGAATATCGCAGATTATGTGACGTCCTGCAGCTTCTCATTATCCATGTTGGGCTGTTGGACGACGTGTGGACGCTCGGCTTGTTGGATTCTTGTGTTACTACCAGCACTGACTTTATATTGTGACTCCTGTGCCGATTCCCATTTCTAATTGCAGCGTGCTATACCAGCACGTGACGGCTGCCACAATCACGTGTCGGCTGCCACAATCACATGACGGCTGCCACAATCACGTGACGGCTGCTACAATCACGTGACGACTGTAGCGTCGGCGTCCCTGCCTCCTGCTAGGCTGGGACGCCGTTCCCCTCACCTCTCCGCTCCGTGCCCGGCGTCTTCCTCCCGCTCTGCTGGCAGCGCACGCTGCTTCCCGGTCAAGGTGCTTAGGGCGCGCGCGCGCTCCCTCTCTCTTAAAGAGGCAGCGCGCGCCGTCCTAAGGAGTCCCCGGCCAATGGCCGGAGGACCTCACCATATATAAGGCACCTCCTCCAAAATGGAGGTGCCCGAGCTCTGTTGTTGCAAAGCCTTTCAACTCTGCTTCAGCCCTCAGATCCCATTGCCTGATACCTGCCTGATATCTGCCTGATTTCTGTCTACCTGCTTGCAATCCTGTGGTCCGACAGTCTGCCTACCAGCACCTGCCAGTCTGTCTATGGATCAGTCCGCCTGCGGACCAGGAACTACCTGCCAGATACCTGCCTGCCTGTCCAGAGACTCTTACCCGCTCACCTGGGAGCGCTCACCTGGGAGTGCTTACCTGCTACCCCCCTGCTAGCCTACCTGGAGGCTTAGCCGTCACTTGCTGTGACCACCTGCCTGTCCAGAGACTCTCACCCGCTCACCTGGGAGCGCTCTCCTGCTACCTGCCTGCTAGCCTACCTGGAGGCTTAGCAGTCACTTGCTGTGACCACCTGCCTGTCCAGAGACTCTTACTCGCTCACCTGGGAGCACTCACCTGCTACCTGCCTGCTAGCCTACCTGGAGGCTTAGCCGTTACTTGCCGTGACCACCCGCCTGTCAAGAGACTGTCCCCGTCACTTGCCGTGACCACCCGCCTGTCAAGAGACTGTCCCCGTCACTTGCTGTGACCGCCCTGCCCTTCTACCCTGAGACTGTCCTTGTCACTTGCAGTGTCTACCTACCCGCCTTCCCTGGGAGCCACCCGCTTCCTTACAAGGACTACCCTTTGTATAGTAGCTCAGAGGTTCCACCTCCCACACCCGTTACAGTTTGCTCAGGCCATGGAACCCGGTGGCACCCAAGCTCCCTCGCTCTCGGACCTATGTCATGAACTTTCCCGTCAGAGGTCCCAACAGGAGTCCATCCTGAGTCACCTGCGTAGTGTTAACTCTCGCCTGGACACACTGACTGTCTCATCGGGAGCTGCTTCCACTCGCACACTTACTACCCCGGCGCCGCCGCTGCACAGCAATACCATAGCATCCCTTCCCGGTCCCCGTCTCTCCGCCCCGCCTCGTTTTGGCGGAGATCCCGGTCAGGCACGGGGCTTCACTAACCAGTGCACTCTGCACTTCGAACTTTTGGCACATCAGTTTTCCACCGACTGAGCCAAAGTAGCCTTCATCATGTCCCATCTCACGGGGGAGGCGCTGGCTTGGCTAAATCCTCTATGGGAGAGAGGAGATTCCCTGGTGTCCAACCTGCCAGCCTTTCTCACGGCTTTCTGGAAAGTCTTCGACGAACCAGGACGGAAGACCTCATCCGCCTCATCTCTGCTACGCCTCCGTCAAGGAAGTCTCACCGTGGGCCAATATGCCATACGGTTCCATACCCTTGCTTCGGAGCTTGCCTGGGATAACGACGCCCTGGTGTCCATCTTCTGGGAGAGTCTGTCCGGCCGTATTAAAGATGAACTCGCCGGTCGGGACATTCCTACCACTCTCGACGACTTAATAACACTCGCCACCCGGATTGACATCCGGTTCCAGGAGCGCACCAAAGAGGTCACCCGTGAGAGGAGGTTTCCACGCCTTGCCCCTACCTTTCAGAAACCCGTCACTTCCTCCGTTCCTCCTCAGGGGCACTCACCCGAGCCTATGCAGGTCGACCAGACCAAGATGGTCAAAACCCGTCAAGAATTACGCCGTGCCGAGGGGAGCTGCTTCTACTGTGGCAGTAAGGAGCACCGGATCCGTTCCTGCCCGGAGAGGTCGGGAAACGCCTGTGTCTAGGATCGCTTAGAGAGGTCGTCCTAGACAAGAGTAAACCCTCTTCATCTCTGATGCTGTCGGTCTCTATCATCTGCGGGGAGAACAGTTTCTGTGAACTAGCTCAACTTGACTCTGGAGCTGCCGGAAATCTCATTTCTCTATCCCTGGTAGAGAAATACCACATTCCCACCAAACCCCTGGCTGTACCCTTATCTGTCGCCTCCGTGGATGGGGGTCTCTTACCGCATCCCATTCAACTCATCACCGAATCCATAACTCTGCAGGTGGGAATGCTGCACTCTGAGAGCATCTTCTTCCATGTTCTGCCTGGACTCTCTCACGCCCTCTTGCTAGGCCTACCTTGGCTCCAGAAACATGCACCCGTGCTTGATTGGCAGACCGGAGAAGTCCTTCGCTGGGGAGAGGACTGCCATAAGACTTGATTAGTTCCCGTTCTTCCTGCCTGTCCTTCTCCTACCCCAGCCAATCTACCCGGCCTACAGGTTCCCTATTGGTCTTATGCGGATGTCTTTAATAAAAGAGAAGCAGAGACATTACCCCCTCATAGACCATACGATTGCCCAATCGACCTGATACCTGGCGCTACTCCTCCCCGTGGGCGTTTTTACCCTTTGTCCGCTGCTGAGACCCGGTCCATGTCTGAATATATTGAGGAGAATCTGGCCCGGGGATTTATCCGGAAATCTACCTCCCCGGCGGGAGCAGGCTTCTTCTTCGTCAAAAAGAAAGACGGCTCACTCCGTCTAGACATTAGAAACGTATCGTCACATTTAATGTCGGAGGTGTAGATCACTTTAAGAGAATTTCCGTCCCGTCCTGTAATGAGCCATGTGAGCTCCTTGTCTGATCAGGATAACAGAGGGGTGGAATGTATTTGTACACATGACAGATTAGTTGTTGGCTTCTCGGGTTTGGGCTTTGGACGCTGTAGGCCTCGTCTTTACAATGTACTGCCTCCTCTCTGTTTACAGCCTGGGAAGACACATGATAAGTTCAGGTAATATGATCTGTAGGAAAAAAATGGGTGAAGCCGGACTGCGGGACTAAGTTTAGATCAAGTGCGTCAGTAACCTTTATCTCACCAAACAGGTCACAGTCGTTCACGTTCATTTCAGATCTCACATGTACAAATACACATGAATGAGCACGGTCATGCACTGTGGACTTGTGGCCTGAGGCCACGGCCCCACTATCAGTAATCGGTCAGTATTTTTTCTCAGGAGTGGGAGCCAAAACCAGGAGTGGGTGATAAATGCAGAATTGGTGACTTGTTTCTATTAGACCGTTTCTCTGATTGTTCCTCACCTGGTTTTGGCTCCCACTCCTGAGAAAAAATACTGACCGAATACTGATAGATAGTGTGGCCAATCATCAGCGTCAGGCCACAGCCCCACTAACAAGTCCACCGGTGCTCATATAAAGCCTTTTCAAAAGGGCCGATACAAAGTGTACCAAGATGGTTGCTTATTGTCGGCAGCACGTCCTGTTTACATGGGCAGATGAGATGACTATAAACAATCCAATCAGGCGATGGATGAGTCTTTTTCTAAATAATACATTGTTCCTGGTTAATAATATTTTTTTAGGACTTGGACCTCCTAAAATTAGGACTTTAAAAATCCTAAATATTTTCACCGTGATAGTGATGCTCATAGTCAGTCTCCTCTCATATGCCACAGCAATTCCAACAGTAAAGCGTTGTCCCATACACAAGAGTACTTCAGCCGAGTGTCTCTGTGTTCTCTATAAGAGAACCGCAGTCCTACATCTTTGGTGATAAGCTATCTCCAGGGAAACAGAAGGATCAATAGTTCAAAATCGGACATGTCGGACACTTTAGAGGTATTCTCATCTCCAAAATCCTATCCCAATATGTAGTAGGTGTAATAATATTAGCAAATACCTACAATTATAAATGTGGGATAGTTCTTCTGACTAGCTATGTCACTTACCCCATGTGCAGGGCATTGCAGTAGCTTAGGTATTCATTGTTACGACCACTAAGTGTAACTATGTGTGGTCGTAACCATGGATGCCTAAGCTACTGCAATGCCTTGCACATGGGGTAAGCAACATTGCTAATCAGAAGGACTATACTACATTTCTAATTGGAGGTATTTGCTAATATTATTATTACACCTACTACATATTGGGATAGGATCTTGGAGATAGGAATACCCCTTTAACTTCCCCAACAATCAGTTGTCTGGGCCCCCATACACATTTGAGTTTCAGCTGAATCTGTCAATATCGGTGGGATAGGTCAACATTAGTCTAATATGTATGGTGGGCCTTCAGTTAGATATTTTGGTTCTAATACAGCTAAATATACCAGTAGAGTTTATACAATGGGCTCTGTGCTGCTTTATAATGGTCACCCCAGAGTTTGAAGCCCCCGTAGATCCCAGTATACCACACAATAGAACATTTGCTGCATTTTACAACAGTTTGGCTTTTGTAGATCCTTATTTCCATAAAGAACGGATGCAGCCAAATATCCCAGAATACTAAGAATTATTCAGGAATGGTTCCTTGAATAGTCAGGTATTTTCTTTTTTTCCTCGATGTCCTGGAAAGAGGTGAAGGCTCAGCAGGAGAAGCTCCGAGATGATCATTCCATCATAATGTGTCATTGTCGAGTCTTCAGATGTGGTCCTCTCCCCGCGTGGGGTTTTCCTTTTAGGAGGAAGCTTTATATTTACCACGTCAGTGTTATGCATTGTTACTTATTTTTATGTTATGTGAATGTTTTATACACGAGAACATTGACCACTGAGCCTTTATTATAGAATTCTCGGTAAAGCTACTAAATATAGCCTAATGATTGTTATAGCAGAAGATGGAGTCCCTCAAGTTTAAAGGCCCCATCTATGCTATATAAGTCTGACAGTTATTTTAGGTAAAAAAACAGCAAGCTGAAATGTTCCTTCTTGTATCAATAGCGTGTCCTTGCTAAAAAGATAACGTGATTCTCCCTGGCCAGATGTTTCTTCTTGTAGTAATAATGTGTTCTTGCAGAAAGATGAAATGACCTTGCTAACTAGATAAGTCTAATTAAATATTTTAAAGCATACAGAAACTAGTTTTTTTCACTTGTTCAGCTAAACTGTATAATCGAACCATATATGGCAAATCCGTTTCCTGCCTTTAGGGTGTATATTAGCCCTGTGTTTTGTAATAAAGTTTTTAGAGTATGTTTAGACACAAACATCCTGTCCTGTGTCTTCATTCTCTCCGAGCTCGTAATCCAAAGGATAGAAGACCCAAAATTCAGTGACGACAGCTGGCTCCTCGAACAGGGACCTTGAGTTAATCTACCCAAGGGTGCTCGACCGGTCCGAGACGTGGGACGAGTGAAGCTCTCTGTTGGTGATATATACAGCGCTGAGGTAAGAATAACTGTTATATTCTACCTAATTATATCACTGCATAGAAGAGACTCCCTCACCCCCGAGCGGTCGGCTCCCCAGGTAATTCAACAGATTGTTGTCTGGCTCAGGTCCCTTTGAACCAGTAGAATCCCTCAGATAAATTGACAGTCCTGCCTTCTATCCTTTGGAGAATTTAATGAAAGTATGGATCCGATGATTGTGTTGTGGATGTGTCCCGGGATTGATGTTTTTGGTCTGTTTTTCTGGTTGGCGTATAAGTCCTAGAGAGGCTAGTAGTGGAATGGTTCAGAAACCTTTGTGGCCCATTGTCTAAGTGACTGAGGAGTCTCTTCTAGGTGAGGAGAACCGAAAAAAATGGGGAACCAAAATGCCAAGGAAGGCATTATAGCCAAAGACTTAGTGGTACGCAGAGAAGGGAAACAGGCACTGATTGGAATTGACAAAATATTGTGTAAAGCGGGAATGAATGAGAATGGAGAGATGAATGGAGAGAAATGGAAATCCTTCTTTAACTCCTATCATGGATGGTTGAAAGATAAGGGTCTGTTAAAGACAGTAGATGTATGGATGAATGCATGCGCTTATTTTGAAGGAAAGATTGAAGAATTAGGAGACGGACGTTACAGACTGACAAAAACTGGAATGACAGATTTTCCTCCCTGTCCGCTCCCGACGTCACCCCCACCCCAGTACCAGAATTCCCAGGAACCTAAATGTTGGGTTTGCCCCAGATGTGGACAACAGAACCCCTTGACAGTAGACATCTGTGTGGCATGTGGAGGACCGAGACCCCACCCAGCTAGTCTATTCCCAATGAGGACGGTAGTTGTGCCAGGAGCACCAGCAGCAGCAGCAGCAGGGGGGGATGCAGTGGTTCCAGGTCAGGAAGCTCGTACAATGTTAATGTATAGACCATGGAGTCCTTCAGAGCAGTTGGCACTGATCTCCCAGCTGCCAGATCCGTCCCAGTCCCCTATGGGTTTTGCTAGAATGATCACCACCATACAGGATACGTATCATGCCACTAGAATAGATCTGCAGGGGGTAATTAAGGGAAAATTGGCAGATGAAGCCCGCTATGATAGGTTGATAGATGAGACAAAAAAACAGTATGCCAATAGGACCGGACCCGTAGATGCAGAATCTAATGATGCAGCAGCTGGAGTCCTATTCGCAGCAGCGTTGGTAAAAGCATGTCAAGACAGGCAAGCAGAAAAGCAAGTTACACTAGAAGATAGAGTGCAGGGAAAGGAGGAAGATCCTAAGGATTATTTCTATGCACTAAAGAAAACCTGGTCAGAAATGGGGTTCAACCCCGGGAATAAGACTAGTGAGAGGGTATTAGCAAGTGCTTTCATGAATGGACTAAAGAAAGAGATTGCAGAGAAGGTAAAAGCAAGTAGACCGGACTGGAGATCAGTGAAGGCAGAAGATTTAGCTAGAATAGCTCAGGGGGCACAGCATGACATAGCGCAGGCAAAAAGAGCTGCCAGAATACATATAGTAGAGACGACCCCCAGAAACAACAGAGGCAGAGGACAGACTGAAGGAGAAGGACAGAGACTATGTTACGGATGTAAAAAGCCAGGACATTTTAGAAAGAACTGTAGGACCAACCCGTATCCAAATGCTCAGAGTACGGGTCCTCCAGCCGACCAAACAACGCCCCCATAGGATGAGGGAAGCTTGCACATGAACCCCCTCATCTCCTTACCCCCAACTCCCAGTTGTATAGTGCAGGTGAACCTACCAGGGGGACATGAAATCGATTTCCAAGTAGATACGGGGGCCGACAATTCAGTAATTACGCAAGGTGATTGGCCATATACTGACACTGATTTTTCACATCATGTCATTGCCACTGTTATGTTCTGCTACCAAAGCTAAGGAAAGAGAGGAGATCTGTCCCTACTATGAGACTCAGCTGAATCCCTACGATGTAACAGGGAACCTGATCCTGCGATCAGACCTGCTAAAGTCCTAATCTAGTCTGTACGAAGACCTATAGATGTGGGGAGGGAATCCCTACAAGTACTAAGGACTGGGAGGAATATGGGACACCTCCTAACAGAAATAGTAGCAGACAGACGAACAAACAAAATAGATAGAACATAGAGGTCCGTAGACCAAGCAAACTAACAGAGTTAGATACAGAGCACAGGCTAGCTAGAAAGTAGATATACAATGAAGTCCAGCAAAGCCAGAAGGGCGGAGCAGGACTAAATAGGCCAACAAGGTCATGTGACCAGCAAAGGAAAAAAAACCTAACAGCGAGGTTCTAACAGTACCCCCCCTTCTAAGAGGATCCTCCGGATCCCCTAGGACCAGGCTTATCAGGAAATCTCCTGCGAAACGCTCTGATAAGTCTGGACGCGGAAACATCATCTGACCTCACCCAAGAGTTATCCTCGGGTCCGAAACTTTTCCAGGCCACAAGATACTGCAAACTACCTCTATACCGTCTAGAGTCAAGGATGCGAGAAATTTCATATTCCCCGTCCTCCACCACCGGAGGAACAGAGGCAGAGGCGTCACCATCCGACACAACAGCTTTTTTTAACAGAGAGACATGAAAGACCGGATTAATTCTCCAGGAGGTAGGAACCTCCAACCTAACAGCAGATTGGTTGACAACCTGAAGCACCTTAAAGGGCCCTACAAACTTGGGACCCAATTTCTTAGAAGGAATCCTCAACTGCAGATTCCTAGAGGACAACCAAACCATGTCACCAACAGCGAACAAAACCTCCTGTCGTTTCCTATCAAAGTAGTCTTTAGATTTTCTGTTGGCCTCCTGAAGATTACCACGCACATCCGTCCAAACTCTTTCCAAATCACCGGAAAAATTCTCCTCCTCAGGCACGGCAGATCCCAACTTGGAGAACGACCCAAACGACGGATGTCTCCCAGAACAACAAAAAAAAGGCGAACAACCAGCAGAAGAAGATGTATGATTGTTCAGAGCAAATTCGGCAAGTGGCAGAAACTCAGACCACCCCTCTTGATTGTCTGCCACAAAACAACGCAAGAACTGCTCAACATCCTGGTTTTTCCTTTCTGTCTGGCCATTAGATTCAGGATGATATCCGGACGAAAATGACAAATGAATTCCCAACCTGTCACAAAAGGCACGCCAAAAACGAGCCACGAACTGAGGACCCCTATCAGAAACAATGTCAGTAGGAACGCCATGAAGTCTGACAATTTCCTTGACAAAGGCCTTAGCGAGAGTTTTAGCGCAGGGCAGTTTGACAAAGGGAACCAAGTGACACATCTTGCTAAAACGGTCCACGACCACCCAGATGACAGTAAAACCCTCAGAGGGGGGAAGGTCAGTTATAAAGTCCATAGCCAAATGTGTCCAAGGAGCACTGGGGACCTCCAAAGGACAAAGCAACCCCGCAGCAGGAGTATGTGAGGACTTAGATCTAGCACATATAGTACATTGGCGCACCCACTTAATGACTTCCTTCTGCCATCCAGGCCACCAAAAACTGCGACCCACCAGTCTCTTGGTCTCAGAGATTCCGGGATGACCTGCCAACCGAGATTCGTGACACTCAACAAACAAATCTCTCCTAAAGGTCTCAGGCACAAACAACCTCCCATGAGGAGTGTTAGATGGGGCATTCTCCTGAGCTTTAAGAATCTCATCTTCCAAAACGGAGTCTAAAGCAGCTATCACAACACCTTCTTGTAAAATGTTTTCCTCTTTCTCAGCACCGACTATGGGAGAAAAACTGCGAGACAAGGCATCCGCCTTAACATTCTTAGTACCAGGGATGTAAGTAACGGAGAAATTAAACCGCGAGAAAAACAGTGCCCACCTAGCCTGACGGGCATTCAGGCGCTTGGCAGCATCAAGATATATCAGATTTTTATGATCCGTAAGAACCTGAACGGGAAATTCCGCACCTTCCAAGAAGTGGCGCCAGTGTTCAAATGCGAGTTTAATAGCCAATAATTCCCGATTACCAATATCGTAATTCAATTCAGTCTCCGAAAATTTTTTTGAAAAAAAGGCACAGGGATGTAATCCATCCCCGTTATCCTGAGACAATACTGCGCCAACCCCCACAGAGGAAGCATCAACCTCAACCAAAAACGGCCTAGTAACATCAGGCTGCATAAGGATGGGAGCAGAGGTGAACCTCTCCTTGAGATACACAAAAGCTTCAATGGCCTCAGAAGACCACTGAACCGCATCAGCACCTTTCCTGGTGAGATCAGTCAGAGGTTTGACAATACTAGAAAAAATTTTTATGAACTTTCTATAGTAATTGGCGAAACCCAAAAACCTCTGTATCGATTTCAAACCAATAGGCCTAGGCCATTCCTGCACAGCCTGAACCTTAACCGGATCCATCTCAAAACCTTTGCTGGAGATAATGTAGCCCAAAAAACTAATTCTCTGTACAGCGAACTCACATTTCTCCAGCTTAGCAAAAAGCGAATTGTCCATTAATAACTGTAATACCTCACGCACGCTCCGCCAATGAGACTCCAGATCTGGCGAATAAATCAAAATGTCATCCAAATACACAACCACATTTTTACCGATCAAAGGTCTAAGGATGTCATTAATCAGATTCTGAAAAAATGCAGGAGCATTAGTAAGACCAAAAGGCATAACCAGATTCTCAAAATGACCCACAGGAGTGTTAAAAGCAGTCTTCCATTCATCACCCTCCTTCATGCGCAACAGATTGTATGCCCCCTTAAGGTCAATTTTAGAGAACCACTTGGCCCCCAATAACTGGTTAAACAGATCAGGAATCAATGGCAGTGGGTAAGGATTGCGTACCGTAATTTTGTTAATCTCACGAAAATCCAGACAAGGACGTAAACCGCCGTCCTTTTTTTTTACAAAAAAAAATCCAACCGCCACAGGAGACTTAGAGGGCCTAATGTGACCGGCGGCCAAGCTTGTCTGTATGTATTCCTCCAAAGCCTTCCTCTCAGGAATAGTAAGGTTAAATAAACGACTCTTAGGAAGAGTCGCTCCAGGGACAAATTCAATAGAACAATCATAGTCTCTATGGGGAGGCAAAACCTGCGATTCTTTCTCAGAAAAAACTCTCCAAAAATCCTGAATAGGAACAGGCAATTCTCCCCTATCCAAAGCTGCAATACGCCCGTTACAACACTTGTCATAACATTTATGGCTCCAGGATTTAATTTCACTGGTAGACCAATCCAGTACAGGATTGTGAAATTTTAACCAGGGCAAACCCAATATTACTGGAGAAGGCAAGTTATTCAACACTACCAAATCCAATTTCTCATGGTGAACACCATTAATAGTGAGAGGAAATTCACTGACCTTGAGAGTAATATTCTTCAAAGGGGAGCCATCCACAGAAACCACAGCAATGGGGGATGACAAAGGTTCAGGTTTTAAATTGAGTTTTTCCACGAATCCCCCATCAATTACATTCAGTGTAGACCCGCAATCAACAAACACCCGAAATTCCATTAATTTTTCCTGAGCAATCGTGGAAGCAGCTAAAAATATACCCTTGGAATTTAAACAGGCAATACGGGCGTGACTGACCATTTTTTTTTCTTTCTTCATACGAAGCTCACAGCCTTTAATCAAATGACCAGATTTTCCGCAATAGAAACACAAGCCTTGCGAAAAACGACGGTCTTTTTCTTGAGAGCGAGGTGCCACCGATCCAATCTCCATCGGTTCACCACTGTTAGTACACACATTATCATAACCAGAAACTGACATAGCAGAGGATTTGCTCTCATTAACCCTAGCACGCAGTCTTCTATCCACCCGTATAGCTAATTGCATAGCCTGTTGCAAATCTTCAGGTGTAGGATAAGCAATTAGCAGGTCTTTAACCCTTTCACTGAGCCCAGCAAGAAATAGACTTTTCAGAGCAGAATCGTTCCACCCTGTTTGAGTGGACCAACGACGAAAATGTGTACAATATTTTTCCACATTACCCGATCCTTGTTTTAGACGTCTCAACTCAGTCTCAGCTGATGCGACACGGTCAGGATCATCATATAATAGTCCCAAAGCAGAAAAAAAACTATCCACTGATCTGAAGCATGAATCACTAGGTTGCAAAGAAAAGGCCCACTCCTGAGGCTCTTTGCGCAAAAGTGACATTATGAACCCTACGCGCTGGGATTCATCCCCAGAGGACTTAGGTCTCAAACGAAAATACAATAAGCAAGCATTTTTAAATGAAAAAAATTCTCGGTGTTCACCAAAAAACAAATCCGGCAAACATACCTTAGGCTCCAAGAAATGTGCTCCAGGACAGTTACTCACGTGCTGACGGAGCTCGGCCATCTCCAGAGAGAGTCCCTGCAGGCGATGAGCCAAATCCTGAACCGACACCATGATGGAACAGAAAAATCTTTCCTAAGAGAATTTGCTGGCTGGACTTACTGTTATGTTCTGCTACCAAAGCTAAGGAAAGAGAGGAGATCTGTCCCTACTATGAGACTCAGCTGAATCCCTACGATGTAACAGGGAACCTGATCCTGCGATCAGACCTGCTAAAGTCCTAATCTAGTCTGTACGAAGACCTATAGATGTGGGGAGGGAATCCCTACAAGTACTAAGGACTGGGAGGAATATGGGACACCTCCTAACAGAAATAGTAGCAGACAGACGAACAAACAAAATAGATAGAACATAGAGGTCCGTAGACCAAGCAAACTAACAGAGTTAGATACAGAGCACAGGCTAGCTAGAAAGTAGATATACAATGAAGTCCAGCAAAGCCAGAAGGGCGGAGCAGGACTAAATAGGCCAACAAGGTCATGTGACCAGCAAAGGAAAAAAAACCTAACAGCAAGGTTCTAACAGCCACCCCCTTCAATTCCCCGTCTGTCCTGCTTCCTGTCACTAAAAGAATTCCCCTGCAAATTCAAGGAGCTACTGTACATAGCCAGCTCATGGTATCGCCCCGAGGCCAATGTAACCTTTTGGGAAATGATGTGTTGTCCCAATTACAAGCACATATTGAGTATCATCCCGATGGCACTGTCACCATGACCCCAGGTTTAAAACCAAGTACCCTTTGCAAAATTATGTCACTAGATATTGCCAGCATAGAAGAGACAAATGAGTTTCCCCCGATATTGGAGCAGGCTGTACCACATGATTTTTGGGCCTCAGGCAAAACAGATGTTGGTAGGTTAAGAGTTCAACCAGTAATGGTGAAATTAAAACCAGGAGCCATCTTGCCTCAACAGAAGCAGTATCCCCTTAGCTCGGCTCAGGAGAATGCCATAGCCCAGCAGGTCCAAAAATTACTACAGAGAGGAGTCCTAGTCAAAACCCAGTCCCCTTGCAACACTCCCCTGTTCCCAGTAAAGAAAAAGAGCGTGCCAGGACAACCAGCCGCATATAGAATGGTCCATGACCTCCGGTTGGTTAACAAAGCCACAGAACTTCTAACACCAGTTGTGCCCAACCCGCATACTCTTCTGTCACAGATACCTTCTAATTCTCTTTGCTTTTCAGTGGTTGATTTGGCAAATGCATTTTTCAGTGTACCATTACATCCTGACTGCCAGTACCTGTTTGCTTTCACATTCCAGGGTAGTCAATATACATGGACAGTGTTGCCACAGGGTGCCCAGAATTCACCCACAATGTACACTGCAAGCCTGCAGGAAATACTGGAGGGATGGTCTGAACCACATATCGTTGTTCTGCAATATGTCGATGACCTGCTCATTTGTGCCCCCTCCAGGAAACAATGTCATAGTGCAACTATATCGCTTATGTTGTTTCTCTATCACGCTGGCTGCAAGGCATCGAAAGATAAGCTTCAGTTTTGTAAATCTTCAGTCACCTTTTTGGGACATTGCATTACACCAGGAGCTCGTCATTTAACAAATGCACGCAAACAAGCAGTACAGGCATTCACCGTCCCCATTAATGTTGCAGCCCTCAGAACTTTTCTTGGACTTGTTTCCTATTGCAGACAGTGGATTCATGCCATCTCTGTTTTAATGCAGCCCCTCTATGACTGTCTTACCCCAACACCTTTTGTACTAACATCAGAGGCAATAGACTGTTTTTATTCTCTCAAGAACCGTATTTTGGCCGCTCCAGCTTTGGGTACCCCTAATTATGAGCTCCCATTTACTCTGTACCTTCATGAACAAGCTGGACATGCAGCAGGAGTTTTAACTCAAACACACGGTGATAATCAGAGACCTGTTGCCTACTTTCGTGGCAGATTGGATGCGGTAGCCAGAGGTGCACCATCCTGTGTACGTGCTCTGCATGCTGTTGGACTATTACTCCATAAATCCGCAGACATTGTTCTTGACCACCCGCTCACCGTTCTAACACCTCATGATGTCTACACTATATTGAATCAAGTGCAACCCGCTCACCTCTCAGCAGCACGTCATCTCAGGTTACAATGTGCACTGTTAATGCCTCCCAATGTTTCTTTACAGAGGTGTACTACCCTGAATCCAGCAACTTTGTTACCTCTCTCGGATTTAAAGGAGGAGTCAGGTACTGTGCTTTTTAAGGAAGATCCAAGAGAGGAAGTTCCTCATGACTGTGTACAAATGATGGCACAAGAAACGGCAGGTTTACCTACTGGATTTGAACATGAATTACAAAATGCAGATTTTGAATTTTTTGTAGATGGATCCCGTCATCAGGACGATTCAGGTACCTTCCATACTGGATATGCAGTTGTCTCCCTCAATGCAGTAATCAAGGCAGAACCAATGCTCCCACACCAGTCGGCTCAAGAAGCTGAACTTAGGGCCCTAACCGAGGCCTGTAAACTAGCGGAAGGTAGTATTGTTAACATTTACACAGATTCTAGGTACGCATTCGGTATATCGCATGATTTTGGTCCAATATGGAAGTCAAGAGGTTTCCTGACGGCAGCAGGACACCCCATTAAGAATGCTGATGCGGTCCAGCAGTTAATTGATGCGCTACAACTACCTAAACAAGTAGCTGTCATAAAGGTAAGAGCACATACCAGACGCACCGACCAGGTAAGCAGAGGAAATGCGATGGCAGATGCAGCGGCAAAAACAGCAGCCTGTAAGCCGCAACAAGGGTCAACAGTACGTCAGTTAAGTGCTCCTAAAAACCCCTTTGTGTCGGAGGACATCTTATCCCAAATGCAGGCTCAGGCTCAAAAGGAGGAGGTTGATAAGTGGTTAAAGGAAGGTGCATGCCTGAATGAAGCAAATGGGGTATGGGGGAAAGGGACACGACGATGACTTCCAAGGGCACTGTACCCAGCAGCTGCCCAGATACTACATGGGCCGACACACCAATCTAAAACGGGTGTGATGAGTGTGATGCAGAAACATTGGGTGGCACCAGGATTCTCCACCTGTATTGAAAACCTGGTACAAGGGTGCATGATATGTGCTACACATAATCAGGGTAGAGTAGTTAAAACACCACCCAAACACACACCCCGGCCCCTCTATCCATTCGAGAGACTGCAAATTGATTATATTCAGCTGCCAAAGTCAGGATCATGGGAATATGTGTTGGTTTGTATTGATTTGTTCTCAGGATGGCCAGAGGCTTTCCCGATTGCCAAAGCCACGGCTGCGGCAACCGCAAAGAAACTGCTTGCGGAGGTGGTCTGCAGGTATGGGGTACCAGAGGTAATTGAGAGTGACAGAGGTACACACTTCACAGGTGAAATAATGAATGAAGTCATGTCAGCTCTAGGAATTCAACAAGCATTCCATACCCCATATCACCCACAAAGTAGTGGTAAAGTGGAAAGACTGAATGGGACATTGAAATTAAAAATTCAGAAAGCCATGGCTGAGACAGGAAAACCATGGCCGGACTGTTTACCACTTGCTCTGTTTTCAGTAAGATACACGCCTAATAGAAAGACTGGACTCTCTCCATATGAGATATTGTTTGGCAACGTACCCAGCCTAGGGTGTTTCTATCCGCAAGCATTAGAAATGAACAACCATGTGCTAAGTTCCTATGTGAGGACTTTACACAAAAAGATTAAGCAAGTACATGATAATGTCTTCAGTTCTCTTCCAGATCCAGATCAAGACTCTAGCAGCCATACGCTGCAACCTGGAGACTGGGTGGTTATAAAAAGACACGTGAGGAAAAGCCTAGATCCACGGTTTGATGGACCCTTTCAAGTTCTGCTGACCACAAGCACAGCCGTTAAGTTAGAGGGAAAAGAGACCTGGATCCACGCGTCCCATTGCAAAAAGATACTAGGAGAACCAGCGGACAAAGACTGATGACATTGTTTATACTTACCTGCATTCTTGCGACCACAGGTGCATGGACTAGGTTAGGCACCATGGATGGAGACGACAATAGATTCATTAGACACCATCTTGCTCTAATCGATGGACTAAAGGAGCAAAACCAGACCATTGCTAATTGTTGGATATGTACACATGCCCCTGTGACGTCCACTAGCATACCCTTTCTCGCTGTCCCAGTCTCATGGGAAGAGATAAACTTTTGAGTGAACTGTTCAGATACTTTGGCCAATAATTCCACACAGAGATTTTCCTTTCTAAATCCCGCAAATTGGTTTAAAGGTATTGGTGGGTGGTTGGCTGGTATAGTACAAGCTATTTTACAGGTTTTGCTAATGTGTCTTGCGGTTTATTTGGTTTTTAAGCTTTTTTTAATGTATATTCAGCATTGTACTAAAAGAAAACATAGAAATTCGTATTGATAAATGAAGGAACAAAAGGATGGAATGTTATAGCAGAAGATGGAGTCCCTCAAGTTTAAAGGCCCCATCTATGCTATATAAGTCTGACAGTTATTTTAGGTAAAAAAACAGCAAGCTGAAATGTTCCTTCTTGTATCAATAGCGTGTCCTTGCTAAAAAGATAACGTGATTCTCCCTGGCCAGATGTTTCTTCTTGTAGCAATAATGTGTTCTTGCAGAAAGATGAAATGACCTTGCTAACTAGATAAGTCTAATTAAATATTTTAAAGCATACAGAAACTAGAATTTTTCGCTTGTTCAGCTAAACTGTATAATCGAACCATATATGGCAAATCCGTTTCCTGCCTTTAGGGTGTATATTAGCCCTGTGTTTTGTAATAAAGTTTTTAGAGTATGTTTAGACACAAACATCCTGTCCTGTGTCTTCATTCTCTCCGAGCTCGTAATCCAAAGGATAGAAGACCCAAAATTCAGTGACGACATGATAATATACAATCACGTTTGTTGTACTTGCGGAATTTTATTCTAGTGGTTTCCTGCTTCCTGACTAATTGTGATTTAGATTAAATACTATCTGACCACGGTCACTTGTGAGGTCCGAGTACTATCTACGTCTTATACGAGTGTTGATCATGTTAAGGAATATATCAGCTAGAAATTTGTGTAATTATTAAAACCATTTATATTCTTTTTTATCAATAGGTTTTTAATTTCTGATTGTCAAGATTTTTCTAATTGTATTCTCTCTAAATGATCAGGCGGCAATATTACCTGAGCTGATAAGCCTTACAGTGGATATATGGACCACTTTAGACTGTGGATGTTCACTGGGTTATAGGCATGCTCTCTGACCTGTGCAGAGGTCATTGTGCAGAGAGGGGGGAGAAGGTCAGCTGAGACCATCGCCTTTTGTGAATGGTGGATCCTGTATTATCTATATGACAAGATGTTACCTTTTATTTTAATCCTGTCTGTGATGATAATAAGATGGCTGCTGAGAATCTCTACAGAACAGGCAGGGTAAGCCAATGCTGAGACTTAATATGCATTTACACTGAAAGATTATAAACGAGCGCTGCTGAGAAGTGGAGTGTAAATAGGCTATAGGGTAAAACGAGAAAAAGACGGATTTTGGTAAGACCTTACCTGTAAAATCCTTTTCAGCGAAGGAAGGAAGGGAGACACAGATCCATTACTAGTGGGGGTAGGCGGAGCCCCACAGGATAGTTCACCTCAGATTTAGAAAAAGTGACAACCGGCCCCTCCAGCTTAGGCTCCTCCTACTCCCATGTTCTCCAGTCCGTACACAAGCTAAGGAAGAGCAGACAACACCAGGGGAACAACACAACCCCTTCTGAAAATTCATAAATGTGAGAGAACAGGTTATGTATATAACAGCATGAAAACACACAGTCCCAGGCACTACTTACTGGACCTGACAACTGCGATGAGCTGGCAATGCTGGAACAGAGCCCTAGTGCGCCAACCCCAGACCAGATGACCGCCATCAGGAGGGAGTCGCGCCGCATCTAGAAAAACCATAATACACTTCTGCCATGGGAGGGTGCTGTGTCTCCCTTCCTTCCTTCGCTGAAAAGGATTTTACAGGTAAGGTCTTACCAAAATCCGTCTTTCAGCAGCAGAAGGGAAGGAAGGAAGACACAGATCCATTACTAGTGGGAAGTCCCAAAGCAGTCCAAAACTCAAGGGTGGGAAACAGTGGCAGGATCGCCAACACCCCAACAACTTAGGCAAGTGCGCAACAAGCGCCGAACAAAAAATAAAGAGATAACCTAAACCACTGCCGCCTGCAGGACCCTGCGTCCCAAGGCCGCATTGGCGGAAGCACTCACGTTCACTTTATAAAATTTAGTAAAAGTGTGAACGGAGCACCAGGTAGCCGCCCGGCAGAGCTGCGCTGCCGAAGCCCCCTGACGAAAAGCCCACGACGAACCAACAGCTCTCGTGGAATGAGCTTGAACCTTAACCGGACAAGGCTCGCCCTTGAGCCGGTACGCCTCCAGGATAGCCGAACATATCCACCGAGCGATAGTGTCCTTGGAAGCCCGCTGACCACGGCGACGACCAGCAGGAATCACAAACAGAGAATCCGATTTTCGAAACCCTTGCGTGATTGAAAGATAGAACTTCAATGCCCGCACCAAATCAAACGAGTGCAAGGCCCGCTCCTTCAGACTCTTTGGTTTCGGACAGAGGGAAGGCAACAGGATGTCCTGATTGAGGTGGAAAACGCGACACCACTTTAGGTAAAAAATCTCCACGGGTACGAAGCGCCACATGATCCGGGTGGAATTCCAAAAAAGGGGGCGAGCAAGACAGTGCCGCCAACTCCGAAACCCTTCTTAAAGAGGTGACCGCCACCAGGAAGGCCACCTTCCAAGAAAGCAAGTAAAGCGTAGCTGAATCCATAGGCTCAAACGGCCCATGCTGAAGAGCCTCCAAAACTAAATTGAGCCGCCAAGGAGCCACAACCGCCCTCCGAGGCGGAAACTGATGTGCAACCCCGCGAAAAAATGAACGCACATCCCTGCGTGAGGCAATAGCCTTCCGAAAAAGCCCGGATAGTGCAGAGACCTGACCCCGCAAGGTACTAACTGCTAGACCCTTGACCAGACCACATTGCAGAAAGGCCAAGAAGTTGGGAATGGAAAAAACCCTCGGGTTCCTTGACGATCCAGAACACCATGAATAGAAGGCCTCCCAAGTTCTGTGATAAATACTAGTCGTAGCTGGACCTCTGGCCGCCCGCAAGGTGGCAATGACCTAGGACGAAAACCCACGACGGGTCAAGATTTCGGTCTCAAGAGCCACGCCGTCAAACGAAGTGACTTCAGGTCCGGATGACGAATGGGCCCTTGAGTTAACAGGTCCGGGCGAAGAGGCAGTGGAAACGGAGGCGCTGCCAGAAGAGACACCAGCGTTGAATACCACACCCTCCGCGGCCAATCCGGCGCCACCAAAATCGCCGATACTCGTTCGAGATTGATCCGCCTGATCACCAGAGGAAGTAAGGATACCGGCGGAAACACATAGATCAGCTCGAACTGGTCCCACGGGGCCACTAGAGCATTTACCGCCACAGCCTCCGGGTCCCTGTACCTGGACATGATTGTCGGAATCTTGGCGTTCAGCCTGGATGCCATCACATCCACTTGGGGAGTCCCCCAACGGGAGCACAGCAGAGTAAAAATCTCCGGATGAAGACTCTATTCTCCGGGATCTACCCGCTCGCGACTGAGGAAGTCCGCCGAGATATTCAGCACACCCGGGATGTGAAACGCGGAGATGACTGGAACCCTGAACTCGGCCCAAAGCAGGATCCGAGAGACCTCCATCATGAGTCTGGAACTCCTCGTCCCGCCCTGATGGTTGATATACGCGACAGCTGTCGCATTGTCCGTCTGAATCCGGACCGGCAGACCGCTCAAAGGGACCGTCCAATGTCGGAGGCAGAGAAATATTGCTCTCAACTCCAGAATGTTGATTGGCAGAGACGACTCCTCTGACGACCAGACCTCCTGAACCCAGAGGTCGTTCCAAACCCCCCCCCCAGCCAGTCAGGCTGGCATCGGTGGTAATCATCGACCACCGTGGGAGAAGAAGGGATTTCCCCAGGGATAGAGCCTCCAGACGTAACCACCATCCAAGAGACTCTCGCACCCTGCGGGAGATGACGACACAGCGATCCAGCGAAGTCGGCGATCGGTCCCAACGGGTCAGAATAAGATCTTGGAGATCCCGGGAATGAAATTGTGCAAACGGCACCGCTTCCATTGCTGCCACCATCAGACCCAGAAGGCGCATGCACTTCCGAAGGGACATCGCCCTCACCGACCTCATAGCCTGGACGTGGTGACGAAGGTTCGCTTGTTTGTCCGGAGGGAGGGACACCACTGCCCGTACGGTGTCGAAATGCATCCCCAAGAACAGGATTGACTGCGACGGCTCCAATGACGACTTCTTCCAATTGACCAGCCACCCGAAGTCTTCCAGGTGCTGAAGGGAGAGATCGCGAGCTGTCACTGCCTCCTCCGCTGTGGGCGCCACAATTAACAGGTCGTCCAGGTAGGGGAGAATCGGAACTCCTTGCTTTCGAAGGAGCGCCATGAGCGGCGCCAGAACCTTTGTAAAAACCCTGGGCGCCGAGACCAACCCGAAAGGTAGGGCCACAAATTGGTAATGGGCCTGCCCTACGGCGAAACGCAGGAAGCACTGGTGAGCCCTGCCAACAGGGACATGCAAATAGGCGTCGCGGATGTCGATCGACACCAAAAAATCGTACTGCGACAAGGCCGCCACGACGGAGCGAAGAGACTCCATACGGAATTTCCGGATTCGGACATGAAGATTCAAATCCTTGAGGTCCAGAATGGGATGAAACTTGTCCTCCTTTTTTGGGGACCACAAAAAGGTTAGAGTAAAAACCCCCTTCCCCGGTCCTCCGGCGGAAACGGAACCACTACACCCTGCTGCAGAAGAGAGTTGACCTCCCGCAGCAGAGCAGCAGCCAGCTTGGGCACGGACGGGATGCGAGACTGACGAAACCTGTCCGGGGGTAGAGAGTGAAACTCTATGAAATAGCCCGCTGACACAACCCGTGTCACCTAGGCGTCCGATTCGTGGGACGCCCAAACCGACCCAAATTGTAGCAGCCGACCTCCCACCCGAGAGCCCTCGAGAGGGATCCTGGCGTCAGTCCGCCTTAGCGGGCTTTTTGTCAGCCTCCCTTTTGTCCCGACGGAAATGCTGTTTCCAGGGAGTACGGGATTTCTGGGTGGACTTCTTACCGGAAGACGAGGGACGACCCAATCTCCAAGAGGGCTGATCGAATCGTCCCCTGGGTCGAAAGGACCGACGACCACTACCGGCACTTGACCTGTCAGACGTAGAGGCCGCTGCTTTCCGCTGTGGCAAAGCCACATCCTTGGCCTTAGCAATCAGCTCCGTGAGGTCCGAACCAAAAAGCAGACCGCCCTTGTACGCCAGAGTAAGCAAACTTTGTTTGGATACTGCGTCTCCAGTCCACTGTTTGAGCCACAGTGCTCTACTGACTGTGACGGCCGAGGCTTGAGCCCTGGACAGAAACAAAGTAGTATCCAGCACTGCGTCTCTGCTATATCGGGCCACCTCTTCCAACAGCTGGAAGAGCCTTTCCACGTCAGACAGCGGAGTCCCATCTTGCCATGCTGACCGCAGCTGATCCAACCATCTCAGGGAAGCCTCACCAGTATAATGTTAGGTGTCAGGCATGTGCTGGGCATGAAATTGGGTCAGAATCATCTGTGGATTCTGTGGTCTCCCATTCTGGTCCAGCCAGGGCAGACACTGCTCAGCATCACCATCTGGCCCAACGCCTAACTAGTGCACTAGATGTACAGGCTGTCCCCACATGGCCCCCAAGGCCGCTCGGAATCCATGACCCACGGCCTCGTAGATGGACTTCGCCGCTAACTCCGTCCTTCTGTCCAGCGGATCCTGTAGACTCGCCTTCCCTTTAACCGGAAGCAAAGAAGATTTGCTCAGCTGAGACAATGGCACGTCCACTTCAGGAGAGGGGACCCAATTAGCGATCGTCTCTGTGGAGCAGGGATACAGGGCATCAAAAAACCGCATCCCTTGGAAGCGCTTATCCGGACACAGGCATTCTCTCTCCACCGCCTCGTTAAGTTCATCGTGCGCTGGCAGTGTCGAACGAGCCCGACGCGACTCCTGATACAGCCGGGCCGACTTGCCCGGCCTCGTCACCTCTTCAGACAGCTATAACACTTCCCGCATGGCTCCAATAAGAGCATCCACGTGGCCTGAAAGCGAAGCCGAGCGACCCTGCCGATCCTCTTCATCAGAATCGGAGATCTCACCAGCAGAGCTTGTCGGTGAATCCGAAGCCTTTGATGCGCTGCGCGGAGGAGACAGCGCCACCACAGGCCTGTGGCGCTTCTTGCCCCGCGCCGGTAGGGACTTAGCTGATACCCAGTGACCCAGGAGGTCAGACAGACTGTCAATGGAGCGAGTGAGCGCTTTAACATCACTGAGGCCCCTGACCAGAGACGAACCTGACGCCGTCAACCCCGGCATATCAGATACGCGTGACCGATCCTGAAGCGGGCCGGGAGAGAGGTCCGCGCCGCCTGGACCCTGATCCGACATGCCCCCTACTCAGTAGCGAGCGTCGCGGAAAGAGCAGTAATAACCCCTTACAAGAGCACAGTAACCGGGGAAGTGAGATCCTGCTATCACAGCCTGTTCCCACAAAACAATTTACCAAGCACTGAAGGGTTAAAGATTCTCCTTAGAGGGAGAAAAGCTACCCCAGCATTGCAGAAAAAAGGTTTTCTGATGATGGCCAGAAGGGGTTAATGCTGCTGAACACGCAATGCACCTTGCCTTAAAAGGACTAAGGTGTGCATGCAGCAGAGAAGACAGCAGCGCTCTGTGCTGTAGAGATGAGACAAACAGATGACTCACCAGCTTCCTGGAGCCTGTGTGTGAGAGCGGAGAGCAGGGGGGAGGGAGAGGACAGCGCTGAGCTCCGTGAGGCAATGGCCGTTTGCAGAGCCGAAGAGAAGGAAGGCAGGAGGGGGGCGGGGACTGCCCAGCGCGCGCTTTCCAGGCGCTTCCTGTCTGCACAGACGATGGCAGGCAGCCAAGAACATAAGCCACGCCCCCCGTTACACTAACGGAGCCCGCGCTCCTCTGACCCGCTCCCCTGCTAACAGCAGCGGTGATGTGCATTCTCCAGTATTACACCTCTGCCTGAAAAGACAAAAGGTGCAGTCACCATAAGACAGTAAAACACACACACACACAGGGCACTTACCCAGCTGAGCGCCACAGGGACCCCCAGGGATGTGTGACGCCATGGCCCTTCGCTCCCCCCCACGGCGGAGCTCGCAGGGACCCCTAGATGCAGTGTGCGTCTCCGCCAGGGAGCACCCTGTATCCCCCGGGGCCGGCAGGCTTATGCGGGGACCTCCTTAGGGGGTACGCAGATCCGCCAGGGGAGGGCCAGGGGTCCCAGCAGCGCTCAGACCCCCTGAGACCTCTAGACCACGGGGGTCCAGGTCTCCTGGTAAAAATAAAAAATTCTTCTGAGGAGCTGCAAAGCTTACGCCTTCTGAACGTTCAACGCACATCATTTAGCATGGTTTTCCTGTGTAAACAGGCTTCTAAACCTCCGACAATCAGTAAATATTTACCAGTTAGTGGTGGTTTACTGCCACTAATCTGTCTGTGTAAATGGAGTATTAGTGGGCAAAGCAAAAATTCCAAGATTTTAGGATTTTATTTTTATATGTAACCTCTCACCGCATTAGGATGTGAATGAACATCCTGAGAAGGAGCCTGCGTGTGTGGAGGTGGCTCAGGAACTCCACAAGAAGCTGATGGTGTCTGTTAACTATTTTGAATGTGCGCTGTTAATCGATGGGTTACCACAGCAGCCGGGGGCCAGCTTAAGCAGAGGCGTTCATAGAAATCATGGGGCCCCATACCAAGAGTCTATATTGATGGACTAGGCAGGGTTAAAACATATTGATGCAGTCACACAAGGGCCTACTTTCCAACTTTTAAATACAGGGAGAGGACATGTTTTGTGGCTTGGACACAGAAATAATGCCCCTGCTACTGATTCCTCTTGTTTGCACACACTGATACCATTTTAATAAACCCCATAGAGTATGCTGCCCTCCACACACGGTGCGATACCTCGGAGTGAATCTCCTGTCATAATTTTCTCCCACAGTAGTCCTTACATGGACAACATGATGACCCCATGGCAAACCCCACCAGTATAATGCACCTACACTACTCCCCCCCCCACACACACACACAGTATGATGCTCTTACAGCCCCCCACACATATACACACACAGTATGATGTCTTCCACAGTTCGCTCACACAGTATGATGGCCCCCAACAGTTCGCTCACACAGTATGATGGCTGCCCCACATCATGTATGATGGATCCCACAGTATACGCTTTTCTTGTTGCCAAAATAAAAAAAAACTCCGCACAGAGGGCCCGATCTAGTGACGTCATTGTGACGCACCCCCTGAGCCATATTCTTTAGGGGAATACCCGGAGCCGGATCAGATGGGGGGTTGTAGTCTCCGAGTGGTTGTGACCCGGTCCGTGCCCAGGGTGTCAAGCTCAGTGTGTGGCAGTCCTTACTGATGTTACTAAAGTTCTTTATGTCGACTACGCCACCCGTTGAATTGCGGTCACTACGGCCGCCGCTGCAGCAGGGTCCACTGAGGCTGATGATGTGAGTGCAGCTTAGGTAGTATAACCCCCAACGGGAGGGGTATAGCCTCAGGGGGTCAGGTGCAGAGGATGGTGGTTGTGGAAGTGCAGTGAAGATGGTAATGAGAGTCAGAGTCGGGTTGTGCAGTTCAGGGTTTGTTTACTTACTGCACTTGTTCTTGTACCGGTCACTCCGGCCTTGAGTGACCACCCGAGCCGTGCTGCGTCCACCAGGTCCTGGACTCGGCCAACCCCCAAGTAGTTCCAGAGCGTGGTTCTGAGCTCCCTCTCTGTCTTGTCCTCGTCTCTGGCCTTCCCCACCAGGGATCCACCTATGTCCGGCTCCCTCGGGCCTCTTGGTGGTAAACCCTTGTCTCTGGGTTCCCTGACCCTATTCGTGGTCTGCCTTCCGGGTGGATATAGTGGGTGGTCGTGGCAGATCCTGCCCACGACCTCCGGTTCCTGGCTAAGGTGTGCTGTAGCCTCTGCCAGCTTGGGATCCGGTACCCAGTTGCCAACTCTTCACCCTCTGGTCTAATTTGGGCTCTTGGAGTTCCTTCTGTCTCCCCCTCTGGGTCTTTCTTTCTCCTCTCTCTTCTCTCTTGGCCTGGGGCTGCTCTGCTCTTCTGCTCTCTTCCTCTGACTCTGCAAAGACTGGCAGACTGACTGACTGACCAGCCTCCTACAAAGACTCCTCTGCAAAGACCCTGTCCTAAGATGGTTCCCACCTTTTATACTCCCTCTATGTGTGAGCTCAGGTGACCAGCACCCAATGAGCTCCTATCTTTACCCAGACTGCTCCCCCTATCTGCCCCTACACTACTGGGATGGTCCACCCCCCTCCCACTCCAGCCAAGGACAGACTCGGTCGTACCTGCACATTTCTAAGTGGGAGTACCGTTGGTCTGCCCTCCGGAAATGGGATGTGTGTAGTGCATGCAGCCTTCTGAGCTCAGTCCCACACTCCATCCTTACCCGGGAGTGGAATATCACACCTCTGGGTTGAGGTGCAATACCCCTGTAGCAGCCGAATCCTCAGGGTGCTACAATTGCACCTGCAGTGCTGAGACTTCGAGCACAGACGTACAGGCTGAATGATGAGGAACAAAGGCCATCTTTCAAAGAATGATATGCGGAAGAAGAAAGCCCTGTAGCATCAGGCTTTCCCAGCTAATGAGCGCCATAGTGGCCACGTGGTCTACCGCTATGGGCAAAATGCCTTTACCTTTAAGGCCCATCTTAGTACTTTTTACAGCAGACTGAATGCCATAGGCAACCATGATTTCTAGTAAATACCGCAATACTGTGGTATTACAGTATATATAAGCAATCCAAGGATCACATGTTTAAGTCCACTAATGGGTACAAAAAAAATGAAAAAAAAATAAAAAGTCAAAATATAAAAAATAGATAATTTTTAACTATCCCACGTTTTCCCTATTAAAAACAAAGAAACGGAAAAAAAAACATTTGGTATCGCCACATCCGTAAAAGTCAGATGTATCAAAGTATGGAATTATGGTAATTAACCTTTACGGTAAACATTGCAGAAAAAAAAAATCAAAATGCCAAAATTGTGGGTTCTTTGTCACCTCACTTAACAAAAAAAATCCAATACAAAGCTAGCAAAACGTTATATGTGCTCCAAATTGGTATCAATAAAAACGTCAGCTCCATAAACACAAAAAGCGCTTAAATAAAAAACTCCCTGGTTCTTAGAGAGTTAAAATAGCGATCACAAGACGTTATGTCACCAAACTCATTAAGGCCTAGTACATTAATGGTGCCACAGGAACGGGCAACAGCGAAAAATGTTATTTGCAAATCTACTTTCAGCGTATGTATGTTGGCCCTTGAGGACATTGCACACGCTGCTGCCAATTCATAGTTTTCCATGAACGTTTATTTTGTGCATAGGGTAAAAGAATACATAAAAGATATTTCTTATAGATGGCAGCTAGCGTTATATTACTCCTGGTTTAGGAGCTGTGACTCTCACAATCCCTCCAGGTGAGCACCTCAAATTATTTCTTTCCCCCTCCACTGTTTTTTTTCCCTATGTTCTGTGCGCTCTATTCCCTAAACAGCTCCATTTTCAATGGACAAATCATGATGTCTAGAGATCTCAATATTCTCCTTGTCAGAGGTGCCCCCATGAGGGTTGTCAGAAGATCTCAAAAACAGCAGGTGTTGTGGGGTGTGCCTGGCATACAATAGTTAGTGCCTACCAGGGTAGAACATCCGGTGAGCAGGTGGCGGAGTCATGGGCGCCCAAGGCTCATTGATACTTGTGTGGAACGAAAGGTACAGTAGCCCCAGCTGGTCCGGTGCTGCAGAAGAAATACTGTGGCACATATTGCTGAAAAATTAAGTTTTGGCTATGAAGAAAAGATGTCAGGATAAAGTATTGCAGCTTATTACATATGGAGATGCACACTGGTCATTGTCATGCTGACCCGGTTACAGCCAAAAGCACCTACAAGGGTATATGGGCATCAGAACTGAACCATAGAGTAATAGAAGAAAGGGTTCTGGTCTGATGAATCATGTTTTCTTGTACATCACGTAGATGGGTAGAGGTGTATAACTTACCTGGGGAGAAACATGGCCTCCAGGCGCACCTTAGGAAGAAGGCAAACTCCGGGGAAGTAATCTATAGTTGTATGTGCCAAACATTACATTTTATCACCCTTTTGGAATTTTTTTATATAAAGTGACCAACCCCAATATAATAAATAATACAGAATTTTACAATTTCATTGTACAATTTTTAAGTCATATCCGCACTTGGAGTATCCTACACAACCCTATATATATATATATATATATATATATATATATATATATATATATATAGTCATGGCCAAAAGTATTGAGAATGAGACAAATAGTAATTTTTCCAAAGTTTACTGCTTCATTTTTTGTAATGGCAATTTGCATATACTCCTGAATGTCAAAGAGTGATCAGCTTAACAGCAATTACTGTACTTGCAAAGTCAATATTTGCCCAGAAAATGAACTTTAACCCCCAAAACACATTTCAACATCATTGCAGTCCTGCCTTAAAAGGAGCAGCTAACATCGTTTTAGTGATTGATCCATTAACACAGGTGTGGGTGTTGATGAGGACAGGGCTGGCGATCAATCAGTCATGATTAAGTAAGAATGACATCACTGGACACTTTAAAAGGAGGCTGGTTCTTGGTATCATTGTTTCTCTTCAGTTAACCATGGTTATCTCTAAAGAAACACGTGCAGCCATCATTGCACTGCACAAAAATGGCCTAACAGGGAAGAGTATCGCAGCTACAAAAATTGCACCTCAGTCAACAATCTATCGCATCATCAAGAACTTCAAGGAGAGAGCTTCCATTGTTGTCAAAAAGGCTCCAGGGCGCCCAAGAAAGACCAGCAAGCGCCAGGACCGTATCTTAAAACTGTTTCAGCTGTGGGATCGGACTACCAGCAGTGCCGAGCTTGCTCAGGAATGGCAGCAGGCTGGTGTGAGTGCTTCTGCACGCACTGTGAGGCGGAGACTCTTTGAGCAAGGGCTGGATTCAAGGAGGGCAGCAAAGAAGCCACTTCTCTCCAGAAAAAACATCAGGGACCGACTGATTTTCTGCAAAAGGTACAGGGAGTGGACTGCTGAGGACTGGGGCAAAATCATTTTCTCTGATGAATCCCTTTTTCGATTGTTTGGGACATCTGGAAAACAGCTTATTCGGAGAAGAGGTGAGCGCTACCACCAGTCTTGTCTCATGCCAACTGTAAAGCATCCTGAAACCATTCATGTGTGGGGTTGCTTCTCAGCCAAGGGAATCGGCTCACTCACAGTCTTGCCTAAAACACAGCCATGAATAAAGAATGGTACCAGAATGTCCTCCAAGAGCAACTTCTCCCAACCGTCCAAGAGCGGTTTGGCGCCCAACAATGCCTTTTCCAGCATGATGGAGCACCTTGCCCTAAAGCAAAGGTGATAACTAAATGGCTCATGGAACAAAACATAGAGATTTTGGGTCCATGGCCTGGAAACTCCCCAGATCTTAATCCCATTGAGAACTTGTGGTCAATCATCAAGAGACGGGTGGACAAACAAAAACCAACAAATTCTGGCAAAATGCAAGCATTGATTATGCAAGAATGGACTGCTATCAGTCAGGATTTGGTCCAAAAGTTGATTGAGAGCATGCCAGGGAGAATTACAGAGGTCTTGAAGAAGAAGGGGCAACACTGCAAATATTGACTTGCTGCATTAACTCATTCTAACTGTCAATATAACCTATTGGTACTCATAATATGATTGCAATTATATTTCTGTATGTGATATAAACATCAGACAAACACTAATAAAAACCAGAGGCCAGCAGATCATGTGAAAATATAATTTTGGTGTCATTCTCAATACTTTTGGCCATGACTGTATATATATATATATATATATATATATATTCTCTATCTCAAGTCTTGGAGCAGAAATACTTCACATACAGAATCTGTTGCTATAGTGAGCTTATTGTTCTGTTCATGATTGCAGTTTGTGAGCTCCGATCTCCTTCTATGGGTGAATTTCTTTGGGGTCTTGAATCCTCTGGCTGGTTAAAACACGTGAAAACAATCCTAGATGCTGGTATCTTCATTGTAAAGGTAAGATGTGTTGTATCTGTTCATATTCTAGTGCTGCTTGTCTGATTTGTACTATTCTAGGCACGGACTGTACAAAAATGATCCTTTTAGTGCTGAGAATAAACGAGATTTGTAATTATATAAATGTGTAATATTTTACATTTAATTTGCACATTTAGGCCGTGTCAGAAGAGGGCGCCAGCGTGCTCGTTCATTGTTCTGATGGATGGGACCGCACCGCTCAGGTCTGCTCTGTATCCAGTCTGTTACTTGACCCCTATTACCGAACCATCAGAGTATTTATGGTAAGAGGTTTCATTTCATATACTCTATGTACTGGTGGAGATTTACGGAGTTGATATTTTTTGCATAGTGTAACTTTTATTTTTCCCAATTACTATTAGGTGTTAATTGAAAAAGACTGGATTTCATTTGGACACAAATTTAATCACAGGTAACCCTGGTCACTGCACATATGTTGGAAAAGTCAAACAGAGTCACTTATTTACAGAGGGCCTTTCACCAAATTTTTCATGTTGAACTGAAAACACGTTGTAGCTTCAGAGCAGAAAAAAAAATAATTGTTAGTTCTTTTTTTATTTTGCATCTCTGTTGCAGGGATATTAACAATCAAAGTATTTGTCACCTAATGAGTTAATTTTCGTTACATCCAAGTGGGTGTTATCAGAGAGCTTTCACTGTGGGGCATGTACTTCTCCTTGTACGATGTTGTCCAATTATAAACAGGCAGCAAGATGCTAGAAAAAGAACACCTCCACACCATATCTTACAGCAGGTTTCTCAGTGTGTGGGTTATAATGAAAGCCCGGATCTCCTGGTCTAACCTCCTGCATGATTAGAATATCAACTGTATTCAAATCCCATCAATCAACACATTTCAGATATGGGCCCAGCAGTCAGTGTGGGGCTAGGGTCAGCACAGCTGAGTTTAGCTGTGTCACTTTCCAAATCTTCCATCAGCTCTCCTCCTCTCAGCAAAAGAGACAAAAAAAAAACACCATACATTCTAATATAATATACTTACTGTAGTTTTTCTGTGCCATTCCCAGTCTCAGGCGGTTTTGGGAGTGCAGTCCACCTGAAAAAGATGTTGCATGCATATACCCCAATTGCATTGCTTCAGCATATTTTTTTTTTTTTTTTTTTTTTAAGGTATGGAAATTTAGATGGGGATCCCAAGGAGGTGTCCCCAGTGATAGACCAGTTCCTGGAATGTGTCTGGCAGCTCATGGAGCAGTTTCCCTGTGCGTTTGAATTTAATGAGAGATTCTTGGTCCACATACAACACCATATATACTCCTGTCAGTATGGAAACTTTCTGTGCAACTGCGAGAAGGAGAGGAAGGAACTGATGTGAGAGAATATGTGCTCTGTGTATGGTCACTATAGGCTTGTAACAGAAATAGAATATGGATGGTTGACGTGTCCCTGATGCTGATCTGATCACACGGTGCCCCACAGTCTGGATAACAGCAATCACTTATAAACTGTGAAGGTTGAACCTTGGCAAAAAATTTTCAATAACTGTGCAGGAGAAAAATGTATAAAGTGATGGCATATTGGTAAGATATGCCATCACTTCAGGATTGGTGGGGGTGTCAGACCTTAGGGACTCCCACATATCCGGAGACTGAATGGGTATGTGAACCTAAACCATTTCAGTTTTTTCCTGCCCATCTGGGTCGCTGGCATCGCTGGCAGTGCCACTGTACAGAGAAACATAAGAATGGTGAAATCAAAATGCCAATAATAAAATAAGATGGGTACATGGATTTAAGAATTGCACAGTTCCTGATGTAACCAATGGTCCACTAGAAGATACTTCTTGAAGATATTCTCTGTCCTGAGTAATGTTGAAATCTTGTAGATCTTCTTTCCCAGTCACAAAATGTCCTAACCTGCAGGTCAGTAGCCAAGGACATGAGATACATCCTTGTAACTAGAGGATCATGGCTTTAAAGAGATATTCTTAAAATATCAAGCTCTCATTGAGGCCTCATTCAGACATCCGTATCCACATGTACGTGTTAATGCTAATGCTATTCACATGCCTGTGGATTTTCATGGACTATGTGTCTGTGCAAAACTCACGGAGACATGTCTGTTTTTTCTTCCAATATCACAGATGAAAAAGACCTATACAAGTCTATGGGTCCATGAAGAACATAGACAGCCCACGGATGGCATCATGGTGCTGTCCGAGATTAAAGGGGTTGTCCAGTACTTTATATTACCCCTCCCCCCAATGTGTCTCCCCGAGACCCCTAAGGATTTTTGTAATTACCTACCGTTGCAGATAATGCCTGTGAGTGGCGCTATCACTGGCCGCTCACAGGCATCACGTGACCCCCGCCGATGTCGCTGGCAGCAGCCGGGGGTCTCTGTCTTCCACGTTCCAGGTGGATGCCAGACTGTGGGCGGGGTTACCCCCCCACATCACACCCGGCATCCACCGCACGCTCTGCCTCTCCCCATTCATTGGGAAAGCGCGGTAGATGCTGGGAGTGACGCGTGGGGAGGAGGTGTAACCCTGCCCACAACCCAGCAGCCACCGTAGGGACCCCAGCGCTGAGTCACGCCTCACTTGTCGTGACATCAGCGTGGGATCACGTGATGCCTGTGAGCGGCCACCGATAGCGAAGCTCACAGGCATTATCAGCAAAGTCTTAGGGGCCCCGGGGGGATACATTGGGGGGGGAGTAATATAAAGTACTGGACAACTTCTTTAACATTACAAAGCATAGGAGAAACTTTATAACATATTTATCCATACGAGAAGAACACTGATAACACAATGATGGTAAATATGGACACACTGATACCATTTTTTCACATACCTGTTTAAACCTGTACATGTGAATGAGGCCTTCTGCTGATCACTGAAGAGCCCCATTCTCAGCATCGCTAAAAGTCCCATCGGTCAGACCTCCTGCATTCAGAAAGTTATCTCCTAACCCTTTACAGCAGTGGTTCTCAACTCCAGTCCTCAGGACCCACCAACAGGCCATGTTTTCAGGATTTCCTTAGTATTGCACAGCTGATAATTGCATCACCTGCACAGGCAATAATTCCATCAGCTGTGCAATACTAAGGAAATCCTGAAAACATGATCTGTTGGTGGGTCCTGAGGACTGGAGTTGGGGAACACTGCTGTAAAGGGACTGTCAGTACAGAAGGACTGTTCAAATCAAGTACAGGCGCTCGATGCACCGTGGTGGGGCCAAGCAGTTCAGTGCATCTTTCCATCTACTTTTTGGAAACGGATTTTCCAATTTTGACTATGAAGCTACACAGCTACTATGCAAAGAAACACTGAAAGCTATAGAACTTGTGGCTCATTCATATAAGAGAATCAGGCACAGTTTCACCAGTTTGGTCAGTGTCAGTTTTTATCATTAGAGTTTGGCCTGAGCTTCAGTTTCTTCATCTTTTTCCATCAAACAGACCTGGAAAACTGGACAGCGCTCAGATGGCAATTAATTGTTGGCCGATTTTTTTTTTTTCACTGACCCATGGATGTGCATTGTTAATTTTGACCTGACACTCAGATAACTATCGTACTATCGTACATTTTGCCACGATTTTCCGTCTCTCAAACAATCACAGATATGTGAATGGCCCCATTCACTCTTCTAGGTACAAGTCGTATCTGGAAATAACACAAATAGGACTCGTACAAAAAAAATGTCCGTCTGAATGAGCCCTTAGTGTTCGTGCAGGTTGCAGTGGTGACGGGTATACTTGCAGCTCTCATAATCTCAATATATCAGTGATGCAATCATCATCTTCCAGAATTCAGGAGAGGACCTACTCCCTCTGGTCTTACCTGTGGAAGCAGCGGTTGGATTACATGAACCCTCTGTACAGAGCAGATCACAGTCAGACCCAAGGAACTCTGAGACCACACACCACTCCATGCCACTTCAGGTAAGAGGTTATTCTGATTCCTCCTCTGCACTGAATAAAGCAGCAGAACTCTAACACACCATATACTTATCATTCATATATAGAAACATCAACCCTAACTTTACAGGTGAAAGAAGCGGGGTGACGTATCATGAGCCCAATGTGTCCTTCAGTGGTGAAATCCAAGGCCCAACACTCTTCCCACTTGTAACCATGGTCTACATTTAGGGGTTGCGTCAGAGCTCACTCGTCAGTTCTATCTTCTGCCTGGCACAAATCAATTCACTTTAGACAGATTTACTGACATCTATGACAGCTTGTGACACGGTGATTCATTTTGCACATATTTAGACTGCGATAAAGTATTGATCTTTGGGGGTCAGACCGCTGGGACCCCCAACAATCCCCAGGAGGTTCTGTAGAGCAAGCTTTGAACAGAGCAGAGGGGGAGCATGTACATCTCTACTCCATTCATTCTCTGTGGAACTGACCCCTAGCGATCAATTCCTAAATCCCGTTGATAGGGGATTACTTATATACTTGGTACAACCCCTTTAATAGGGCATGCGGATGTCCCTGATCGGGAACTTTCTATATAAACGCATAATATAAAGTCGAGTTTGGGTCAGGAGACCTGAAGCCAGTCTTTGCATTGAAGCATACTCAGACCGCAAAACACACGTGTGAATCCAGGCAAAAGCTGTTTTTTTTTTGTTTGCCTGTACAAAACAGACCAATTTTGCAAGTGTGTTAGATCCAATTTTCGGGCATATTTAGTCCACATGTCCGTTTTTATCAATGGTTTTGCCATATGCAAAAACAACGTGACAGAGGTTTCCCAAGCTTCTTCAAGTACCCAGTCAGTGAAAATGAAGAATAGCAGTAGGATGCAACTTGGATGTCCGCAAATAAGGTCAATGTAGGGGATGTCTCTGTTTATATACAGACCATCAGTCAGCAAAATAACAGAACGGACATGTGAATAGTGTAAGGATAGGATGTGTCAGTGTGCTGTCCGAGTAATGAGGCCCAACTTGCCACCACATATTTTCACTAATCTGAAGTCACCAGCCATAGATCAGCCACTGATGGACTCATTAGGACTCGCTCACATTGCCACGTAACACGGCCGAGTGCTAGTGCTATGTGATGTTTTATCGGATAGCACTCGGACCAATAATATACTATGTTATCCGAGTGCAGTCTGATGTACGTGCACAGAGACAATGGAGAAGATGGAAAAATTAAGTCCTCCATCTTCTCCACACCTGTGCTGCAATTCTTCCATGCGAGAAAATTGGATCACACTCAGAGTTAAAGCAGAGTGTCATTAGCATAATCGGCCCAATTCTCTGGCATGGGAGAATATACAGCATTGTGAGCTAGCCCTTCATGTGTGTACCATGAGCTAGCACGTCTTAAGAACATATATCATGAGAATTGCTCGATGATAATCTTCTGTACTTGTGCATATACTAACTCTTCAAACTTATTTTTCACCATGGAAGGTTTTGGAGGGGCCTCTATAACCGATTTGAGAAAGGAATGCACCCTCGCCAGTCAGTCACTGATTTTCTACAGGCAGTAAAAGAAGAGACGCAGCAGCTGGAGGAGGAAATGGAGTTCATGGAGAAGGTGTGGTAGAAATACTGAAAATCCAGCTTCCTGGCCTATATGTTTTTGATGTTTATACCTCCGCTTAGGTTTCAGTGTAAACCAATTCAGCTTTTAATGGTGACTGAGAAACAATTTTAAATGATTATATATAAAAACCCTGCACAAGATAAAAAAGAGGCAATCATTTTTAGCCGATGCCCTACGTCTTTGGTGTTCTCCAACACAATAACTGGAAGAGAGCACCATTAAAGGGAATCTGTTACCAGGTTTTTGCTACCCATCTGAGTGCAGCGCAATATAGGGGCAGAGGCCCTGATTCCAACAATCTGTCACTTACTGGGCTACCTGCTGTCATTTTGATAAAATTACTGTGTTATCTGCAGCAGACCCCGCCCACATCACTGATTGGCAGTTCTCTGACTGCTGAGCTCTGTATAACCCTGCCCACACCACTGATTGGCCACTTTGTGTATACTAGATTTGCAGAAAGCTGCCAATCAGTGATGGGGGCGGGGTTGTACAGAGCTTATGAATATGTAGGACTACCTGGCAGCAGGTTTACTAGTCCCCAATGATAATCTGCTTGCTGATAAAATAGTGATTTTATAAAAACTACAGCAATCAGACCATTAAGTGACACATCACTGTAACCAGGGTCTCTACCTTGTGTCTTTTCAATGTCAGTAATGCCTGAGCACTGTGGCGTTATGGCTTTCTTATGGCACCAGAGAAGTTTGTTCATTGGTATAAAGTTTTCAAGTAAAGGTTCATTTAGGCAGGCCAATAATTGGGTTAGGGAGCGTTCCCTCATTCCCAACTGTTGGCTGCCTAAACAGGCCATCAAACATCCAATGGAGGGGCAAAGCATTCATTGGTGTGATAATTTTTGAGCACGTTTAAAAATTATCATTAGCAGCACATTGTCCTGTGTAAACGAGAAATGTGCTGACGATAACATAAGTGCGGCCGGCCTTACTAAACAGACCATTAAACCACTGCTGATCGACTTGCATGTAGAGGTTACATTAACATGCCCTAACCCAATGTAACTTTTGCTCTTGTCTAACAATTTTTCCTTTAGAGATTAACAAAACTGGAAACTCGAGAGTCAAATGAAACCTACAAGAATCTCAATGACCAGCCAAAAATCCACAACTTCCAGATATGCATCACCAAACACTCTCCGGCTAATACGCCCCAAGATTACAGCACCAACCTGAAGCTGTTTCCCTCTCGTAGTTCATCCCAAGGTGAGGAGGACTCGGCCCTGATCCTAACCCAGGACCATTTGAAGAACTCGGACCCCGACCTGTCGGCTAACAGTGACCAGGAATCTGGGGTGGAGGACTTGAGCTGCCGGTCTCCGAGTGGTGGAGACTCGTTACCCAGCGAGGACAGTGGGAAGGATCCCGATTCAGATGAAGCAGTGTTCCTGACTGCTTAGAGGTCTTATTAACCACTTGCTATTATATTAGTGCTTCTATTTATTTATAGGGAGTGATGTAAGCTGGGAGGGATATACTGGGGGAAAAAAAAACATATCGACTTTGTTCACATGTATCAGTGGTAGTTTGTGCAGCGGAGACCAGATACTAATGTCCTATATAGTCGGTCTGATCCAGGCAATTGAACGACTGACAATTGGAAAAGTGCATACACAGGTTGACGAAACAATGACGGGGACACAATGATCGCTAATAATCTGGTATCCTGTTATCAGCAGCACGTCTCCTGTTTACACTGAGTAATGTGCTGCCGTTAAGAATTTTAATGAATGCATAAAATGTATCGCACCCAATGAAACGGTGCTTTCCTAGTTTGTCTGCCGATTGTGGTCCTGGTTAGATGGGCCAATAATCGTATGTTGAAATGATTCCTATGAGCGCTCGTTCATCGTTTATTGGCTCTACGCCTTAAGTGCGTGTCTGCAGCCTCCGGGAATATTCAGAAACAGTTATCTTTTTTTAAGAGCCAACCTTATAATGCATTTTGTTTCCTTTCATGATTTCAAACCACATGTCCATGGAGCATGAATCCTGTCCCAATATATTTGTATATTTAAGGTTTGTCATTGACAAAGGTGCCCTGTACTGGAAATATGGACACTTACATCGTTTTCGGGTTTAGGTCCACTGTGTGAAAGATCTGAATGTGCTTTGCTTCTGTGTAAGTTGCTGGTAGACTAATGGTGGTCATCCAGGATCTGACATTGGGTATTAATTCCCTACCTCCTAGTTATGTTAGGCATGACTATCACATGTAAGGTTCTTGCCACCTGGCCGAGAAAAGTTCGAAAAAAAGGACGCAAGCATAAACTGTTTGGCCTGTGACCACAGCAATTTACAGTAAAACAATGTGATTTTCGTCACATGATTAAAACCATGACCCAATGTCTATGGCTGAATAATCCCTTAAAGACTAATGTTTTGTGCTATGGTATACCATCGGTCCGATCTTCTGTAACTTTATACTGTTTCCACATAGACTGCCAATGAAACAAAACTTCAGAATCTCATTTGGAGACTTTAAAGGGGCTGTCCAAGACTTTATTGAAGGCCTATACTTGATCATCAATGTCTGATTGATAGTGCGTGCTGTAGCTGTTCCTGTGTCAACGGTGGCCAGAAATGCTCAGGTGCCGAGCTCTGTTGACGGAGTACTACATATCGGCCACCCATTCAAATCATTAGGGGGCAGATGTGTAGTACGCAGCCGCAGCCACTATTCCCTCCACAGAGCTCCGCAGTGCAGCTCCGCTAATGAGCACCCCAATTGATCAAACATTGATGCCTTATCTTAAAGAGGTGGTCACTACATTGTATAATGCCCCCATCAAATTACACCTTTAAAATACCTGCAGCCGGGGTCACGTGATGCAGACTGAGCAGTCAGCAATAGCGCCACCCACAGGTACATATGGAAGCAGGAGGTATTTACAAAAACATTTATTTAGTTAACATGTGTAAATCGATGGGGTCATTATACAATGTAGTGGACCACCTCTTTAAAGAAAGGCCATCAATGTTAAAGTCCGGGACAACCCCTTTAATTATTAATCGGTATCGGTACAGATCTATTAGACTTTTCAGAACTTCAAAATAGGTCCATCCTTCAAACAGATGCCAAAAAGTACAGTATGTTGCAAACTTTAATGGAAGCATTCCTGTATGAATACAATATTGGAGGAAATAAAGAAAAAAAAACAAAAAGCTTTGGCACTTTTATGTAGGTCTCCAGAATATAGTGGGGAGAGACTTTCTTATTGACTTATATAAGTGAGGTAGAGCAGTAACCCCAAAGAAATTGAAAAATCAGCTGTGGTCCCTATAGGATGGCCCTACACATTGCATTTCCCATCACTTTTTTGAGAATACATTGGGGTGGAAAAATAAGATACAAATAAAGCAGATAATAAGAATTTATAGTCCAGAATTTACTGGTCACTTTTGTATTTCTGTAGGAATTCCAGCTCTGTACGTTGCAGATATCCGGCCCATCAGCGGATTAGCGGGGTCCCGCGTACTTGAATCCTTGCATGTTATCTGGGGGCTAAGAGCCATAGGGTTCTCTCTAAGTGCTTCCGACACTGGTTTTCAGAAAACGTACTGATCCTTTTATATTCGTGCTGCACGGTAGTTACATGTGGGGTCTCAGCGTCACATTACTGGGCTAGTACTAATATGGTAAGAGTCAATGTTGTGTAGTATCCCCCCGCCATCCTTTACGTGTCTGCCTGCTGCATAGCGGACGGCTGCCATCTTGAATGCTCATTGAAGCTGCTATTAGTTTTTTTTGTAAATTGCATGGATAATCTTACCAGAATAATCGTTCTCACTTCTTGACTTGTCTGCTCATTGTGACCAATATCATATTGGTTTTATAGACGAGTTTACAAGCGCTTGTAGTGCTACAATACAAGAACAAAGCTACTAGATGTAATAGGAAGATCATCATAAAATGACCGTCCCTCCCAACTGCAGATTCCAAAATCTTCTGAAGATGCAGCTTATAAGTGAGGTCCGTGATAGTCAGAAGCAGCGTCTTCTTCCCATGATCTGTGCCTGGGGTGGGAGCCCAGCGATGTAGGGGCTGAGCCGCAGTAACAGACATGGGGCCGTGTCTGCGGGGGAAGGTGGGGAATAGAGTTTTCATTTTCTAATCCAGGACAACCCTTTTAAAAGTAGAACTCCCAAAAACAATGAAAGGGAAAGCCTCTTAAAGGGACACTAATCCTCGAAATGAATGAGGGCAAAAAATAGAGCAGCTCTTACTTTTGTCCAGTCTCAACATGATCCTAAAAGAGATGGGGCCAGAGTCATCAAGAGCGGCGCTGTTCACATTGGTCTTGATGAGGAGGTGTGCTGGAGTCAGACAGACGCTCACGGTTCATGAAAAGGTGCATGCTTCTTCCTGAATTGAGAACGCACCGTGGGGCAATAAACAAATATGCAACATGGGAATGAGATTTTGTGGCTATTTATGGTACAAAGAATTAAAAAAAAAAATTCTGCACAAGCGCTGTGTGTGAGCAAACCCCAACGGTGGAGCCGCAGGTCTTTTGGGAGTTCTCCTTGATTGCAAAGGGTTTTGTGTGTTTTTTTTATATATATTATTTATGGTTTATTTATTGATGCCATCATTGCTTATTTTTGTGACGAGTATAATAAAATCATGATCTATTTTTTTATTTTGTGTTGCATATTTTGGCTGTAATTTATATGCAGAAATTGATTTTTGTTTTAAGATATTTTAAAATATGTTGTCAAGCAATATTACCCTAATTGTGACTATATCAGTACAAAGTACGTATGTAAAGTAGTTTATTCCGTAATGTGCAATTAGAATATTTTTGTAAACTCCCTTGTGTTGTGTGTGTGCTGGTGTGTATAGATTAGATTGGGCCGCTGTCCTTTACGGACATAGCATTAGAGTCATTTATGCTGCACTTATAGAAGATGCTAAAGAATTACACTACAGTTTTTTTAATACAATTTTCTTTTCTTTTTTAAAGCAATACTTTACTCACCCTCTCTGGGTCTAATGCAGAGTGTCAGCTATTTGTCACATTGACAGCGCTGCAGCCAGTCAGTGAGTTCAGTGACTCTGAGCAAGTAGTGCCGTTAACTCGGGCAAAGCTGCTGATCTCAGTTATTGGTTGCAGCGCTGTCGACGTGAGGCCAAAGGACAGTAACAGACACTGGGAGCAGTGGCAGAGACCCTGTGCTGGACCCAAGGAAGGTGACTAGTGCACAGTTACAAAAAAAAAAAAAAAAAAACAGCTGCACCAACGGGTTAAAGGAAAATCCCTTTAACCCTCAACTGGTGAGGTGGGGGTCGCCACACCCCAGGGAATTTTTGTTCGGCTGCCATTCATTGAAAAATGCTGGTATGAGGATACGTGTCTCACTAGCTTCCATCCATTTGTAGGTGTCAAAAATTTGTTACACTCATATGCAATCAATCGCCAATAAGAAAACGATTAAAACAAACGTGACCTTCGCATTTTCTGTAAAAATAAGAGATTTCTAAACACTGGGGTATAGGAAACCCCACCTCACCAGTTGCGTGACATAAACCCCACCTCACCAGTCGAGGGTTAATGAACCAGATAATCTGGCACAGATCAGCAATGGAATGGGGAATTTTACAAGATCAGAAGCAAGAAACTGAGCAGAAAATTAGGAAATTACCCTGATAACATTTTGAATTAGCAGCTTGTTT
>NW_027362891.1:3617500-3672500 GCF_046119375.1 Phyllobates terribilis
AACATAGGGCCGAGTCCTATCCGATAAAACATCACATAGCATTCGGCCGTGTTATACGACAGTGTGAGCGAGCCCTTAGAGTCAAGGAATATTTACATGCAAATGATGATATTACTCTCCAAGTGTATATTTTTTTAGGCGAGTTCATAGTAAATGCTTTGCCTTTTTGACATGTGATCAACTAAAGAACAAGAAAGATTTAGGACCTCCCCTATACAGAAACGGAAAATAGTTTGGAGGACTTGCATGTCCTTTTTTATTTATTATGAGAAAATCATAAAAGATCCCGTTTTTTAACCATGCTGTGACTTTCTGCTGAGGGAGAGGGAGAGAGCTGCCCTATTCAGAGTCTGTAATAAGACCTGCTGACAAAAGTGTTGAAGATACAGTCTAATGTGAATTAACAATGAAAAAAAGTTAATTTAACAAATGGCTTGTATTTTTTAATACAAACTTTTTTTGTGTTTACAGCTCCTTTAAAGGGAATCTGTCATCAGGTTTTTGCCACCTAATCTGAGTAATGTGTCACTTACTGGGCTGCTTAGTGTTGTTTTGATAAAATCATTGATTTGTCAGAAGGTAATTATCACTAGATGACTAGTAAGTTCTGTAGGACCCCACCCCCATCACTGATCAGTAGATTTCTGTGTACACTGAGCATGGGCAGAAAGCTGCCAATCAGTGGTGTGGGCGGGGCTATACAGAGCGCAGCATTCAGAGAGCTGCTAGATCTGCAGCAGATAAAACGGTGATTTTCTCAAAATGACAACAAGCAGCTGAAAAAGTGACACATCGCTGGAATCAGGGTATCTGCCCCAATATTGTGCTGCTCTCAGATGGGGCAGCACAATTAATATTATGCCAAATTAATTTCCCGTGAACTATCACATGATCTATCACGGGGATCATGTGACATGTCACGTGATAAATCAGGTGTGTGGAGGGGGCCCTTGCTACTCTTAATCCACCCCTGAGTGAGACTAATACTGTACAACCAAATTGGCTCAGCACAAAAGGTTTCTTCAGATGTGGAGCCAATCGGTGCAAAGCGTGTCTACATGCGGTTAAAACAGATAGTTTTATGTCCTTAAGTAATGATAGAGAATATAAAATTCATGATTTCCTCAATTGTAATTCATCAGGGGAGTCCCTGTGGATTTTCACATTGGATACCACAGGGGTTAAATTCAAGACAGGATCTGATACTGCAGTATTAAGAAATATAATTCTGCATTTATTTCCATGCATGTACACTGGGTACGGAAAGTATTCAGACCCCTTTACATTTTTCACTCTTTGTTTCATTGCAGCCATTTGGTAAATTCTAAAAAGTTCATTTTTTTCTCATTAAAGTCCACTCTGCACCCCATCTTGTCTGAAAGAAAACAGAAATGAAGAAATTTTTGCAAAATGTAATAAAAAAGAAAAACTGAAATATCACACGGGCATAAGTATTCAGACCCTTTGCTCAGTATTGAGTAGAAGCACCCTTTTGGGCTAGTACAGCCATGAGTCTTCTTGGAAATGATGCAACAAGTTTTTCACACCAGCATTTTGGGATCCTCTGCCATTCTTCCTTGCAGATCCTCTCCAGTTCCGTCAGGATGAATGGGAAACGTTGGTGGACAGCCATTTTCAGGTCTCTCCAAAGATGCTCAATTGGGTTTAGGTCAGGGCTCTGGCTGGGCCAGTCAAGAATGGTCACATAGTTGTTCTGAAGCCACTCCTTTGTTATTTTAGCTGTGTGCTTAGGGTCATTGTCTTGTTGGAAGGTGAACCTTTGGCCAAGTCTGAGGTGCAGAGCACTCTGGAAGAGGTTTTCATCCAGGATATCTCTGTACTTGGCCGCATTCATGTTTCCTTCAATTGCAACCAGTCGTCCTGTTCCTGCAGCTGAAAAACACACCCATAGCATGATACTGCTGTTATGATCTGCTACAAGAACTAAGGAAAGAGAGGAAATCTGTCCATACAATAGGACTAAGCTGATTCCTTACGATGCAGCGGGCAACCTGTTCCTTGCAAACAGACCCGCCTATGTCCGCGGCTAATCTGAACACAGACCTATAGATTAAAGGGAGGGGTCCCTAAAAGAACTAAGGACTGGGACAAAACTGGACACCTCCTGGCAGAAGTAGTAGCAGAAGAAGACAAACAGACAAAAGTATTTAGTGGTCCAAGGACCAAACAAACTAGAGAGATACAGTAGGTACAAAGCACCTGGCTAGATTAAGAGTCAAAGTAACACTGAAGTCCAGCAAAGCCTGAAGGGCGGAGCTGGAATAAATAGGCAGAAGGTCACATGACCACAAAATAGAAAAAACTAACAGGAGGGTTCTAACAACTGCCACCACCATGTTTCACTGTTGGGATTGTATTAGGCAGGTGATGAGCAGTGCCTGGTTTTCTCCACACATACCACTTAGAATTATCACCAAAAAGTTCTATCTTCGTCTCATCAGACCAGAGAATCTTATTTCTCATAGTCTGGGAGTCCTTCATGTGTTTTTGAGCAAACTCTATGCGGGCTTTCATATGAGGAGAGGCTTCCATCTGGCCACTCTGCCATAAAGGCCCAACTGGGGAAGGGCTGCAGTGATAGTTGACTATGTGGAACTTTCTCCCATCTCCCTACTGCATCTCTGGAGCTCAGCCACAGTGATCTTGGGGTTCTTCTTTACCTCTCTCACCAAGGCTCTTCTCCCACGATTGCTCAGTTTGGCTGGACGGCCAGGTCTAGGAAGACTTCTGGTGGTCCCAAACTTCTTCCATTTAAGGATTATGGAGGCCACTGTGCTCTTATGAACCTTGGGTAATGCAGAAATTCTTTTATAACCTTGGCTAGATCTGTGCCTTGCCACAATTCGGTCTCTGAGCTCCTTGGGCAGTTCGTTTGAGCTCATGATTCTCATTTGGTCTGACATGTAGTGTGAGCTGTGGGGTCTTATATAGACAGGTGTGTGCCTTTCCAAATCAAGTCCTATCAGTTTAATTAAACACATTTGGACTCCATTGAAGGAGTAGAACCATCTCAAGGAGGATCACAAGGAAATGGACAGCATGTGACTTAAATATGAGTGTCTGAGCAAAGGATCTGAATACTTATGACCATGTGATATTTCAGTTTTTCTTTTTTAATAAATTTGCAAAAAAATTCTATATTGCTGTTTTTTTCAGTCAAGATGGGGTGCTGAGTGTACTTTAATGAGAAAAAAATGAACTTTTTAGAATTTATCAAATGGCTGCAATGAAACAAAGAGTGAAAAATTTAAAGGAGTCTGAATACTTTCCGTACTCACTGTATGTATCTATATAAACTGCTCCAAAAATAAAGGGAACACTTAAAACAACAGAATATAACTCCAAGTAAATCAAACTTCTGTGAAATCAAACTGTCCACTTAGGAAGCAACACTGATTGACAATCAATTTCACATGCTGATGTGCAAATGGAATAGAGGATAGATGGAAATTATTGGCAATTATCAAGACACCCTCAATAAAGGAGTGGTTCTGCAGGTGGGGACCACAGACCACATCTCAGTACCAATGCTTTCTGGCTGATGTTTTGGTCACTTTTGAATGTTGGTTGTGCTTTCACACTCGTGGTAGCATGAGAAAGACTCTACAACCCACAGAAGTTGCTCAGATAGTGCAGCTCATCCAGGATGGCACATCAATGCGAGCTGTGGCAAGAAGGTTGGCTGTGTCCAGAGGCTGGAGGCGCTACCAGGAGACAGGCCAGTACACCAGGAGATGTGGAGGGGGCCGTAGGAGGGCAACAACCCAGCAGCAGGACCGCTACCTCCGCCTTTGTGAAAGGAGGAACAGGAGGAGCACTGCCAGAGCCCTGCAAAATGACCTCCAGCAGGCCACAAATGTGCATGTGTCTGCACAAACGGTTAGATACTAACTCCATGAGGGTGGTATGAGGGCCCGACGTCCACAGATAGGGGTTGTGCTCACAGCCCAACACCATGCAGGACGCTTGGCATTTGCCACAGAACACCAGGATTGGCAAAGTTGCCACTCGCGCCCTGTGCTCTTCGTAGATGAAAGCAGGTTCACACTGAGCACATGTGACAGACGTGACAGAGTCTGGAGACGCCGTGGAGAGTGACATCCTTCAGCATGACCGGTTTGGCAGTGGGTGAGTAATGGTGTGGGGTGGCATTTCTTTGGAGAGCCGCACAGCCCTCCATGTGCTCGCCAGAGGTAGCCTGACTTCCATTAGGTACCGAGATGAGATCCTCAGACCCCTTGTGAGACCATATGCTGGTGCGGTTGGCCCTGGGTTCCTCATAATGCTGGACAATGGCAGACCTCATGTGGCTGGAGTGTGTCAGCAGTTTCTGCAAGATGGAGGCATTGAAGCTATGGACTGGCCCGCCCGTTCCCCAGACCTGAATCCGATTGAGCACATCTGGAACATCATGTCTCGCTCCATCCGCCAACGTCACGTTGCACCACAGACTGTCCAGGAGTTGGCGGATGCTTTAGTTCAGGTCTGGGAGGAGATCCCACAGGAGACCATCTGCAACCTCATCAGGAGCATGCCCAGGCGTTGTAGGGAGGTCATACAGGCACGTGGATATATATATATATATATATATATATATATATATATATATATATATATGCCTTTTTGTAATTCTAGTAGTAGGGCCATAATTAAGACATGATTTGTTGAAACGTGTAGGTCTGTAAGCTATGATAGTTGCACATTTGCTGTATTCTTTGTGGAGCAGTGTTTTATATGGCTAATAAAAGCTAAGTTTTAATATTTTTTCTACTAAACAAACCTTTACGCTGGATCATTTGCACTTTTCCCTTGTCTGACTGCACTTACGTTTCGCCCTGGTACCACTTATCTGCATCTCCAGAAGTTTCCCATTTCTCTATTATACTCTTCAAATTACATTTTGAGACTTTCTCCTCCTGTTGTTGCACATATTTTTTTCCCTTCATCTGCACAGGTATCATTAATCTATCAACTATAATGGTCGTACCAGGTCCTGCAGGTCCTGTATCCCGTACACATGACGTGGGCAGTGCACGGCATGCCGCTAGTTTTTATTCTGAGTGCTCTTATATACGGTGGTAGTTTTACACAATGTTGAGCCTGTGATCTGCAGAGTGAAATGTCTGACTGCTAGAACAGAAGTATACGGCAGATTCTACAGCATGGATACATAAAGGACGTCCTGGGGGAATATACCTCCCTCCAACACTCGTCCAGTCCCTGCCTCACACTAGAGACATTTATAATAACTCCAGGACTATGGAGCTGGTCATTTTCTCATAATCTGTGGCCATTATTAGTGATCTCACATTGTACGGTAATATCACCCTGGAGGTTGTGATGTATTTAGTGTAATAGCGCCATCTAGAATATACAGTATATATCAGGCGATACCATGCTTACTATAGTTAGTCGTCTTCTGTGCCCTCTATAGCTATCTATTATACTTTATATTTCTTTATAATAATTTATAATAAATTACTCGATAGTTTTACAGCTTTATGATGTTTATTAATCTGCTGAAATGATAAAAGAAAGTCGAACCTTACAGTGGACACAGGTGGAAGTGTCCTCCATGATGGTGTAGGCTGAGGTGGAGCAAGTATTTAGTCAGTGGGGGATCAAGATGACGAGTATTCCCCAGGGTTCCCTGTTATCAGGGAGGGACCCGGTGTATGCAATCAAAAGATCTTATCCTCTGACCGGCTTTGTGCCATCAACAGGTAATGATCCTCTGTCCGGCTGTGTGCCATCAACAGGTAATGACCATCCGGCAGTCCGACATCAACTGGTCATCACCCTCCAGCTGTGTGCCATCAACAGGTAATGACCATCCGGCAGTGCGCCATCAACAGGTAATGACCCTCTGGCTATGGCCATCAATAGGTCATCACCCTCCGGCTGTGTTCCATCAACAGGTAATGACCATCCGGCAGTGTGCCATGAACAGGTAATGACCATCCGGCTGTGTGCCATCAACAGGTAATGACCATCCGGCAGTGCACCATCAACAGGTAATGACCCTCTGGCTATGGCCATCAATTGGTCATCACCCTCCGGCTGTGTGCCATCAATAGGTAATGACCATCCGGCAGTGCGCCATCAACAGGTAATGACCATCCGTCTGTGTGCCATCAACAGGTAATTATCCTCTGTCCGGCTGTGTGCCATCAACAGGTAATGACCCTCTGGCTATGGCCATCAATAGGTCATCATCCTCCAGCTGTGTGCCATCAACAGGTAATGACCCTCTGGCTATGGTCATCAATAGGTCATCACCCTCCGGCTGTGTGCCATCAACAGGTAATGACCCTCTGGCTATGGCCATCAATAGATCATCACCCTCCGGCTGTGTGCCATCAAATGTTTTTATCTTCTGTCCAGTTTTGTGCCATCAAGAGGTAATGACCCTCCAGCTGTGGGCCATCAACAGGTCATCACCCTTCGGCATTTAGGCTTCTTGTCTTCTGTAAGATGCGATTCTTGAGTCTCCTGATGCTAAAAAATATTAAAAAAATCACCGATTAAACTAATAATCTATCTTGTACATAAGCATCACAATTTATAATCTATCTAGTGCATAAGTATGACAATTTAGCTCACAGAACATACACTATGGTAAAACATTAGACCCTACAAGCAGAAATTTGCTAAACTAATATAAATATAACTGACAAATCAGTAGAAAAATCGCTACCAATGGCACAGCTCTCTTCACTTCAACCTGTAACCATAGTAGATAAGAAATAGAGGACAATGCTCATAGTCAGTTATCAACAATTCGGCATGGGGCATCCCACCAGAGACATTATAATATCTAGTAGATTATAGATGGCAATAGAATTTACCAACAAGCACATAGTACGCCAAACTCAAGTACATAGTATGCCAAACCTCGACACGTTTTCCTAAAATAGGTTCATCAGAAGCACATACTAGACAGTGATACTTAGCAAAGCGTTCATAGATATATGCGCCATATGATAAGGTGCTAAAGTGCAAGTGTGTGACAAAATATCCATGCGATTTCAGGTGCAATGCTGCATTGTATGTAGTAAGATGGTGCCCATCAGACAGCATGTATAGGACTAACCTGTGATGAAAACACGAGCAATGGGAAAGTTCAAGCAGTTGCCTTCTCAATCTTCCTCGCCTCTAAGACATCTAAGGAAACATCTTCTCCTCTTGATTTTGGGTTGAGGTGTTGTAGGCATTTCAGGCTCTGGCATTCTAGGTTCTGACATACTAGGTTCTGACATGGTAGGTTCTGGTGTTCTAGGTTCTGGTGCTCTTGGCTCTGGAATTCTGGGTTGTTGGCTTCTCTGAAAAATCAGTAACCTCTCTTTAAGCTCCGTTGAACTTCGAGCTCTTCTTCCTATATTGTTGTGAGGGATCATTCTGACCCAGACAATATCACTGAACGCCACTTTATAGTTGCAACTAGGAACCTTTTTCGCATCCTGCGGTGCAGGAGCCATGGATGGAGTAGAACATTTGCCATTGGGCAGGACAGGTGTTCTCCTGGAGTCTTGCTTCTGAATCTGAGGGATGCAAATCGGCTCCTTACAAGCACTTTGTTCCTTCAGAATGGTTTTGTTCTCAGGAGTTTTCTGATTGTTTCACCAGGTTCAGACATTGCCCACTTGCTCAGGACAAGACTTAAGGCCAAATACTCTAGTATTGTCAGTAGTGTCATCACCGCAACAAAAACTGCGTCACGGAAGAGCCAAAGAGGAAGATTGATGGAAGCTTGATAGGTGCTTCTTCTGAGATCCACGGGTAGTGGGTCATCCTATAATAAAGAAAAAAAACATAATAAAGTCCTGTATATTTATACCCAATCCAGTCAAACAGAGAGCCCTTGTTATTATACAGTGATGGATACATTATCAAGCAACTTTCAGAAATATCCCATTGAGAAGATCAGGAAGAAGTTTGGGATTCACCTCCAGGGTCCATGGAATATTATTTACAGTTGGACTTTCATATGACGGACGGTCACGTGTCCAGTATGAGAAGTCCTGCAAGAGGCGATATTCTCATTAGCTGATCCTTGTGACCTCCATATTGATGAGAACATACTCGCCCTCAGTGTACTGTAATGTGGGGGGTAGAGCAACGTAAAGCACAGAAATGATAGGATGATACTCATCATCTCCAGAGGTCTCTCAGCACCAAGGTATGGTCAATGAGATACAAGCTGCAGATGGGCCGAGGCTTCTAATATACCCAGGGGTGACATCACAAAGCCCTCTGTGACATCATTGCACAGTTCTATCCATCATGTCACTGATACTTTGGACCTAACTAAATGTCTAAAAGAGAACCCTTCCACATGATTTCCAATCACGGAGCAGCTTCAGTTTTTCAAGAAAAGTTTAAAAAATATAATCTGTGCTGTGATTGGTCACAATGGCACATGAAGCAGAACGTCTTTAGATCTTTTAAAGGGAAAGTGTCAGCAATTTTTTTACAATTGTAAAATTGTAAAGTATTTATATTTATATATAAATACACATATATATTTAAAAAGGTTTTAATGGTATAAAATCTGAAAAAAATATTTTAACTCTTTTGATGTTTTCATCTTGTAAACACTAGGGGGAGCAGCTGCTGATATTTCCATGAAAACAGAATACAGCTAGCTCGCATTACGACTGCAGTAAAAGTGGGCGGGATCTGCTCACATGGGTGTGATGTCACTCCTCCCCTTCTGGGCGTTTGCAAAAAGGTAAATGAGACTGTAGTTTAGGATCACAGTGCGGAGCGATCACTGGTGACTGCAAAGTGATATATAAGGGACAACACCAAAGTCATTAATCACTACAAGGACAAGGCAGGAATGTGGGAGTCAGAGGGGTCACCCCACACTTATATCCCCTCTGACTGTCACTTCCTAAGCTCCTTTCCCTGCCATAACCTCTTATTCCCGCAGGTAAATTCTTACAGGACCCCCCTCCCCATCCCCTTCCCCTGCCGCAGCTGATTCTAAACGTCCTCCATATGTAATAATAGACAGGTACTCACCGGCAGCCTATGGTAATTCACAGGGTAGAACAGGGTACAGCACAGAAAAAATATGGCGATCCTCATTGTCTCCAGGGGGTATCTCAGCACCAAGATATGGCCAATGAGATATGAGCTCCAGGTGGATGGAGCCCCCTTATATACCCCAAGGGTGACATCACAACGCCCTCTGTGACATCATCACCCACAACATTCCGTCACATGACATCACCCAGCACCAGCATCATGTGACCCAGCATAAATAGAAAGTCCTTGTTGGCTATAGCAACTATTCAAAACTAAGTTTAAACTTTTCCAACAGCTAAAGGCGGCTCTGTGATGGCAGTTTCTTCTTGTGGACGGTTGTGATAAATCTGCAGAACATCTACATAACGCGACATGTAGAAAATCCTGTCTTTTCCCCTCTGTTCTTCCTCTGGTGCTACAGAGACGGATAGAAGGAGCTTTTCCAGACCTTACAGTGCACAATATGGGACCTAATCACTGATATCCCAGATCTGCTCAGTACAAGCATACCGCCAACCTATGAGGACTAGAAAGAGGGCGAAACCATGCGGCACGCGTAGTCTGGCCACGCCCCTATCCACACCCCAAGCCACGCCCTTTTTATGCCTTGGCAGGAGGAGATGTCTGTACAAAGCGCAAGTTATCAAAAGGCTGAAGGAACACTTTATCAACATGAATGAAGGTTTTGAAGGGCATCCACTGTCCCGGCACTACCGGAAGTTCCACAACCAATCTTATAAGGACACTAAGTTTTGTGGGATCCGATTAGTCCCCAGAAAATGGAGGGGAGGTGATTACCTGAGATTAATGTCGCGGATGGAATCCAAATGGTTCTTCACATTAAATAGCTTGGCTCTGAAGGGCCTTAATCACGAGAGTCAGCTGTATGCCTTCAACTCGCAGCGGTATATACTGTATGTATTTTTTATCCCAGTACCAATTGAACATTTACATTGCACTTTTATGAACCTCCTTATATTTTATCAATATAATATGTCTTTTGGATATATTCCTTTGAATCCACCTATTTTATATATGTATTTGTTTCTATACATTGATACCCCTATTGGAGATACTATATAATGTTTTTATTTTTCTCCTTCATTTTTTCCTTTTTATCTCTGGATGCTACTAAGTGCCGAATTTATACTATCCTGGTAATATACACTGATTAACAGACTGTTTTTTATAGCCATCAGAAATATAAGTATATAATTTTTATTCATTTTTAACTAATTGTGAAAGTTTGAACAAAGTCTTTTTTATTATTATTTTTTTCACACACAGTCTATTCTTATTGGAATTCTATCTTAGTTCTATTGCACCTCCATATGTCCTTTTGCACCGTCTTGTTAGTATTGGATCTTCCTCCATTTCTTTGGTTGTATTATCTTTGTGGGGGGCGTTTGGACTTTATTAGGTTACCAGTTTGACTACCAGCGAGAAGCTGACGAAGAGGAACTGTGAGTCCTCGAAACGCGTAGTTTTTTTTGGCCTATACAGGACATCGAAGGAGAAGGAGAGAGTCAAGGCACAGGGATAAGCCCTCCTGATATCCAGAAGATATATATAACCATATCATATTATTGATACAAAATATAAATGCACAGAGTCAATAAAATCATTTAAAAACACCAAACCCCATCCTTACTTTGCAGGATACCTATTCCAAAGGTGTATCTAGGTTTTCTGGCACCCGGTGCAGCAGGGGCTGGCTGGCACATTTTAGCCTGGGGGGCAAGCACACAGCAGTGGCCCATGAGTAGCGGCCCATCCTTAACATGTTTATTACCAGATGCATCATAAGCCTATATTCACACGACCGTATTGTCTAAGTGCTGCCCGTGAAAAAACCTGACAGCACTTGGACCAGTTCAGATGAGTGTTTGTAGTGGTCAGACATAGTACATATTATTCTTATGTATTACTTAATGTTGAGCGATACCTTCCGATATCGGGAAATATCGGATCGGATTGGATTGGACCGATACCCAAAAAGTATCGGATATCGCCGATTCCGATACCGGAAACCAATGCAAGTCAATGGGACGCTAATATCGGAAAGCCATCCCAGCGTGAGAGAATTCTCTTGATTGTTTAAAAGCCGGCGGGCGGTAAAAAGCCGCCGGCTTTTAAACAATCACACAGCCCCATACTGCTTCCCCGCAGCCTCCCACCCCGATCCTGCGCTCCCCCCGCCACCTCACATCCCGATCGTAAGTTAGGACCGGGCGGGGAGCGCAGCACCAAGGAGCAGGGAGCGAAGGACCCAGGCGGGGAAGCCGGCAGGGAAAAGACTTCACCGCCGGCTTTCCCGTTTTGTGCTGCGCTCTCCCGCCGGTTATTTCAAATGAACAGCTGAGGTATCAGGTGATGCTGATCAGCTGTTCATTTGAAGTAGCTGCGGTGCCCTCAGAGGGTTCATGTGAGTTCATGCTTCACTGCATGAACTCACATGAACTTTCCCACGGCCGCACAGGTCAGCCTCACCTCCCAGACCATCAGACCCATCATGATTGGAGTGTGCGCGGGTGTCTGTGCGATGTGTGCGGGTGTGTGCGCGATGTCTGCGGGTGTCTGCGTGCAGGCAGACATAGGCCGATGTGACACTACTACTCACATCGGCCTATGTCTGTCCCCCGTCCACTCGTGCCAGCAGGATCAGCTCGATGGGAGCAGTAGTTCCCATCAGCCTGATCCTGCTATTTAAACTGCCCCATATGTTATTTTTGCCCCTATACATCTTTTATGTTTTTAGGCCCCCCATATATTTTTTTTGTTTTTGGTCCCCAATAAATTTTAAATACATTTTTCATTGGTGGCCAGTGGTTACCTAAAATAAATTAGTTCATACATTACCTGATCGCCACCTAAAATAAAGTAAAAAATAAAAAACTACACCTATACTCACCTAGACACCGGTTTATGCAATGATGGGGCTGCTTTACGGCCCCGTCATTCTAGCGGCGGCAGTGGTTTAGAGCGGTCACATTTTATGTGGCTGCTCTAAACTGGAGATCTTCGTGGGACACTCGTGGACTACTACGGAGGGGTAAGGATAAGGTTGTGGTTTATTATTTTATATTTTATTACAGGAGATCGATGGCTTCGGGGAATTAGGTGTCTAGGTGAGTATAGGTGTAGTTTTTTATTTTTTACTTTATTTTAGGTGGCGATCGGCGGGGACAGGTAATGTATGAACTAATTTATTTTAGGTAACCACTGGCCACCAATGAAAAATGTATTTAAAATTTATTGGGGACCAAAAACAAAAAAAATATATGGGGGGCCTAAAAACATAAAAGATGTATAGGGGCAAAAATAACATATGGGGCAGCTAAAATAGCTACTGCTCCCATCGAGCTGATCCTGCTGGCACAAGTGGACGGGGGACAGACATAGGCCGATGGGAGTAGTAGTGTCACATTAGCCTATGTCTGCCTGCACGCAGACACCCGCAGACATCGCGCACACACCCGCACACATCGCACAGACACCTGCGCACACACCAATCATGATGGGTCTGATGGTCTGGGAGGTGAGGCTGACCTGTGCGGCCGTGGGAAAGTTCATGTGAGTTCATGCAGTGAAGCATGAACTCACATGAACCCTCTGAGGGCACCGCGGCTACTTCAAATGAACAGCTGATCAGCATCACCTGATACCTCAGCTGTTCATTTGAAATAACCGGCGGGAGAGCGCAGCACAGAACGGGAAAGCCGGCGGTGTAGTCTTTTCACTGCCGGCTTCCCCGCCCGGGTCCTTCGCTCCCTGCTCCTTGGTGCTGCGCTCCCCGCCCGGTCCTAACTTACGATCGGGATGGGAGGTGGCGGGGGGAGCGCAGGATCGGGGTGGGAGGCTGCGGGGAAGCAGTATGGGGCTGTGTGATTGTTTAAAAGCCGGCGGCTTTTTACCGCCCGCCGGCTTTTAAACAATCAGGAGAATTCTCTCACGCTGGGATGGCTTTCCGATATTAGTGTCCCATTGACTTGCATTGGTTTCCGGTATCGGAATCGGCGATATCCGATACTTTTGGGTATCGGTCCTATCCAATCTGATACGATATTTCCCGATATCGGAAAGTATCGCTCAACACTACTCCTGACCCCACACATAAACTTCAGCTCATCCAGCACCATGACAACCAGCACAGCAGAGTCCTGCATCCACTGAGGCCCCTGATCATGTGACCCCTGACTCTTCCCCTCCTGTGACCTCATCACAGCTCCTGTGCGCACAGAGCAGCCATATATGTGGTGGCGGCTCTGCAGGTGGAGGTATGTGGGGATCCCCCATTACTGGGCGCAGGGGGCATTAACCCCTTGAGCACAGAGACTCTTTTGGGGTCTTGTGTTGCCCCTTTATAAGAATCATAAGGTTTTTGTTCTGTTTCCTGTAATAGATACATACGACCCAACTATGGAGACAGGAAGGGAGGAAACGTATTGTTCTCATAGTAAAGGGCCCCTTTACTGGCCCCACAGTGTAATGCCCCCATTATGCCCCTTATACAGAATGTATGATGCCCCCACACAGTGTAATGCCCCCATTATGCCCCTTATGTAGGATGCATGATGCCCCCCACAGTGTAATGCCCCCATTATACCCCTTATGCAGTATGTATGATGCCCCCACACCGTGTAATGCCCCCATTATGCCCCTTATGTAGGATGCATGATGCCCCCCACAGTGTAATGCCCCCATTATGCCCCTTATGCAGGATGCATGATGCCCCCACACAGTGTAATGCCCCCATTATGCCCCTTATGCAGGATGTATGATGCCCCCACACAGTGTAATGCCCCCATTATGCCCCTTATGCAGTATGTATGATGCCCCCCACACAGTGTAATGCCCCCATTATGCCCCTTATGCAGGATGTATGATGCCCCCACACAGTGTTATGCCCCTTATGCAGGATGTATGATGCCCCCCACACAGTGTAATGCCCCCATTATGCCCCTTATGCAGGATGTATGATGCCCCCACACAGTGTAATGCCCCCATTATGCCCCTTATGCAGTATACATGATGCCCCCACACAGTGTAATGCCCCCATTATGCTCCTTATGCAGTATGTATGATGCCCCCACACAGTGTAATGCCCCCATTATGCCCCTTATGCAGTATGTATGATGCCCCCACACAGTGTAATGCCCCATTATGCCCCTTATACAGTATATATGATGCCCCACACAGTGTAATGCCCCCATTATGCCCCTTATACAGTATGTATGATGCACCACACAGTGTATGCCACCATTATGCCCCTCATGCAGTATGTATGATGCTCCCACACAGTGTAATGCCCCCATTATGCCCCTTATACAAGATGTATGATGCTACCACACAATGTAATGCCCCCATTATGCCCCTTATGCAGGATGTATGATGCCCCCATTATGCCCCTTATGCAGTATGTATGATGCCCCTCACACAGTGTAATGCCCCCATTATGCCCCTTATGCAGTATGTATGATGCCCCCACACAGTGTATTGCCCCCATTATGCCCCTTATGCAGTATGTATGATGCCCCAAAAAGTTTAATGCCCCCATTATGCCCCTTATGTAGTATGTATTATGCCCCCACACAGTGTAATGCCCCCATTATGCCCCTTATGCAGTATGCAGGACATTGCCAGACCTCATGTGGCTGGAGTGTGTCAGCAGTTTCTGCAAGGTGAAGGCATTGAAGCTATGGACTGGCCCGCCTGTTCCCCAGACCTGAATCCGATTGAGCACATCTGGGACATCATGTTTCGCTCCATCTGTGTCACCCTGGCCTGGATGCCACAAAATGTATTAAAGCTGTGTCTGAGAGCAAGGGGGAGGTTCTCTAGTCAGGGGAACATTAGCATGCAATGCCTCCTGTCTCAGGCCAGTAGGGGGAGCAGGCTGCCCCTATAAAAACTGGTGCTGGGGGCAGGGTTAGAGAGAACTGGATGGCCTGTCTCAGCATTGAGACTTGTCCCAGAGCAGAACAGGGACAGACAGTTGCACTGCACCTAAGAGGAAGTGTGGCAGGAGGAGAGCCACAAGCCAGAGACAAGAGGCGAAGAGAGCCTGTCTTGGCAGAAAGAGGACTTAATTTACCAGACTTTGGTGTCTGAGGCTGAGAGGATTCCACATCCCCCAGCAGAGAACCAGTCCGCAGGGGACTGTATATTCCTTGGCCTAAGAAGCCTGGAGGCCCTGCCACAACAGAAGGGACCAGTAAAGCTGTACAAGGCTGGGAGCAGAAAGGAACCCACGTCGCAGGCCATACAGGCGAGAATACACAGAAAGCTTGGAAACGTGGGCTGTTACCCTATCAGGAGGAGATAGCCAGAAGGAGCGCAGAAAGCACGGTAGGCCTACACCCTTACCCTGACCAGGGCCAATTTCCCCGTTGCTCTCAGACATCCAGGTCCCCCTCCTAGCCAGGACTGTTTATGGGTCAATTTACCTGTTCTAGTAAAGACCCTGGACTGCAACCTGTTGTCTGTGTGCTCCTTGCTTCTCCAGCACTATCAGCACTGGGACTCTCACCACCATCACTCCCACCATCCACTATACTGCCCTGGGGCCGCACTCTTCCCGTGGGGAGTCACACTACCCTAGCTGCACACCTCATCAGCCCCAGCGGTCGGCATGCAGCGGCGGTTCCTAATAACCGCAATCCACGGGTGGCGTAGTCGGACATAATCAATAGCACATAACGGACTACCACTGGCCTGACCACCCTGAGCCATGGAACCGGGTTGCCACTACTACTCCCATCGTTCCCAGACTGCCCGGATCCGAGTGCCCCACGGCCCAAGGGGCGAGTCAGCTTTGGCGTAGTCAGCAGGATTTCATGCCCGCAACCACCGGGTACTGCGTGCCTGAAAAAGACTTTTGTAACTTACCTGTGGCGAAGTTTCCCGCCGTCCGGAGTCGTTTCCCGCCATCCGGAGCCGATTCCCGCCATCAGACGCCATCTTGGACTGTTTCCCGCCGTCTTCTGCCGTCTTCCCGCCATCCGCAGCTGTTTCTCGCCATCGGACGCCATCTTCAGGACGCCGCGCGGGAAGAAGAGGGGCGTGGACTTCAAAACTGCGCGAGATCCGAAGCTCCGCCCCACGCACCGACGCTGCGCAAGGTCCTGGAAGGGAGAGAGAGCGACGCTGATGTCATCAGGACGCGACGGAAGGTCCTCGTCCAGAGCAGCAGCAGCGGAGCCGCGGCCTACAGAAGAGGATCGTCGGAAGGTAGGCCACGCTTAACTAGGGGGGAGGAAGATGTCGGACACAGAGGCGCCCACTACCACCAACGCAGCTGCAGCAGCGGTGATGCCCTTTTCCCTGCCCTACATCCCTGGAGCGGCCTGGCTGCCCAAATACTCAGGGGAGCCCCATGCCCTAACTGACTTCAAGGAAAGGCTATACAGTTTGTTCCACGTTTACCCCCTGACAGAGGAACAGAAGGTCAGCATATTGACAGGGCAGTTAACTGGCGCAGCCCAAAGGGAGGTAAAATCATGGCCCACTGAGGATAAAAGGACTGTGAAGGGTATTCTGGCCCGGCTGCGGGGTACCTTTGACACACGTACCTCCGCTGAGATTAAAATGAGGTTCTATGGATGTAAGCAGCGGGCACAGGACAGCATCAGAGACTATGACCTAAATCTGCAGGAAGCCTTGAGGGCTATTCAACAAACTGACCCTGGCAGTGTGCAGGAAACGGATAAGCTGCTAACAGAACAATTCATAGAAGGTCTGCTGTCTAGCGCCCACAGGGCCCAACTGCGTCTCATGTTCTTTCAGAACCCCGACCTAACCTTTGCCCAATTTAAGGACAGGGCCATAAGGGTGCTCCGTGAATCTGCAACCAGTGGCGCTATAAACCCCCGGCGCCCTGCTCTCACCAACCACCAGGAGGCGGCGCCCTCCTCTATGGATCCCGTGGGGGCTGATGCACAGGCCCTGAACCAAGCCCCGTCGAAAGACCTGCACCACCAAGTCCAGGAGCTGACCAGGAGCGTCGTGGCGTTGACCAGGACCGTCCAGGCGTTGCAAGTGGACCCGTCAAGACCCATCGAGCTGGCTTCAAGTCCGGAGGATGTCCCGTGGCGTCGACAGAGGAGGATCCCGTCGTTCCGAGGGAGGCCCACAGACCGCTACGCAGAGGATGGACAGCCCATTTGCCGTCGATGCAACCAGCCCGGACACATTTCCAGGTACTGTAATTTAAAAGGGTCCAACCTGGGGCAAAGGGCCAACCCCCAGGCATAAGATCACCAGGCCCTTACAATTGGCGTAATAAGTACGTTGCAGGGCGCCCGGTTTTACCCGTGGTGCTGGACGGTATCCCCATGAGCGCCTTGCTGGATAATAGGTCACAAGTAACCACTATGTAGCGCTGGCGTCCCTGCCCTCTGCTAGGCAGGGACGCTGCTCCCCTCACCGCTCTGCTCCGTGCCCGGCGTCCTCTCCCCGCTCTGCTGTCAGCGCGCGCTCCTTCCCGGCGTCCTCCTCCCGCTCTGCTCTCAGCGCGCACTCCTTCCCGGCCCCTGTGCTTAGGGCGCGCGCGCGCGCGCTTCCCTCCTCTTAAAGGGGCCGCGCGCGCCGTCCTAAGGAGTCCCCGGCCAATGGCCGGAGGACTTCATCATATATAAGGCACCTCCTCCAAAATGGAGGTGCCCGAGCAATGTTGTTTGCACCTGTGTCTCACCTGTGCTTCAGCCCTCAGGTCCCGTTGCCAGTTACCTGCCAGTTACCTGCCAGTTTCCTGCCAGTTTCCTGCTAGTTACCTGCCTGATTCCTGCCTGAATACTTGTTACCTGTCTGCCAGCCTGAGGTCCGACGGTCTGCCTTACTACTCCTGTCAGTCTGTCTAAAGGACCAGCCTGCCCGCTCACCTGGGAGCGCATATCAGCTACCTGCCTGCTTGCCTGAGGTCCGACGGTCTGCCTTACTACTCCGGTCAGTCTGTCTATGGACCAGCTTGCCCGCTCACCTGGGAGCGCTTCTCCGTTATCTGCCTGCTTGCCAGCCCGGAGGCTCCGTTGTCACGTGCTGTGACCACCAGCTATCTCAGAGACTCTTGCCCGCTCACCTGGGAGCGCATCTCCGTTACCTGCCTGCTTGCCAGCCCGGAGGTCCCGTTGTCACGTGCGGTGACCACCAGCTATTCCAGAGACTCTTGCCCGCTCACCTGGGAGCGCTTCTCCGTTACCTACCTGCCTGCCAGCCCGGAGGTTCCGCCGTCACGTGCCGTGACCACCTGCTATTCCAGAGACTCTCGCTTGCTCACCTGGGAGCACACATCTACCATCTGCCTGCTAGCCTACCCGGAGGCTCTGCCATCACAGGTCGTACCTACCCCTTACCCAGAGACTGCCCTGATCACTTGCCGTAACTCCCTGTCCGTTCACCCAGAGACTGCCACCCGCTCCCTTACAAGGGCCGCCCCCTTGTATAGTAGCTCAGAGGTTCCGCCTCCCGGACCCGTTACAGTTTGCTCGGGCCATGGAACCCGGTGGCACCCAAGCTCCCTCGCTCTCGGACCTCTGTCTTGAACTGTCCCGTCAGAGGTCCCAACAGGAGGCCATCCTGGGTCACCTGCGGAATGTTAATACTCGCCTGAACACTCTGTCTGATCCACCAACAACCTCCGCCAGTGCCATATCTTGCAATCCGGCAGCTCCGCTGCCCACTAATACTATGGTATCCTACCCCGGACCCCGGCTTTCTGCACCTCCTCGCTTCGGAGGCGACCCCGTCCAGGCTCGGGGCTTCATAAATCAGTGCACCCTGCACTTTGAACTTTTGTCCCATCAGTTTAATTCCGACCGGGCCAAAATTGCCTTTATTATGTCCCATCTCACCGGGGAGGCCCTGGCCTGGCTAAATCCTCTATCGGAGAGAGGAGACCCCCTGGTGTCCAACTTGCCTGCTTTTCTCTCGGCTTTCCGGAAAGTCTTCGACGAACCCGGACGGAAGACCTCATCCGCATCCTCTCTGCTACGCCTCCGTCAGGAGGGTCTCACCGTGGGCCAATATGCCATACGGTTCCGCACCCTTGCCTCGGAGCTGGCCTGGGATAACGACGCTCTGGTATCCGTCTTCTGGGAGGGTCTGTCCGGTCGTATTAAAGATGAACTTGCTGGTCGGGACATTCCTACCTCTCTCGATGATCTAATAACCCTTGCCACCCGGATTGACCTACGGTTCCAGGAGCGTGCCAAAGAGGTCACCCGTGAGAGAAGGATTCCACGTTTAGCTCCTACTTTCCAGAAACCCGTCATTCCCTCCATCTCTCCCCAGGTACACTCTCCTGAGCCTATGCAGGTCGACCAGACCAAGATGGTCAAAACCCGTCAGGACTCACGCCGTGCCGAGGGGAGCTGCTTCTACTGTGGCAGTAAGGAGCACCGGATCCGTGCCTGCCCGGAGAGGTCGGGAAACGCCTGTGTCTAGGTTCGCTCAGAGAGGTCCACCTAGACAAGAATAAATCCTCTCCATCCCTGCTGTTGTCAGTTTCGATCATCTACGGGGAGAACCGTTATTTCGAACTAGCCCAACTTGACTCTGGAGCAGCCGGGAACCTTATTTCACAGTCCCTGGTTGAGAAATACCGCATCCCCACCAAACCTCTGGCTGTACCCTTGTCTGTCGCTGCCGTGGATGGGGGCCTCTTACCTCGCCCCATTCAACTCATCACCGAATCCATTACCCTGCAGGTGGGAATGCTGCATTCTGAAAGTATCTCCTTTCATGTTCTGCCTGGACTCTCTCACGCCCTCTTGCTAGGTCTGCCCTGGCTCCAGAGACATGCACCCGTGCTAGACTGGCAAACCGGAGAGGTCCTTCGCTGGGGACAAGACTGTCATAAAACCTGCCTGGTTCCCGTCCATCCCGTCCGTCCCTCTCCTACCCCAGCTAATCTACCTGGACTTCCGATTCCTTATTGGTCTTATGCAGATGTCTTTAATAAAAAGGAGGCAGAGACATTACCACCACATAGACCATACGACTGTCCCATCGATCTGCTACCCGGTACTACTCCTCCCCGTGGGCGTATCTATCCTTTATCCGCTGCTGAGACCCGGTCAATGTCCGAATATATTGAGGAGAATCTGGCCAGAGGATTCATCCGGAAATCTACCTCCCCGGCGGGAGCAGGCTTCTTTTTCGTCAAAAAGAAGGACGGCTCTCTCCGTCCCTGTATAGACTATAGAGGCCTAAACCTGATCACGGTGAAGAATAAGTACCCCCTTCCGCTCATTCCAGAATTATTTGATCGCCTGAGGGGGGCTAGGATCTTCACCAAACTGGACCTTCGTGGGGCGTACAACCTGGTTCGTATTCGTCAGGGGGATGAATGGAAGACGGCATTCAACACCCGGGACGGCCACTATGAATACCTGGTAATGCCCTTTGGTCTCTGTAACGCTCCTGCCGTCTTTCAAGAGTTGGTCAATGACATCTTCCGGGACCTTCTCTACTCCTGCGTAGTGGTGTACCTGGACGACATCTTGGTCTTCTCTCCGGATCTCCAGACTCACCGGAGGGACGTTCGTCAGGTCCTGCTCAGGCTAAGGCAGAACCATCTCTACGCTAAATTTGAGAAGTGCCTCTTTGAGCAGACCTCGCTTCCGTTTCTGGGCTACATTATCTCTCAGACCGGCCTACAAATGGATCCTGAGAAACTGTCTGCCATCGAGAAATGGCCCCGACCGGAGGGGTTGAAGGCCATTCAGCGATTCCTGGGCTTCGCCAACTACTACCGCCTCTTCATACCACACTTCTCTTCCCGGACGGCCCCAATTTCTGCGCTCACCCGTAAAGGTACTAATCCCAAAGAGTGGCCACCCGAAGCAGAGGAGGCCTTTCTTTCCCTTAAACAGGCCTTCTCTTCCGCCCCGGTGCTGCATCGCCCAGATGGCAACAAACAGTTCTTCCTGGAAGTTGACGCCTCCTCCTCTGGAGCCGGAGCGGTACTTACTCAAAAATCATCTTCCGGGAGGATGGTAACTTGTGGCTTCTTCTCTAAACTCTTCTCCTCCTCTGAGCGCAACTATTCCATAGGAGACCGAGAGTTATTGGCCATCAAACTGGCATTGGAGGAGTGGCGTTACCTGCTCGAGGGGGCTCTTCACCCGGTAATAATTTACACTGACCACAAGAACTTGGCTTACCTCCAGCATGCCCAGAGACTTAACCCGCGCCAAGCCCGGTGGTCCTTGTTTTTTGCTCGTTTTGATTTTGTCCTTCATTTTCGCCCGGCTGACAAAAACGTCAAGGCGGACGCCTTGTCTCGGTCCTTTCTGGTGTCTGATCTCGAGGAGGATCCGAAACATATCATCGATCCCGCCAGAGTAATGCAGGTGGCTCCCGTGAGTCTAAATCGTCTTCCTCCTGGTAAGACGTTCGTACCAGTACCTGATCGGGAGAAGATCCTACACTGGGGTCATTCTTCTAAACTAGCTGGCCACGCCGGTCAGAAAAAGACCCTCCAGCTTATTACCCGGCACTACTGGTGGCCTAACCTGCACAAGGATGTAATAGACTTTGTTTCTGCCTGTGTGTCCTGCGCCCGCAACAAAGTTCCGAGACACCTGCCGGCCGGCCGCCTCCTACCTCTGCCAGTACCTGCTGCCCCCTGGCAGCATATAGCGATGGACTTCATTACTGATCTACCCGTCTCTGCCGGTTGTACGGTCATTTGGGTGGTCGCTGACCGCTTCTCCAAGATGGCTCACTTCATTCCACTGCCAGGTCTTCCGTCTGTACCCGAGCTGGCTAAAGACTTTATCCGCCACATCTTCCGTCTTCATGGCCTGCCCCGTCACATCGTGTCGGATCGTGGGGTACAGTTCACTTCCCGTTTCTGGAGAGCCACTTGTAAATTGCTGGACGTCACCCTGGACTTCTCCTCCGCTTACCACCCACAGTCTAATGGTCAAGTGGAGCGGATCAATCAGAACCTGACCAGTTACCTTCGGCACTTCGTTAATGTCCACCATTCTGACTGGGTGGATCTCCTGCCATGGGCCGAATTCTCGTACAACAATCACGAGAGCGAGTCTTCCTCCAAATCCCCGTTTTTTGTAGTCTACGGTCAGCATCCTCGGATCCCGTTTCCCGTCTCCACCTCGGCGGACAATCCGGCTGCGGAATCTCTTGTTAACAAATTTTCCTCCATATGGGAGAGTACCCGGTCCGCACTCCTTCTGTCATCCGAGCGTATGAAAAGACACGCTGACAAAAAACGTCTGGACCCTCCTCAATTCCGCCCTGGGGATAAAGTCTGGCTCTCGTCCAAATATGTCCGGCTCAAGATCCCTTCCTATAAGTTAGGGCCTCGGTTCATCGGCCCACTGGAGGTCATCAGTCAGATCAACCCGGTGGCCTATAAATTGAAACTCCCGGCCAACTTACGGATCCCTAACTCCTTCCATGTGTCTCTCCTCAAACCTGTGGTGCTTAACTCTTTTTCCAAGTCTACAGGTACGCCTCCTGCTCCGGTTTCTGCTGAGGACGAGTTTGAGGTAGAGAACATTCTTGCCACCAAAAGGGTAAGAGGAAAGACCTTTTTTCTGGTAGATTGGAAGGGGTTTGGTCCTGAGGAGAGAACGTGGGAGCCCCGGGAGAACATCCATGCCCCTCTCATCCTAGCTAAATTTCTGTCTGGCCTAAAAAAGGGGGGGCCTAAAGGGGGGGGTACTGTAGCGCTGGCGTCCCTGCCCTCTGCTAGGCAGGGACGCTGCTCCCCTCACCGCTCTGCTCCGTGCCCGGCGTCCTCTCCCCGCTCTGCTGTCAGCGCGCGCTCCTTCCCGGCGTCCTCCTCCCGCTCTGCTCTCAGCGCGCGCTCCTTCCCGGCCCCTGTGCTTAGGGCGCGCGCGCTTCCCTCCTCTTAAAGGGGCCGCGCGCGCCGTCCTAAGGAGTCCCCGGCCAATGGCCGGAGGACTTCATCATATATAAGGCACCTCCTCCAAAATGGAGGTGCCCGAGCAATGTTGTTTGCACCTGTGTCTCACCTGTGCTTCAGCCCTCAGGTCCCGTTGCCAGTTACCTGCCAGTTACCTGCCAGTTTCCTGCCAGTTTCCTGCTAGTTACCTGCCTGATTCCTGCCTGAATACTTGTTACCTGTCTGCCAGCCTGAGGTCCGACGGTCTGCCTTACTACTCCTGTCAGTCTGTCTAAAGGACCAGCCTGCCCGCTCACCTGGGAGCGCATATCAGCTACCTGCCTGCTTGCCTGAGGTCCGACGGTCTGCCTTACTACTCCGGTCAGTCTGTCTATGGACCAGCTTGCCCGCTCACCTGGGAGCGCTTCTCCGTTATCTGCCTGCTTGCCAGCCCGGAGGCTCCGTTGTCACGTGCTGTGACCACCAGCTATCTCAGAGACTCTTGCCCGCTCACCTGGGAGCGCATCTCCGTTACCTGCCTGCTTGCCAGCCCGGAGGTCCCGTTGTCACGTGCGGTGACCACCGGCTATTCCAGAGACTCTTGCCTGCTCACCTGGGAGCGCTTCTCCGTTACCTACCTGCCTGCCAGCCCGGAGGTTCCGCCGTCACGTGCCGTGACCACCTGCTATTCCAGAGACTCTCGCTTGCTCACCTGGGAGCACACATCTACCATCTGCCTGCTAGCCTACCCGGAGGCTCTGCCATCACAGGTCGTACCTACCCCTTACCCAGAGACTGCCCTGATCACTTGCCGTAACTCCCTGTCCGTTCACCCAGAGACTGCCACCCGCTCCCTTACAAGGGCCGCCCCCTTGTATAGTAGCTCAGAGGTTCCGCCTCCCGGACCCGTTACACACTATCCCTTATGTACTTTTTAAGCAGTATTGGACTGATGCTGATATCACACGGTATCCAGACAATAACTTGAGCATCATCGCCAGTAATGGCTTACCCGTGCCGCAGATGGGGTTCAAGGAGATGACCATTAAAATTGGTAAAGTTGAACTGCCGGCACAGGGGGTGATTATTGTGGACATTGACCGTCGTGAAAGTCACCCTAAAATAACTGTGGGTACTAACGTAATTGAAAATTGTCTTTCAGAGGTAATTGTAATTCTACAACAGGTGGCGGTGAATGCTAGTTCCAGCCAACAGAGAGTCCTCAACAAGGAGATAAAAGCCCTGATGAGACGGCAGCAGGTAGAACTGTCTGGTGGTGAGATCGGTAGCGTAAGACTGAGTGACCCATTCCCCATTTCCATGCCTCCCAAAAGTGAAATGATGATCTGGTGTCGGACTGCAATCGGGTTGAGTGGTAGAGACTACCAAGCCATGGTAGAACCCGTGTACTCAGACAGCAGGCCCACCATTTTGACAGCCCGGGAGGTGGTTGATGTCCGTCATGGGAGGGTGCCCGTCCGCATCCTCAACATTGGGGAGAGGGAAGTACACTTACCCAGGTACGCTACACTCGCCAAACTGTTTGTTGTCGAACACAAAGCTATCAGGGCCGTGGAACCCTTGCCTCCATCTCCTCAGGCGGAGGGTAATGGCTCCCAGAAACAAAAGGAGGACTGGTGCCAGAAACTCCATGTGGGTGCTGACTCCACTCCCCTGCACCAAAAACAAGGAGTCTACCGGGTGGTACAGGAGTACGAGAGAGTCTTTAGTAAGCACCCGCTAGACTTCGGCAGAGTAAAAGGGATAGAACACCACATCCCCACAGGGAGCCACCCACCAATAAAAGAGAGGCACAGACCTGTACCCCCTGCACATTATCAGAACGCAAAGGGCATGCTAAGAGAGATGAAAGAAGCTGGGGTTATTAGAGACAGCTGTAGCCCCTGGGCAGCCCCCTTGGTTCTGGTCAAAAAGAAAGACGGCACCATGAGAATGTGCGTGGACTATAGACAAATCAACCGTATCACCCACAAAGATGCATATCCGCTGCCTAGAATAGAGGAGTCTTTAGCCGCACTAAAATCTGCTAACTTCTTTTCTACTTTGGACCTTACTAGCGGGTACTGGCAGGTTCCTGTGGCAGAGGCTGACAAGGAGAAGACTGCCTTCACCACCCCGATGGGACTGAGTGAGTTCAACTGTATGCCCTTCGGGCTCTGCAACGCACCAGGGACCTTCCAGAGGCTGATGGAATGATGTCTAGGGCACCGAAACTTCGAGACGGTCCTCCTTTACCTGGACGACGTGATCGTCTATTCGAAGACCTACGAGGACCACCTAAAGCACCTGGCCGAGGTGTTCGAAGCCCTGGCAGGCTATGGCCTGAAGGTGAAACCATCGAAGTGTCACCTGCTGAAACCAAAGGACCAGTACCTAGGGCACGTGGTAAGCGCGGAAGGAGTGGCCCCCGACCCTGACAAGGTCACGGCAATCAAGAGCTGGCCAAGCCCCTCGAACATCAAAGAGGTGAGACAGTTTCTCGGGTTGGTAGGCTACTACCGAAGGTTCATCCCCGGGTTCACTAAGATGGCAGCTCCTATGCAGGACCTCCTGATCGGACAGTCTAAGTCCAGGAGCCAAAAGCCGCCCTTCAAGTGGGATAAACCGGAAGAGGAGTCCTTCCGCCAGCTAAAGATGGCCCTCACAGGGGACGAGATCCTGGCCTACCCTGATTATGGCCAGCCTTTCATTCTCCACACAGATGCCAGTAATGTGGGACTGGGAGCCGTACTGTCCCAAAACCAACAGGGCAGAGAAAGGGTGATCGCGTACGCCAGCCGGAAGCTGAGACCCACCAAGAGGAACCCGGAGAATTACAGCTCCTTCAAGCTAGAATTCTTGGCGGTGGTGTGGGCCGTGACGGAACGCTTCAAGCATTACCTGGCCTCCGCAAAGTTCACCGTGTACACGGACAACAACCCGTTGACACACCTGGACAATGCAAGACTGGGTGCCCTAGAACAGCGGTGGATGGCCCGTCTCTCCAACTATGACTGATCAAGTACCGGGCCGGCAAAACCAATGCCAACGCTGACGCCCTATCGAGGATGCCTCACTTATCTGAAGGTGACGAAGACCCAGAAGAGCTGGAGGAGGTAGAACTCCCCGCGTTTCACCGGTATGGAGCTGCTCAATACTCCCACCGCGTGAAGGAGGAGGATCTAACAACCGTGATGATAAATCCCCTACCTCAACACAGCTGGGCCGAGACCCAAGATAGTGACCCTGCCATCCGCCTAGTGAAAGATCTGCTGACCCAGGAAGATGCCCGCATAGATCCGGATGCTCCAGAGGAAGCCAAGCAGCTATGGAAAGAGAAGAGCAAGCTGTTCCTCTACGAAGGCAAGTTGTGCAGAAGGATTGTCAACCACCGGACGCACGAGCTGACCTGGCAAGTCGTGGTCCCAAGGCGGGATGCAGCTATGGTCCTGGGGGCTTACCATGACAGAGCGGGACACATCGGTTCGGTTGGAAGAAACTGGAGTTCCTACTAAGAGGAAGGTTCTTTTGGGTCGGCATGAGAGGAGCTGTAGAAAAATGGTGCAGAGACTGTGGCCCTTGTCACCTAAGGAGGAAGGACCGCACCAGCCAGAAGACACCCTTGAGGCCCATCGTCACCACGCAGCCTCTTGAGCTGGTAGCTCTGGACCATGTCAAATTGGCTCCCAGCCGGTCAGGATACATCTATGCCCTGACAATCGTGGACCACTATTCCCGTTTTCTAGTGGTGGTCCCAGTAAAAGACTTGACAGCCCAAACAGCGGCCAGAGCCTTCCAGCAATATTTCTGCCGTCCACACGGGTATCCGGAACAGGTCCTGACAGACCAGGGTCCAGCGTTCGAGGCTGAAATCTTCCAGGAGTTCGGCAACCTCTATGGCTGTAAGAAGATTCGGACAACGCCTTACCACCCACAAACCAACGGGATGTGTGAGAAGATGAACAATATAGTCATTGATCTCCTGAAGACGTTGCCCCTGGAGGAGCGCAGCCTGTGGCCAGAAAAACTGCCGGACCTGATAGACTTATACAATCATATCCCGGTGAATGCTACCAACTGCACCCCGGCTTACCTGATGCGACCCAGACCGGGTAAGCTGCCTATAGACCTGGAGATGGGAGTCCTAACGCCTGAGGACACCTCCCCGGATGCGGACTGGGATACGGAAAGGCAACTGCAGTACAAGAAGGTGCAGTAGACTGTGGAGAAGAGCCTGGCCCAGGTGAGAGAGAGGCAAGAAAAACTCTTCAACCAACACGCCCCTGCTGGTCCCCTAGAACCTGGTGAGCAAGTCCTAAAGCGAAAAAGAAGGCTTCACAAGTTGGACGGCAGCAGGTAGAACTGTCTGGTGGTGAGATCGGTAGCGTAAGACTGAGTGACCCATTCCCCATTTCCATGCCTCCCAAAAGTGAAATGATGATCTGGTGTCGGACTGCAATCGGGTTGAGAGGTAGAGACTACCAAGCCATGGTAGAACCCGTGTACTCAGACAGCAGGCCCACCATTTTGACAGCCCGGGGGGTGGTTGATGTCCGTCATGGGAGGGTGCCCGTCCGCATCCTCAACATTGGGGAGAGGGAAGTACACTTACCCAGGTACGCTACACTCGCCAAACTGTTTGTTGTCGAACACAAAGCTATCAGGGCCGTGGAACCCTTGCCTCCATCTCCTCAGGCGGAGGGTAATGGCTCCCAGAAACAAAAGGAGGACTGGTGCCAGAAACTCCATGTGGGTGCTGACTCCACTCCCCTGCACCAAAAACAAGGAGTCTACCGGGTGGTACAGGAGTACGAGAGAGTCTTTAGTAAGCACCCGCTAGACTTCGGCAGAGTAAAAGGGATAGAACACCACATCCCCACAGGGAGCCACCCACCAATAAAAGAGAGGCACAGACCTGTACCCCCTGCACATTATCAGAACGCAAAGGGCATGCTAAGAGAGATAAAAGAAGCTGGGGTTATTAGAGACAGCTGTAGCCCCTGGGCAGCCCCCTTGGTTCTGGTCAAAAAGAAAGACGGCACCATGAGAATGTGCGTGGACTATAGACAAATCAACCGTATCACCCACAAAGACGCATATCCGCTGCCTAGAATAGAGGAGTCTTTAGCTGCACTAAAATCTGCTAACTTCTTTTCTACTTTGGACCTTACTAGCGGGTACTGGCAGGTTCCTGTGGCAGAGGCTGACAAGGAGAAGACTGCCTTCACCACCCCGATGGGACTGAGTGAGTTCAACTGTATGCCCTTCGGGCTCTGCAACGCACCAGGGACCTTCCAGAGGCTGATGGAATGATGTCTAGGGCACCGAAACTTCGAGACGGTCCTCCTTTACCTGGACGACGTGATCGTCTATTCGAAGACCTACGAGGACCACCTAAAGCACCTGGCCGAGGTGTTCGAAGCCCTGGCAGGCTATGGCCTGAAGGTGAAACCATCGAAGTGTCACCTGCTGAAACCAAAGGACCAGTACCTAGGGCACGTGGTAAGCGCGGAAGGAGTGGCCCCCGACCCTGACAAGGTCACGGCAATCAAGAGCTGGCCAAGCCCCTCGAACATCAAAGAGGTGAGACAGTTTCTCGGGTTGGTAGGCTACTACCGAAGGTTCATCCCCGGGTTCACTAAGATGGCAGCTCCTATGCAGGACCTCCTGATCGGACAGTCTAAGTCCAGGAGCCAAAAGCCGCCCTTCAAGTGGGATAAACCGGAAGAGGAGTCCTTCCGCCAGCTAAAGATGGCCCTCACAGGGGACGAGATCCTGGCCTACCCTGATTATGGCCAGCCTTTCATTCTCCACACAGATGCCAGTAATGTGGGACTGGGAGCCGTACTGTCCCAAAACCAACAGGGCAGAGAAAGGGTGATCGCGTACGCCAGCCGGAAGCTGAGACCCACCAAGAGGAACCCGGAGAATTACAGCTCCTTCAAGCTAGAATTCTTGGCGGTGGTGTGGGCCGTGACGGAACGCTTCAAGCATTACCTGGCCTCCGCAAAGTTCACCGTGTACACGGACAACAACCCGTTGACACACCTGGACAATGCAAGACTGGGTGCCCTAGAACAGCGGTGGATGGCCCGTCTCTCCAACTATGACTGATCAAGTACCGGGCCGGCAAAACCAATGCCAACGCTGACGCCCTATCGAGGATGCCTCACTTATCTGAAGGTGACGAAGACCCAGAAGAGCTGGAGGAGGTAGAACTCCCCGCGTTTCACCGGTATGGAGCTGCTCAATACTCCCACCGCGTGAAGGAGGAGGATCTAACAACCGTGATGATAAATCCCCTACCTCAACACAGCTGGGCCGAGACCCAAGATAGTGACCCTGCCATCCGCCTGGTGAAAGATCTGCTGACCCAGGAAGATGCCCGCATAGATCCGGATGCTCCAGAGGAAGCCAAGCAGCTATGGAAAGAGAAGAGCAAGCTGTTCCTCTACGAAGGCAAGTTGTGCAGAAGGATTGTCAACCACCGGACGCACGAGCTGACCTGGCAAGTCGTGGTCCCAAGGCGGGATGCAGCTATGGTCCTGGGGGCTTACCATGACAGAGCGGGACACATCGGTTCGGTTGGAAGAAACTGGAGTTCCTACTAAGAGGAAGGTTCTTTTGGGTCGGCATGAGAGGAGCTGTAGAAAAATGGTGCAGAGACTGTGGCCCTTGTCACCTAAGGAGGAAGGACCGCACCAGCCAGAAGACACCCTTGAGGCCCATCGTCACCACGCAGCCTCTTGAGCTGGTAGCTCTGGACCATGTCAAATTGGCTCCCAGCCGGTCAGGATACATCTATGCCCTGACAATCGTGGACCACTATTCCCGTTTTCTAGTGGTGGTCCCAGTAAAAGACTTGACAGCCCAAACAGCGGCCAGAGCCTTCCAGCAATATTTCTGCCGTCCACACGGGTATCCGGAACAGGTCCTGACAGACCAGGGTCCAGCGTTCGAGGCTGAAATCTTCCAGGAGTTCGGCAACCTCTATGGCTGTAAGAAGATTCGGACAACGCCTTACCACCCACAAACCAACGGGATGTGTGAGAAGATGAACAATATAGTCATTGATCTCCTGAAGACGTTGCCCCTGGAGGAGCGCAGCCTGTGGCCAGAAAAACTGCCGGACCTGATAGACTTATACAATCATATCCCGGTGAATGCTACCAACTGCACCCCGGCTTACCTGATGCGACCCAGACTGGGTAAGCTGCCTATAGACCTGGAGATGGGAGTCCTAACGCCTGAGGACACCTCCCCGGATGCGGACTGGGATACGGAAAGGCAACTGCAGTACAAGAAGGTGCAGTAGACTGTGGAGAAGAGCCTGGCCCAGGTGAGAGAGAGGCAAGAAAAACTCTTCAACCAACACGCCCCTGCTGGTCCCCTAGAACCTGGTGAGCAAGTCCTAAAGCGAAAAAGAAGGCTTCACAAGTTGGACGACCAGTGGGAAAGGGAACCCTACACCGTACTGCAGTCTGATCACGACAACCCGAAGGTGTGCGTGATCACCAAGGACGGAGGAGAAACCACTAGTACCGTCTCCAGAGACCATCTCAAAAGATGCCCCGAGCAACTCCGTAGTGCAGAAGAGGATCAGAGTGACCTTGAACCCGCAGAGGACAAGGAAGAAATGATCAGCACCGTTCTCGGAGAGTTCCCTCAGTCCTGGACTCGCATAAATGATGCCATAGTGGTACCCGTCCTGCATTTCCTGCAACCGGCACAGCAACAACCAACACCAGAGCTGGAAGGTGAAGAGGAGCAAGCGGTTCCAGAGGCAGAAGAGCCTGTACCAGCAGCCCAGGAGAGTCAACCCTCTGCTGACAGTGAGCCTGCCATGCCTGCGGTAAGCCAAAGGACCCGCAGACAGCTGCCTTCCCTACCTGTACACCCAGCTGGTAGCTGTACCCCTAACGCTAGTGGGGAAAGCCAGGTTGGTCCACCACCAGACAGTGGGCTACGTAGGTCAACCAGGAGCACAAAGGGGCTGATACCCGCTCGCTGGAGAATATAGAGCGCACTAAAATTGTAAATAACCTTGTTGCCAAATGTTGAATTGTTTGCAAAGTTACATGCATGTGTTATGTTCTGCTACCAAAGCTAAGGAAAGAGAGGAGATCTGTCCCTACTATAGGACTCAGCTGAATCCCTACGATGTAACAGGGAACCTGATCCTGCGATCAGACCTGCTAAAGTCCTAATCTAGTCTGTACGGAGACCTATAGATGTGGGGAGGGAATCCCTACAAGTACTAAGGACTGGGAGGAATATGGGACACCTCCTAACAGAAATAGTAGCAGACAGACGAACAAACAAAATAGATAGAACATAGAGGTCCGTAGACCAAGCAAACTAACAGAGTTAGATACAGAGCACAGGCTAGCTAGAAAGTAGATATACAATGAAGTCCAGCAAAGCCAGAAGGGCGGAGCAGGATTAAATAGGCCAACAAGGTCATGTGACCAGCAAAGGAAAAAAAACCTAACAGCAAGGTTCTAACAGTACCCCCCCTTCTAAGAGGATCCTCCGGATCCCCTAGGACCAGGCTTATCAGGAAATCTCCTGTGAAACGCTCTGATAAGTCTGGACGCGGAAACATCATCTGACCTCACCCAAGAGTTATCCTCGGGTCCGAAACCTTTCCAGGCCACAAGATACTGCAAACTACCTCTATACCGTCTAGAGTCAAGGATGCGAGAAATTTCATATTCCCCGTCCTCCACCACCGGAGGAACAGAGGCAGAGGCGTCACCATCCGACACAACAGCTTTTTTTAACAGAGAGACATGAAAGACCGGATTAATTCTCCAGGAGGTAGGAACCTCCAACCTAACAGCAGATTGGTTGACAACCTGAAGCACCTTAAAGGGCCCTACAAACTTGGGACCCAATTTCTTAGAAGGAATCCTCAACCGCAGATTCCTAGAGGACAACCAAACCATGTCACCAATAGCGAACAAAACCTCCTGTCGTTTCCTATCAAAGTAGTCTTTAGATTTTCTGTTGGCCTCCTGAAGATTACCACGCACATCCGTCCAAACTCTTTCCAAATCACCGGAAAAATTCTCCTCCTCAGGCACGGCAGATCCCAACTTGGAGAACGACCCAAACGACGGATGTCTCCCAGAACAACAAAAAAAAGGCGAACAACCAGCAGAAGAAGATGTATGATTGTTCAGAGCAAATTCGGCAAGTGGCAGAAACTCAGACCACCCCTCTTGATTGTCTGCCACAAAACAAAGCAAGAACTGCTCAACATCCTGGTTTTTCCTTTCTGTCTGGCCATTAGATTCAGGATGATATCCGGACGAAAACGACAAATGAATTCCCAACCTGTCACAAAAGGCACGCCAAAAACGAGCCACGAACTGAGGACCCCTATCAGAAACAATGTCAGTAGGAACGCCATGAAGTCTGACAATTTCCTTGACAAAGGCCTTAGCGAGAGTTTTAGCGCAGGGCAGTTTGACGAAGGGAACCAAGTGACACATCTTGCTAAAACGGTTCACGACCACCCAGATGACAGTAAAACCCTCAGAGGGGGGAAGGTCAGTTATAAAGTCCATAGCCAAATGTGTCCAAGGAGCACTGGGGACCTCCAAAGGACAAAGCAACCCCGCAGCAGGAGTATGTGAGGACTTAGATCTAGCACATATAGTACATTGGCGCACCCACTTAATGACTTCCTTCTGCCATCCAGGCCACCAAAAACTGCGACCCACCAGTCTCTTGGTCTCAGAGATTCCGGGATGACCTGCCAACCGAGATTCGTGACACTCAACAAACAAATCTCTCCTAAAGGTCCCAGGCACAAACAACCTCCCATGAGGAGTGTTAGATGGGGCATTCTCCTGAGCTTTAAGAATCTCATCTTCCAAAACGGAGTCTAAAGCAGCTATCACAACACCTTCTTGTAAAATGTTTTCCTCTTTCTCAGCACCGACTATGGGAGAAAAACTGCGAGACAAGGCATCCGCCTTAACATTCTTAGTACCAGGGATGTAAGTAACGGAGAAATTAAACCGCGAGAAAAACAGTGCCCACCTAGCCTGACGGGCATTTAGGCGCTTGGCAGCATCAAGATATATCAGATTTTTATGATCCGTAAGAACCTGAACGGGAAATTCCGCACCTTCCAAGAAGTGGCGCCAGTGTTCAAATGCGAGTTTAATAGCCAATAATTCCCGATTACCAATATCGTAATTCAGTTCAGTCTCCGAAAAATTTTTTGAAAAAAAGGCACAGGGATGTAATCCATCCCCGTTATCCTGAGACAATACTGCGCCAACCCCCACAGAGGAAGCATCAACCTCAACCAAAAACGGCCTAGTAACATCAGGCTGCATAAGGATGGGAGCAGAGGTGAACCTCTCCTTGAGATACACAAAAGCTTCAATGGCCTCAGAAGACCACTGAACCGCATCAGCACCTTTCCTGGTGAGATCAGTCAGAGGTTTGACAATACTAGAAAAATTTTTTATGAATTTTCTGTAGTAATTGGCGAAACCCAAAAACCTCTGTATCGATTTCAAACCAATAGGCCTAGGCCATTCCTGCACAGCCTGAACCTTAACCGGATCCATCTCAAAACCTTTGCTGGAGATAATGTAGCCCAAAAAACTAATTCTCTGTACAGCGAACTCACATTTCTCCAGCTTAGCAAAAAGCGAATTGTCCATTAATAACTGTAATACCTCACGCACGCTCCGCCAATGAGACTCCAGATCTGGCGAATAAATCAAAAGGTCATCCAAATACACAACCACATTTTTACCGATCAAAGGTCTAAGGATGTCATTAATCAGATTCTGAAAAAATGCAGGAGCATTAGTAAGACCAAAAGGCATAACCAGATTCTCAAAATGACCCACAGGAGTGTTAAAAGCAGTCTTCCATTCATCACCCTCCTTCATGCGCAACAGATTGTATGCCCCCTTAAGGTCAATTTTAGAGAACCACTTGGCCCCCAATAACTGGTTAAACAGATCAGGAATCAATGGCAGTGGGTAAGGATTGCGTACCGTAATTTTGTTAATCTCACGAAAATCCAGACAAGGACGTAAACCGCCGTCCTTTTTTTTTTACAAAAAAAAATCCAACCGCCACAGGAGACTTAGAGGGCCTAATGTGACCGGCGGCCAAACTTGTCTGTATGTATTCCTCCAAAGCCTTCCTCTCAGGAATAGTAAGGTTAAATAAACGACTTTTAGGAAGAGTCGCTCCAGGGACAAATTCAATAGAACAATCATAGTCTCTATGGGGAGGCAAAACCTGCGATTCCTTCTCAGAAAAAACTCTCCAAAAATCCTGAATAGGAACAGGCAATTCTCCCCTATCCAAAGCTGCAATACGCCCGTTACAACACTTGTCATAACATTTATGGCTCCAGGATTTAATTTCACTGGTAGACCAATCCAGTACAGGATTGTGAAATTTTAACCAGGGCAAACCCAATATTACTGGAGAAGGCAAGTTATTCAACACTACCAAATCCAATTTCTCATGGTGAACACCATTAATAGTGAGAGGAAATTCACTGACCTTGAGAGTAATATTCTTCAAAGGGGAGCCATCCACAGAAACCACAGCAATGGGGGATGATAAAGGTTCAGGTTTTAAATTGAGTTTTTCCACGAATCCCCCATCAATAACATTCAGTGTAGACCCGCAATCAACAAACACCCGAAATTCCATTAATTTTTCCTGAGCAATCGTGGAAGCAGCTAAAAATATACCCTTGGAATTTAAACAGGCAATATGGGCGTGACTGACCATTTTTTTTTCTTTCTTCATACGAAGCTCACAGCCTTTAATCAAATGACCAGATTTTCCACAATAGAAACACAAGCCTTCTGAAAAACGACGGTGTTTTTCTTGAGAGCGAGGTGCCACCAATCCAATCTCCATCGGTTCACCACTGTTAGTACACACATTATCATAACCAGAAACTGACATAGCAGAGGATTTGCTCTCATTAACCCTAGCACGCAGTCTTCTGTCCACCCGTATAGCTAATTGCATAGCCTGTTGCAAATCCTCAGGTGTAGGATAAGCAATTAGCAGGTCTTTAACCTTTTCACTGAGCCCAGCAAGAAATAGACTTTTCAGAGCAGAATCGTTCCACCCTGTTTGAGTGGACCAACGACGAAAATGTGTACAATATTTTTCCATATTACCTGATCCTTGTTTTAAACGTCTCAACTCAGTCTCAGCTGATGCCACACGGTCAGGATCATCATATAATAGTCCTAAAGCAGAAAAAAAACTATCCACTGATCTGAAGCATGTATCACTAGGTTGCAAAGAAAAGGCCCACTCCTGAGGCTCTTTGCGCAAAAGTGACATTATGAACCCTACGCGCTGGGATTCATCCCCAGAGGACTTGGGTCTCAAACGAAAATACAATAAGCAAGCATTTTTAAATGAAAAAAATTCTCGATGTTCACCAAAAAATAAATCCGGCAAACATACCTTAGGCTCCAAGAAATATGCTCCAGGACAGTTACTCACGTGCTGACGGAGCTCGGCCACTTCCAGAGAGAGTCCCTGCAGGTGTTTAGCCAAATCCTGAACCGACACCATGATGGAACAAAAAAAAATCTTTCCTTAGAGAATTTACAGGCTGGACTTACTGTTATGTTCTGCTACCAAAGCTAAGGAAAGAGAGGAGATCTGTCCCTACTATAAGACTCAGCTGAATCCCTACGATGTAACAGGGAACCTGATCCTGCGATCAGACCTGCTAAAGTCCTAATCTAGTCTGTACGGAGACCTATAGATTTGGGGAGGGAATCCCTACAAGTACTAAGGACTGGGAGGAATATGGGACACCTCCTAACAGAAATAGCAGCAGACAGACGAACAAACAAAATAGATAGAACCTAGAGGTCCGTAGACCAAGCAAACTAACAGAGTTAGATACAGAGCACAGGCTAGCTAGAAAGTAGATATACAATGAAGTCCAGCAAAGCCAGAAGGGCGGAGCAGGATTAAATAGGCCAACAAGGTCATGTGACCAGCAAAGGAAAAAAAACCTAACAGCAAGGTTCTAACACAGGCCATAGCCTGCCAGGGCTTCGAACACCTCGGCCAGGTGCTTTAGTTGGTCCTCGTAGGTCTTCGAATAGACGATCACGTCGTCCAGGTAAAGGAGGACCGTCTCGAAGTTTCGGTGCCCTAGACATCATTCCATCAGCCTCTGGAAGGTCCCTGGTGCGTTGCAGAGCCCGAAGGGCATACAGTTGAACTCACTCAGTCCCATCGGGGTGGTGAAGGCAGTCTTCTCCTTGTCAGCCTCTGCCACAGGAACCTGCCAGTACCCGCTAGTAAGGTCCAAAGTAGAAAAGAAGTTAGCAGATTTTAGTGCGGCTAAAGACTCCTCTATTCTAGGCAGCGGATATGCGTCTTTGTGGGTGATACGGTTGATTTGTCTATAGTCCACGCACATTCTCATGGTGCCGTCTTTCTTTTTGACCAGAACCAAGGGGGCTGCCCAGGGGCTACAGCTGTCTCTAATAACCCCAGCTTCTTTCATCTCTCTTAGCATGCCCTTTGCGTTCTGATAATGTGCAGGGGGTACAGGTCTGTGCCTCTCTTTTATTGGTGGGTGGCTCCCTGTGGGGATGTGGTGTTCTATCCCTTTTACTCTGCCGAAGTCTAGCGGGTGCTTACTAAAGACTCTCTCGTACTCCTGTACCACCCGGTAGACTCCTTGTTTTTGGTGCAGGGGAGTGGAGTCAGCACCCACATGGAGTTTCTGGCACCAGTCCTCCTTTTGTTTCTGGGAGCCATTACCCTCCGCCTGAGGAGATGGAGGCAAGGGTTCCACGGCCCTGATAGCTTTGTGTTCGACAACAAACAGTTTGGCGAGTGTAGCGTACCTGGGTAAGTGTACTTCCCTCTCCCCAATGTTGAGGATGCGGACGGGCACCCTCCCATGACGGACATCAACCACCCCCCGGGCTGTCAAAATGGTGGGCCTGCTGTCTGAGTACACGGGTTCTACCATGGCTTGGTAGTCTCTACCTCTCAACCCGATTGCAGTCCGACACCAGATCATCATTTCACTTTTGGGAGGCATGGAAATGGGGAATGGGTCACTCAGTCTTACGCTACCGATCTCACCACCAGACAGTTCTACCTGCTGCCGTCTCATCAGGGCTTTTATCTCCTTGTTGAGGACTCTCTGTTGGCTGGAACTAGCATTCACCGCCACCTGTTGTAGAATTACAATTACCTCTGAAAGACAATTTTCAATTACGTTAGTACCCACAGTTATTTTAGGGTGACTTTCACGACGGTCAATGTCCACAATAATCACCCCCTGTGCCGGCAGTTCAACTTTACCAATTTTAATGGTCATCTCCTTGAACCCCATCTGCGGCACGGGTAAGCCATTACTGGCGATGATGCTCAAGTTATTGTCTGGATACCGTGTGATATCAGCATCAGTCCAATACTGCTTAAAAAGTACATAAGGGATAGTGGTTACTTGTGACCTATTATCCAGCAAGGCGCTCATGGGGATACCGTCCAGCACCATGGGTAAAACCGGGCGCCCCCCAACGTACTTATTACGCCAATTGTAAGGGCCTGGTGATCTTATGCCTGGGGGTTGGCCCTTTGCCCCAGGTTGGACCCTTTTAAATTACAGTACCTGGAAATGTGTCCGGGCTGGTTGCATCGACGGCAAATGGGCTGTCCATCCTCTGCGTAGCGGTCTGTGGGCCTCCCTCGGAACGACGGGATCCTCCTCTGTCGACGCCACGGGACATCCTCCGGACTTGAAGCCAGCTCGATGGGTCTTGACGGGTCCACTTGCAACGCCTGGACGGTCCTGGTCAACGCCGCGACGCTCCTGGTCAGCTCCTGGACTTGGTGGTGCAGGTCTTTCGACGGGGCTTGGTTCAGGGCCTGTGCATCAGCCCCCACGGGATCCATAGAGGAGGGCGCCGCCTCCTGGTGGTTGGTGAGAGCAGGGCGCCGGGGGTTTATAGCGCCACTGGTTGCAGATTCACGGAGCACCCTTATGGCCCTGTCCTTAAATTGGGCAAAGGTTAGGTCGGGGTTCTGAAAGAACATGAGACGCAGTTGGGCCCTGTGGGCGCTAGACAGCAGACCTTCTATGAATTGTTCTGTTAGCAGCTTATCCGTTTCCTGCACACTGCCAGGGTCAGTTTGTTGAATAGCCCTCAAGGCTTCCTGCAGATTTAGGGCATAGTCTCTGATGCTGTCCTGTGCCCGCTGCTTACATCCATAGAACCTCATTTTAATCTCAGCGGAGGTACGTGTGTCAAAGGTACCCCGCAGCCGGGCCAGAATACCCTTCACAGTCCTTTTATCCTCAGTGGGCCATGATTTTACCTCCCTTTGGGCTGCGCCAGTTAACTGCCCTGTCAATATGCTGACCTTCTGTTCCTCTGTCAGGGGGTAAACGTGGAACAAACTGTATAGCCTTTCCTTGAAGTCAGTTAGGGCATGGGGCTCCCCTGAGTATTTGGGCAGCCAGGCCGCTCCAGGGATGTAGGGCAGGGAAAAGGGCATCACCGCTGCTGCAGCTGCGTTGGTGGTAGTGGGCGCCTCTGTGTCCGACATCTTCCTCCCCCCTAGTTAAGCGTGGCCTACCTTCCGACGATCCTCTTCTGTAGGCCGCGGCTCCGCTGCTGCTGCTCTGGACGAGGACCTTGCGTCGCGTCCTGATGACATCAGCATCGCTCTCTCTCCCTTCCAGGACCTTGCGCAGCGTCGGTGCGTGGGGCGGAGCTTCGGATCTCGCGCGGTTTTGAAGTCCACGCCCCTCTTCTTCCCGCGCGGCATCCTGAAGATGGCGTCCGATGGCGAGAAACAGCTGCGGATGGCGGGAAGACGGCAGAAGACGGCGGGAAACAGTCCAAGATGGCGTCTGATGGCGGGAATCGGCTCCGGATGGCGGGAAACGACTCCGGACGGCGGGAAACTTCGCCACAGGTAAGTTACAAAAGTCTTTTTCAGGCACGCAGTACCCGGTGGTTGCGGGCATGAAATCCTGCCGACTACGCCAAAGCTGACTCGCCCCTTGGGCCGTGGGGCACTCGGATCCGGGCAGTCTGGGAACGATGGGAGTAGTAGTGGCAACCCGGTTCCGTGGCTCAGGGTGGTCAGGCCAGTGGTAGTCCGTTATGTGCTATTGATTATGTCCGACTACGCCACCCGTGGATTGCGGTTATTAGGAACCGCCGCTGCATGCCGACCGCTGGGGCTGATGAGGTGTGCAGCTAGGGTAGTGTGACTCCCCACGGGAAGAGTGCGGCCCCAGGGCAGTATAGTGGATGGTGGGAGTGATGGTGGTGAGAGTCCCAGTGCTGATAGTGCTGGAGAAGCAAGGAGCACACAGACAACAGGTTGCAGTCCAGGGTCTTTACTAGAACAGGTAAATTGACCCATAAACAGTCCCGGCTAGGAGGGGGACCTGGATGTCTGAGAGCAACGGGGAAATTGGCCCTGGTCAGGGTAAGGGTGTAGGCCTACCGTGCTTTCTGCGCTCCTTCTGGCTATCTCCTCCTGATAGGGTAACAGCCCACGTTTCCAAGCTTTCTGTGTATTCTCGCCTGTATGGCCTGCGACGTGGGTTCCTTTCTGCTCCCAGCCTTGTACGGCTTTACTGGTCCCTTCTGTTGTGGCAGGGCCTCCAGGCTTCTTAGGCCAAGGAATATACAGTCCCCTGCGGACTGGTTCTCTGCTGGGGGATGTGGAATCCTCTCAGCCTCAGACACCAAAGTCTGGTAAATTAAGTCCTCTTTCTGCCAAGACAGGCTCTCTTCGCCTCTTGTCTCTGGCTTGTGGCTCTCCTCCTGCCACACTTCCTCTTAGGTGCAGTGCAACTGTCTGTCCCTGTTCTGCTCTGGGACAAGTCTCAATGCTGAGACAGGCCATCCAGTTCTCTCTAACCCTGCCCCCAGCACCAGTTTTTATAGGGGCAGCCTGCTCCCCCTACTGGCCTGAGACAGGAGGCATTGCATGCTAATGTTCCCCTGACTAGAGAACCTCCCCCTTGCTCTCAGACACAGCTTTAATACATTTTGTGGCATCCAGGCCAGGGTGACACAGATGGAGCGAGACATGATGTCCCAGATGTGCTCAATCGGATTCAGGTCTGGGGAACAGGCGGGCCAGTCCATAGCTTCAATTCCTTCACCTTGCAGAAACTGCTGACACACTCCAGCCACATGAGGTCTGGCAATGTCCTGCATACTGCATAAGGGGCATAATGGGGGCATTACACTGTGTGGGGGCATAATACATACTACATAAGGGGCATAATGGGGGCATTAAACTTTTTGGGGCATCATACATACTGCATAAGGGGCATAATGGGGGCAATACACTGCGTGGGGGCATCATACATACTGCATAAGGGGCATAATGGGGGCATTACATTGTGTGGTAGCATCATACATCTTGTATAAGGGGCATAATGGGGGCATTACACTGTGTGGGAGCATCATACATACTGCATGAGGGGCATAATGGTGGCATACACTGTGTGGTGCATCATACATACTGTATAAGGGGCATAATGGGGGCATTACACTGTGTGGGGCATCATATATACTGTATAAGGGGCATAATGGGGCATTACACTGTGTGGGGGCATCATACATACTGCATAAGGGGCATAATGGGGGCATTACACTGTGTGGGGGCATCATACATACTGCATAAGGAGCATAATGGGGGCATTACACTGTGTGGGGGCATCATGTATACTGCATAAGGGGCATAATGGGGGCATTACACTGTGTGGGGGCATCATACATCCTGCATAAGGGGCATAATGGGGGCATTACACTGTGTGGGGGGCATCATACATCCTGCATAAGGGGCATAACACTGTGTGGGGGCATCATACATCCTGCATAAGGGGCATAATGGGGGCATTACACTGTGTGGGGGGCATCATACATACTGCATAAGGGGCATAATGGGGGCATTACACTGTGTGGGGGCATCATACATCCTGCATAAGGGGCATAATGGGGGCATTACACTGTGTGGGGGCATCATGCATCCTGCATAAGGGGCATAATGGGGGCATTACACTGTGTGGGGGCATCATACATACTGCATAAGGGGTATAATGGGGGCATTACACTGTGGGGGGCATCATGCATCCTACATAAGGGGCATAATGGGGGCATTACACTGTGTGGGGGCATCATACATACTGCATAAGGGGTATAATGGGGGCATTACACTGTGGGGGGCATCATGCATCCTACATAAGGGGCATAATGGGGGCATTACACTGTGTGGGGGCATCATACATTCTGTATAAGGGGCATAATGGGGGCATTACACTGTGGGGCCAGTAAAGGGGCCCTTTACTATGAGAACAATACGTTTCCTCCCTTCCTGTCTCCATAGTTGGGTCGTATGTATCTATTACAGGAAACAGAACAAAAACCTTATGATTCTTATAAAGGGGCAACACAAGACCCCAAAAGAGTCTCTGTGCTCAAGGGGTTAATGCCCCCTGCGCCCAGTAATGGGGGATCCCCACATACCTCCACCTGCAGAGCCGCCACCACATATATGGCTGCTCTGTGCGCACAGGAGCTGTGATGAGGTCACAGGAGGGGAAGAGTCAGGGGTCACATGATCAGGGGCCTCAGTGGATGTGTGACACCCCAGGGGTCTGGTTGCCACAGTGATAGAGATATTATGTCTGAGAGCAGGTGGGAGGTCCTTTGGTCAGGGATCCTGTGCATGCCACACCTCCTGCCCAGTCTTGGGAGGGGAAGGACTTCCCCTATATAAACCTGGGGCTGAGGCAGGGTAGGGAGTTCTGAGAGGAGAAGACAGGGAGCAGAGCTGCTCTATGGGCTCTGCTCCACAGGCAGGCCCTGTCCAGGGGCCTGAGCCTGGAGTCAAGGAGAGTAGAGACAAGAAACAGTCATATGAAGAAACAGCAGAAGCTCAGTGGGAGCAATACTAATACGAGTCAGGGGCTGGCAGCTGCAGAGCTCGCCCTGACTGAGAAGCTTTCTTACCGGACCCGGCGTCCGAGGCTGTGGGGACTAACTCTTACCCAGCAGCAGAAGCCGACCGGCAGGGGATTTCAGGTCCTCAGGCCCAGAAACCCGAAGGCACGGTCACACGCGTGGAACCAGCACCGCCATCGTGGAGCGGAAGCCATTAGAAGGCCCCGAGTCACCGGCCATACGGGTGAGCACCACACGGTACACTCAGGGACGTGGGCTACTTATATCCGCTTCTAGCAAGGTAGCCAGAAGAGTACAGTCAGTTTGGGAGGCCTACAACTCCGCCTGGCCAGGGGAGATCCCATCTGCTCAAGGACTGACCAGGCCCCGTTCGCTAGCAAGTACTCCGGGAGGGTCTATCGTTGTTACCAGTAAAGACCCTGAATTACACCGCACCGTCTCTGAGTGGTTCCTGCTACCCCCATTTTCCACGTCGGCTGCCCTGAGGCCATACCCCTCCCGTTGGGGGTTATACTATCACGCTGCACAATTCTACACCGGCCTCAGCGGTCTGCCCTGCAGCGGCAGCTCCATAGCTGCAAATCAACGGGTGGCGTAGTCGACACTCAAATAACATCTATCAAGACTGCCACACACTGAGTTGACTCCCTGGGCACGGACCGGGTCCCCGCCACTCGGAGACTACAACCCTCATCTGATCCGGTTCCGGGTAAGCCCCGTGCGCGAGACGCTGCGCGACACAGCAGGCCCAGGGGCGCGTCAGATGCAGGACTCTGCTGTGCTGGTTGTCATGGTGCTGGATGAGCTGAAGTTTATGTGTGGGGTCAGGAGTAGTGTTGAGCGATACCTTCCGATATCGGGAAATATCGTATCAGATTGGATAGGACCGATACCCAAAAGTATCGGATATCGCCGATTCCGATACCGGAAACCAATGCAAGTCAATGGGACACTAATATCGGAAAGCCATCCCAGCGTGAGAGAATTCTCCTGATTGTTTAAAAGCCGGCGGGCGGTAAAAAGCCGCCGGCTTTTAAACAATCACACAGCCCCATACTGCTTCCCCGCAGCCTCCCACCCCGATCCTGCGCTCCCCCCGCCACCTCCCATCCCGATCGTAAGTTAGGACCGGGCGGGGAGCGCAGCACCAAGGAGCAGGGAGCGAAGGACCCGGGCGGGGAAGCCGGCAGTGAAAAGACTACACCGCCGGCTTTCCCGTTCTGTGCTGCGCTCTCCCGCCGGTTATTTCAAATGAACAGCTGAGGTATCAGGTGATGCTGATCAGCTGTTCATTTGAAGTAGCCGCGGTGCCCTCAGAGGGTTCATGTGAGTTCATGCTTCACTGCATGAACTCACATGAACTTTCCCACGGCCGCACAGGTCAGCCTCACCTCCCAGACCATCAGACCCATCATGATTGGTGTGTGCGCAGGTGTCTGTGCGATGTGTGCGGGTGTGTGCGCGATGTCTGCGGGTGTCTGCGTGCAGGCAGACATAGGCTAATGTGACACTACTACTCCCATCGGCCTATGTCTGTCCCCCGTCCACTTGTGCCAGCAGGATCAGCTGGATGGGAGCAGTAGCTATTTTAGCTGCCCCATATGTTATTTTTGCCCCTATACATCTTTTATGTTTTTAGGCCCCCCATATATTTTTTTTGTTTTTGGTCCCCAATAAATTTTAAATACATTTTTCATTGGTGGCCAGTGGTTACCTAAAATAAATTAGTTCATACATTACCTGTCCCCGCCGATCGCCACCTAAAATAAAGTAAAAAATAAAAAACTACACCTATACTCACCTAGACACCTAATTCCCCGAAGCCATCGATCTCCTGTAATAAAATATAAAATAATAAACCACAACCTTATCCTTACCCCTCTGTAGTAGTCCACGAGTGTCCCACGAAGATCTCCAGTTTAGAGCAGCCACATAAAATGTGACCGCTCTAAACCACTGCCGCCGCTAGAATGACGGGGCCGTAAAGCAGCCCCATCATTGCATAAACCGGTGTCTAGGTGAGTATAGGTGTAGTTTTTTATTTTTTACTTTATTTTAGGTGGCGATCAGGTAATGTATGAACTAATTTATTTTAGGTAACCACTGGCCACCAATGAAAAATGTATTTAAAATTTATTGGGGACCAAAAACAAAAAAAATATATGGGGGGCCTAAAAACATAAAAGATGTATAGGGGCAAAAATAACATATGGGGCAGTTTAAATAGCAGGATCAGGCTGATGGGAACTACTGCTCCCATCGAGCTGATCCTGCTGGCACGAGTGGACGGGGGACAGACAAAGGCCGATGTGAGTAGTAGTGTCACATCGGCCTATGTCTGCCTGCACGCAGACACCCGCAGACATCGCGCACACACCCGCACACATCGCACAGACACCCGCGCACACTCCAATCATGATGGGTCTGATGGTCTGGGAGGTGAGTCTGACCTGTGCGGCCGTGGGAAAGTTCATGTGAGTTCATGCAGTGAAGCATGAACTCACATGAACCCTCTGAGGGCACCGCAGCTACTTCAAATGAACAGCTGATCAGCATCACCTGATACCTCAGCTGTTCATTTGAAATAACCGGCGGGAGAGCGCAGCACAAAACGGGAAAGCCGGCGGTGAAGTCTTTTCCCTGCCGGCTTCCCCGCCTGGGTCCTTCGCTCCCTGCTCCTTGGTGCTGCGCTCCCCGCCCGGTCCTAACTTACGATCGGGATGTGAGGTGGCGGGGGGAGCGCAGGATCGGGGTGGGAGGCTGCGGGGAAGCAGTATGGGGCTGTGTGATTGTTTAAAAGCCGGCGGCTTTTTACCGCCTGCCGGCTTTTAAACAATCAGGAGAATTCTCTCACGCTGGGATGGCATTCCGATATTAGCGTCCCATTGACTTGCATTGGTTTCCGGTATCGGAATCGGCGATATCCGATACTTTTTGGGTATCGGTCCGATCCAATCCGATCCGATATTTCCCGATATCGGAAGGTATCGCTCAACATTAAGTAATACATAAGAATAATATGTACTATGTCTGACCACTACAAACACTCATCTGAACTGGTCCAAGTGCTGTCAGGTTTTTTCACGGGCAGCACTTAGACAATACGGTCGTGTGAATATAGGCTTATGATGCATCTGGTAATAAACATGTTAAGGATGGGCCGCTACTCATGGGCCACTGCTGTGTGCTTGCCCCCCAGGCTAAAATGTGCCAGCCAGCCCCTGCTGCACCGGGTGCCAGAAAACCTAGATACACCTTTGGAATAGGTATCCTGCAAAGTAAGGATGGGGTTTGGTGTTTTTAAATGATTTTATTGACTCTGTGCATTTATATTTTGTATCAATAATATGATATGGTTATATATATCTTCTGGATATCAGGAGGGCTTATCCCTGTGCCTTGACTCTCTCCTTCTCCTTCGATGTCCTGTATAGGCCAAAAAAAACTACGCGTTTCGAGGACTCACAGTTCCTCTTCGTCAGCTTCTCGCTGGTAGTCAAACTGGTAACCTAATAAAGTCCAAACGCCCCCCACAAAGATAATACAACCAAAGAAATGGAGGAAGATCCAATACTAACAAGACGGTGCAAAAGGACATATGGAGGTGCAATAGAACTAAGATAGAATTCCAATAAGAATAGACTGTGTGTGAAAAAAATAATAATAAAAAAGACTTTGTTCAAACTTTCACAATTAGTTAAAAATGAATAAAAATTATATACTTATATTTCTGATGGCTATAAAAAACAGTCTGTTAATCAGTGTATATTACCAGGATAGTATAAATTCGGCACTTAGTACCATCCAGAGATAAAAAGGAAAAAATGAAGGAGAAAAATAAAAACATTATATAGTATCTCCAATAGGGGTATCAATGTATAGAAACAAATACATATATAAAATAGGTGGATTCAAAGGAATATATCCAAAAGACATATTATATTGATAAAATATAAGGAGGTTCATAAAAGTGCAATGTAAATGTTCAATTGGTACTGGGATAAAAAATACATACAGTATATACCGCTGCGAGTTGAAGGCATACAGCTGACTCTCGTGATTAAGGCCCTTCAGAGCCAAGCTATTTAATGTGAAGATCCATTTGGATTCCATCCGCGACATTAATCTCAGGTAATCACCTCCCCTCCATTTTCTGGGGACTAATCGGATCCCACAAAACTTAGTGTCCTTATAAGATTGGTTGTGGAACTTCCGGTAGTGCCGGGACAGTGGATGCCCTTCAAAACCTTCATTCATGTTGATAAAGTGTTCCTTCAGCCTTTTGATAACTTGCGCTTTGTACAGACATCTCCTCCTGCCAAGGCATAAAAAGGGCGTGGCTTGGGGTGTGGATAGGGGCGTGGCCAGACTACGCGTGCCGCATGGTTTCGCCCTCTTTCTAGTCCTCATAGGTTGGCGGTATGCTTGTACTGAGCAGATCTGGGATATCAGTGATTAGGTCCCATATTGTGCACTGTAAGGTCTGGAAAAGCTCCTTCTATCCGTCTCTGTAGCACCAGAGGAAGAACAGAGGGGAAAAGACAGGATTTTCTACATGTCGCGTTATGTAGATGTTCTGCAGATTTATCACAACCGTCCACAAGAAGAAACTGCCATCACAGAGCCGCCTTTAGCTGTTGGAAAAGTTTAAACTTAGTTTTGAATAGTTGCTATAGCCAACAAGGACTTTCTATTTATGCTGGGTCACATGATGCTGGTGCTGGGTGATGTCATGTGACGGAATGTTGTGGGTGATGATGTCACAGAGGGCGTTGTGATGTCACCCTTGGGGTATATAAGGGGGCTCCATCCACCTGGAGCTCATATCTCATTGGCCATATCTTGGTGCTGAGATACCCCCTGGAGACAATGAGGATCGCCATATTGTTTCTGTGCTGTACCCTGTTCTACCCTGTGAATTACCATAGGCTGCCGGTGAGTACCTGTCTATTATTACATATGGAGGACGTTTAGAATCAGCTGCGGCAGGGGAAGGGGATGGGGAGGGGGGTCCTGTAAGAATTTACCTGCGGGAATAAGAGGTTATGGCAGGGAAAGGAGCTTAGGAAGTGACAGTCAGAGGGGATATAAGTGTGGGGTGACCCCTCTGACTCCCACATTCCTGCCTTGTCCTTGTAGTGATTAATGACTTTGGTGTTGTCCCTTATATATCACTTTGCAGTCACCAGTGATCGCTCCGCACTGTGATCCTAAACTACAGTCTCATTTACCTTTTTGCAAACGCCCAGAAGGGGAGGAGTGACATCACACCCATGTGAGCAGATCCCGCCCACTTTTACTGCAGTCGTAATGCGAGCTAGCTGTATTCTGTTTTCATGGAAATATCAGCAGCTGCTCCCCCTAGTGTTTACAAGATGAAAACATCAAAAGAGTTAAAATATTTTTTTCAGATTTTATACCATTAAAACCTTTTTAAATATATATGTGTATTTATATATAAATATAAATACTTTACAATTTTACAATTGTAAAAAAATTGCTGACACTTTCCCTTTAAAAGATCTAAAGACGTTCTGCTTCATGTGCCATTGTGACCAATCACAGCACAGATTATATTTTTTAAACTTTTCTTGAAAAACTGAAGCTGCTCCGTGATTGGAAATCATGTGGAAGGGTTCTCTTTTAGACATTTAGTTAGGTCCAAAGTATCAGTGACATGATGGATAGAACTGTGCAATGATGTCACAGAGGGCTTTGTGATGTCACCCCTGGGTATATTAGAAGCCTCGGCCCATCTGCAGCTTGTATCTCATTGACCATACCTTGGTGCTGAGAGACCTCTGGAGATGATGAGTATCATCCTATCATTTCTGTGCTTTACGTTGCTCTACCCCCCACATTACAGTACACTGAGGGCGAGTATGTTCTCATCAATATGGAGGTCACAAGGATCAGCTAATGAGAATATCGCCTCTTGCAGGACTTCTCATACTGGACACGTGACCGTCCGTCATATGAAAGTCCAACTGTAAATAATATTCCATGGACCCTGGAGGTGAATCCCAAACTTCTTCCTGATCTTCTCAATGGGATATTTCTGAAAGTTGCTTGATAATGTATCCATCACTGTATAATAACAAGGGCTCTCTGTTTGACTGGATTGGGTATAAATATACAGGACTTTATTATGTTTTTTTTCTTTATTATAGGATGACCCACTACCCGTGGATCTCAGAAGAAGCACCTATCAAGCTTCCATCAATCTTCCTCTTTGGCTCTTCCGTGACGCAGTTTTTGTTGCGGTGATGACACTACTGACAATACTAGAGTATTTGGCCTTAAGTCTTGTCCTGAGCAAGTGGGCAATGTCTGAACCTGGTGAAACAATCAGAAAACTCCTGAGAACAAAACCATTCTGAAGGAACAAAGTGCTTGTAAGGAGCCGATTTGCATCCCTCAGATTCAGAAGCAAGACTCCAGGAGAACACCTGTCCTGCCCAATGGCAAATGTTCTACTCCATCCTTGGCTCCTGCACCGCAGGATGCGAAAAAGGTTCCTAGTTGCAACTATAAAGTGGCGTTCAGTGATATTGTCTGGGTCAGAATGATCCCTCACAACAATATAGGAAGAAGAGCTCGAAGTTCAACGGAGCTTAAAGAGAGGTTACTGATTTTTCAGAGAAGCCAACAACCCAGAATTCCAGAGCCAAGAGCACCAGAACCTAGAACACCAGAACCTACCATGTCAGAACCTAGTATGTCAGAACCTAGAATGCCAGAGCCTGAAATGCCTACAACACCTCAACCCAAAATCAAGAGGAGAAGATGTTTCCTTAGATGTCTTAGAGGCGAGGAAGATTGAGAAGGCAACTGCTTGAACTTTCCCATTGCTCGTGTTTTCATCACAGGTTAGTCCTATACATGCTGTCTGATGGGCACCATCTTACTACATACAATGCAGCATTGCACCTGAAATCGCATGGATATTTTGTCACACACTTGCACTTTAGCACCTTATCATATGGCGCATATATCTATGAACGCTTTGCTAAGTATCACTGTCTAGTATGTGCTTCGGATGAACCTATTTAAGGAAAACGTGTCGAGGTTTGGCATACTATGTACTTGAGTTTGGCGTACTATGTGCTTGTTGGTAAATTCTATTGCCATCTATAATCTACTAGATATTATAATGTCTCTGGTGGGATGCCCCATGCCGAATTGTTGATAACTGACTATGAGCATTGTCCTCTATTTCTTATCTACTATGGTTACAGGTTGATGTGAAGAGAGCTGTGCCATTGGTAGCGATTTTTCTACTGATTTGTCAGTTATATTTATGTTAGTTTAGCAAATTTCTGCTTGTAGGGTCTAATGTTTTACCATAGTGTATGTTCTGTGAGCTAAATTGTCATACTTATGCACTTGATAGATTATAAATTGTGATGCTTATGTACAAGATAGATTATTAGTTTAATTGGTGATTTTTTAAATATTTTTTAGCATCAGGAGACTCAAGAATCGCATCTTACAGAAGACAAGAAGCCTAAATGCCGAAGGGTGATGACCTGTTGATGGCCCACAGCTGGAGGGTCATTACCTCTTGATGGCACAAAACTGGACAGAAGATAAAAACATTTGATGGCACACAGCCGGAGGGTGATGATCTATTGATGGCCATAGCCAGAGGGTCATTACCTGTTGATGGCACACAGCCGGAGGGTGATGACCTATTGATGACCATAGCCAGAGGGTCATTACCTGTTGATGGCACACAGCTGGAGGATGATGACCTATTGATGGCCATAGCCAGAGGGTCATTACCTGTTGATGGCACACAGCCGGACAGAGGATAATTACCTGTTGATGGCACACAGACGGATGGTCATTACCTGTTCATGGCGCACTGCCGGATGGTCATTACCTATTGATGGCACACAGCCGGAGGGTGATGACCAATTGATGGCCATAGCCAGAGGGTCATTACCTGTTGATGGTGCACTGCCGGATGGTCATTACCTGTTGATGGCACACAGCCGGATGGTCATTACCTGTTCATGGCACACTGCCGGATGGTCATTACCTGTTGATGGAACACAGCCGGAGGGTGATGACCTATTGATGGCCATAGCCAGAGGGTCATTACCTGTTGATGGCGCACTGCCGGATGGTCATTACCTGTTGATTGCACACAGCTGGAGGGTGATGACCAGTTGATGTCGGACTGCCGGATGGTCATTACCTGTTGATGGCACACAGCCGGACAGAGGATCATTACCTGTTGATGGCACAAAGCCGGTCAGAGGATAAGATCTTTTGATTGCATACACGGGGTCCCTCCCTGATAACAGGGAACCCTGGGGAATACTCGTCATCTTGATCCCCCACTGACTAAATACTTGCTCCACCTCAGCCTACACCATCATGGAGGACACTTCCACCTGTGTCCACTGTAAGGTTCGACTTTCTTTTATCATTTCAGCAGATTAATAAACATCATAAAGCTGTAAAACTATCGAGTAATTTATTATAAATTATTATAAAGAAATATAAAGTATAATAGATAGCTATAGAGGGCACAGAAGACGACTAACTATAGTAAGCATGGTATCGCCTGATATATACTGTATATTCTAGATGGCGCTATTACACTAAATACATCACAACCTCCAGGGTGATATTACCGTACAATGTGAGATCACTAATAATGGCCACAGATTATGAGAAAATGACCAGCTCCATAGTCCTGGAGTTATTATAAATGTCTCTAGTGTGAGGCAGGGACTGGACGAGTGTTGGAGGGAGGTGTATTCCCCCAGGACGTCCTTTATGTATCCATGCTGTAGAATCTGCCGTATACTTCTGTTCTAGCAGTCAGACATTTCACTCTGCAAATCACAGGCTCAACATTGTGTAAAACTACCACCGTATATAAGAGCACTCAGAATAAAAACTAGCGGCATGCCGTGCACTGCCCACGTCATGTGTACGGGATACAGGACCTGCAGGACCTGGTACGGCCATTATAGTTGATAGATTAATGATACCTGTGCAGATGAAGGGAAAAAAATATGTGCAACAGCAGGAGGAGAAAGTCTCAAAATGTAATTTGAAGAGTATAATAGAGAAATGGGAAACTTCTGGAGATGCAGATAAGTGGTACCAGGGCGAAACGTAAGTGCAGTCAGACAAGGGAAAAGTGCAAATGATCCAGCGTAAAGGTTTGTTTAGTAGAAAAAATATTAAAACTTAGCTTTTATTAGCCATATAAAACACTGCTCCACAAAGAATACAGCAAATGTGCAACTATCATAGCTTACAGACCTACACGTTTCAACAAATCATGTCTTAATTATGGCCCTACTACTAGAATGACAAAAAGGCATATATATATATATATATATATATATATATATATATATATATATCCACGTGCCTGTATGACCTCCCTACAACGCCTGGGCATGCTCCTGATGAGGTTGCGGATGGTCTCCTGTGGGATCTCCTCCCAGACCTGAACTAAAGCATCCGCCAACTCCTGGACAGTCTGTGGTGCAACGTGACGTTGGCGGATGGAGCGAGACATGATGTCCCAGATGTGCTCAATCGGATTCAGGTCTGGGGAACGGGCGGGCCAGTCCATAGCTTCAATGCCTCCATCTTGCAGGAACTGCTGACACACTCCAGCCACATGAGGTCTGCCATTGTCCAGCATTATGAGGAACCCAGGGCCAACCGCACCAGCATATGGTCTCACAAGGGGTCTGAGGATCTCATCTCGGTACCTAATGGAAGCCAGGCTACCTCTGGCGAGCACATGGAGGGCTGTGCGGCTCTCCAAAGAAATGCCACCCCACACCATTACTCACCCACTGCCAAACCGGTCATGCTGAAGGATGTCACTCTCCACGGCGTCTCCAGACTCTGTCACGTCTGTCACATGTGCTCAGTGTGAACCTGCTTTCATCTACGAAGAGCACAGGGCGCGAGTGGCAACTTTGCCAATCCTGGTGTTCTGTGGCAAATGCCAAGCGTCCTGCATGGTGTTGGGCTGTGAGCACAACCCCTATCTGTGGACGTCGGGCCCTCATACCACCCTCATGGAGTCGGTATCTAACCGTTTGTGCAGACACATGCACATTTGTGGCCAGCTGGAGGTCATTTTGCAGGGCTCTGGCAGTGCTCCTCCTGTTCCTCCTTTCACAAAGGCGGAGGTAGCGGTCCTGCTGCTGGGTTGTTGCCCTCCTACGGCCCCCTCCACATCTCCTGGTGTACTGGCCTGTCTCCTGGTAGCGCCTCCAGCCTCTGGACACAGCCAACCTTCTTGCCACAGCTCGCATTGATGTGCCATCCTGGATGAGCTGCACTATCTGAGCAACTTCTGTGGGTTGTAGAGTCTGTCTCATGCTACCACGAGTGTGAAAGCACAACCAACATTCAAAAGTGACCAAAACATCAGCCAGAAAGCATTGGTACTGAGATGTGGTCTGTGGTCCCCACCTGCAGAACCACTCCTTTATTGAGGGTGTCTTGATAATTGCCAATAATTTCCATCTATCCTCTATTCCATTTGCACATCAGCATGTGAAATTGATTGTCAATCAGTGTTGCTTCCTAAGTGGACAGTTTGATTTCACAGAGGTTTGATTTACTTGGAGTTATATTCTGTTGTTTTAAGTGTTCCCTTTATTTTTGGAGCAGTTTATATAGATACATACAGTGAGTACGGAAAGTATTCAGACTCCTTTAAATTTTTCACTCTTTGTTTCATTGCAGCCATTTGATAAATTCTAAAAAGTTCATTTTTTTCTCATTAAAGTACACTCAGCACCCCATCTTGACTGAAAAAAACAGCAATATAGAATTTTTTTGCAAATTTATTAAAAAAGAAAAACTGAAATATCACATGGTCATAAGTATTCAGATCCTTTGCTCAGACACTCATATTTAAGTCACATGCTGTCCATTTCCTTGTGATCCTCCTTGAGATGGTTCTACTCCTTCAATGGAGTCCAAATGTGTTTAATTAAACTGATAGGACTTGATTTGGAAAGGCACACACCTGTCTATATAAGACCCCACAGCTCACACTACATGTCAGACCAAATGAGAATCATGAGCTCAAACGAACTGCCCAAGGAGCTCAGAGACCGAATTGTGGCAAGGCACAGATCTAGCCAAGGTTATAAAAGAATTTCTGCATTACCCAAGGTTCATAAGAGCACAGTGGCCTCCATAATCCTTAAATGGAAGAAGTTTGGGACCACCAGAAGTCTTCCTAGACCTGGCCGTCCAGCCAAACTGAGCAATCGTGGGAGAAGAGCCTTGGTGAGAGAGGTAAAGAAGAACCCCAAGATCACTGTGGCTGAGCTCCAGAGATGCAGTAGGGAGATGGGAGAAAGTTCCACATAGTCAACTATCACTGCAGCCCTTCCCCAGTTGGGCCTTTATGGCAGAGTGGCCAGATGGAAGCCTCTCCTCATATGAAAGCCCGCATAGAGTTTGCTCAAAAACACATGAAGGACTCCCAGACTATGAGAAATAAGATTCTCTGGTCTGATGAGACGAAGATAGAACTTTTTGGTGATAATTCTAAGTGGTATGTGTGGAGAAAACCAGGCACTGCTCATCACCTGCCTAATACAATCCCAACAGTGAAACATGGTGGTGGCAGTTGTTAGAACCCTCCTGTTAGTTTTTTCTATTTTGTGGTCATGTGACCTTCTGCCTATTTATTCCAGCTCCGCCCTTCAGGCTTTGCTGGACTTCAGTGTTACTTTGACTCTTAATCTAGCCAGGTGCTTTGTACCTACTATATCTCTCTAGTTTGTTTGGTCCTTGGACCACTAAGTACTTTTGTCTGTTTGTCTTCTTCTGCTACTACTTCTGCCAGGAGGTGTCCAGTTTTGTCCCAGTCCTTAGTTCTTTTAGGGACCCCTCCCTTTAATCTATAGGTCTGTGTTCAGATTAGCCGCGGACATAGGCGGGTCTGTTTGCAAGGAACAGGTTGCCCGCTGCATCGTAAGGAATCAGCTTAGTCCTATTGTATGGACAGATTTCCTCTCTTTCCTTAGTTCTTGTAGCAGATCATAACAGCAGTATCATGCTATGGGTGTGTTTTTCAGCTGCAGGGACAGGACGACTGGTTGCAATTGAAGGAAACATGAATGCGGCCAAGTACAGAGATATCCTGGATGAAAACCTCTTCCAGAGTGCTCTGCACCTCAGACTTGGCCAAAGGTTCACCTTCCAACAAGACAATGACCCTAAGCACACAGCTAAAATAACAAAGGAGTGGCTTCAGAACAACTATGTGACCATTCTTGACTGGCCCAGCCAGAGCCCTGACCTAAACCCAATTGAGCATCTTTGGAGAGACCTGAAAATGGCTGTCCACCAACGTTTCCCATTCATCCTGACGGAACTGGAGAGGATCTGCAAGGAAGAATGGCAGAGGATCCCAAAATGCTGGTGTGAAAAACTTGTTGCATCATTTCCAAGAAGACTCATGGCTGTACTAGCCCAAAAGGGTGCTTCTACTCAATACTGAGCAAAGGGTCTGAATACTTATGCCCGTGTGATATTTCAGTTTTTCTTTTTTATTAAATTTTGCAAAAATTTCTTCATTTCTGTTTTCTTTCAGACAAGATGGGGTGCAGAGTGGACTTTAATGAGAAAAAAATGAACTTTTTAGAATTTACCAAATGGCTGCAATGAAACAAAGAGTGAAAAATGTAAAGGGGTCTGAATACTTTCCGTACCCAGTGTACATGCATGGAAATAAATGCAGAATTATATTTCTTAATACTACAGTATCAGATCCTGTCTTGAATTTAACCCCTGTGGTATCCAATGTGAAAATCCACAGGGACTCCCCTGATGAATTACAATTGAGGAAATCATGAATTTTATATTCTCTATCATTACTTAAGGACATAAAACTATCTGTTTTAACCGCATGTAGACACGCTTTGCACCGATTGGGTCCACATCTGAAGAAACCTTTTGTGCTGAGCCAATTTGGTTGTACAGTATTAGTCTCACTCAGGGGTGGATTAAGAGTAGCAAGGGCCCCCTCCACACACCTGATTTATCACGTGACATGTCACATGATCCCCGTGATAGA